>NC_140247.1:15092332-15097332 GCF_949987555.1 Borostomias antarcticus | reverse complement strand
AGCTGGAGGTCTCTCGGCCGCGGTGCCAGGCTTGGAGGGTGAGGGTGGCAGTGCGGTGGGGGCGGAGCTTGGAGGGTGAGGTGGGGGAGGAGCTTGGAGGGTGAGGCTGGTGGCGCGGTCAGCGGACATACAGTCCGACACCTCACCTCTGCCCTGGTGACCGGTACATACGGTACACCTGCCCCTCGATATCCCACCTCTGCTCTATGAAATACAGCTGCTCTATAAAACACCATGATCTGCTCTATGAAATACAGCTGCTCTATGAAATACCATGATCTGCTCTATGAAATACCATGATCTGCTCTATGAAATACCATGATCTGCTCTATGAAATACAGCTGCTCTATGAAATACCATGATCTGCTCCATAAAACACCATGATCTGCTCTATAAAATACCATGATCTGCTCTATAAAATACCATGATCTGCTCCATAAAACACCATGATCTGCTCTATAAAATACCATGATCTGCTCCATAAAACACCATGATCTGCTCTATAAAATACCATGATCTGCTACAGACACTCTATAAAAACACAGCTGTCTATCACACCGGGAGGTGCTCTTTTGTTCACCGATAGCAGCCGTTTCGGACGACTCCAGCGACGCCTTCCATGACGCCATACAGTACCTCAACCTCCCGGTCGCCACGGAGATTCACATGGCGGCCATGTTGACCCCGTGGTGACCCGGGTCCGAGGTGAGGGGTGAGGGGGTGAAGGCCGGGTCAACTCGGAGGAGGAGGAGGAGGAAGAGCGCCCTCCTCTGGCTGCATCTGGGCGATGCCGCCAGAAGACGAAAACAAAAGGCTGGTGTGGAGACAGAAACATCAGAGGAGAGGGAGGGAGGGTTCCCCCCGGTGGGAACAACCCCCCCCCCCCACAGAGAGGGGCATTATAGATGGGCTCTCGGCAGTAATGGGCGTTTAAAGTGGATGTGAGTGCGCGGCAGAGTGTCTGTAATGATGGCTGTTTACGCCCCCCCCCCCCACCACCCCACCTCCCTCCATTTGTAATGATCAGGTCTGGATGGACGAGGATGAGGATGCCTCACGGGACGGACCAGCACCCCGGGACCGGGCGTGGCGGGGGCGTCGTCATGGGACACTGGGGGGAGGGGAGGTGGGGGGCTGGTTTGGGCCGGACGGACAATGAGCTGCTGTAGTTGACCCGCGGCTGACCCCCCGGTCCCGAGGATGACCCCGTGGAGTGGGGATGACTGGATTCGCGTCACCGGGTCGCGGTGTCTCGGGAGCAACTCGTGGCGCCGGGGTTTAGCCGCTCAGTGTGAGTGGGAACACGTGGTGGTGCGTTGTAGGTGTGGGTCTATCGTTTGAATGCTAAGCTAAAATGCTAAGATAAAACGGCAAGCTAAAATCCCCATCAGAACTCTGTTGGTGACTCTAATCTGAGCGGACCACAGTACCAGTGTTCATTCTGCTATAGATGCTGTGTTCTGGGGGATTCAGGGGATTCTCTCAACCTGTCTTGAGACAGTGAGTCTCTTTTGCGGACCTGTTACAAAACACCAGGCCATAGGCTACGTGTCAATACTGATACACACGCCGATACGCGCCAGACAAGCACACTAGTAAAAAGACAGAATGCGATGCTATCAGAGGGTAGAACATAAGAACAGTCTACCAGAGGAACAGTCTATCAGAGGAACAGTCTATCAGAGGGTAGAACAGAGGGACAGTCTACCAGAGGAACAGTCTATCAGAGGGTAGAACATAAGAACAGTCTATCAGAGGAACAGTCTATCAGAGGGTAGAACATAAGAACAGTCTACCAGAGGAACAGTCTATCAGAGGGAAGAACAGAGGAACAGTCTATCAGAGGAACAGTCTATCAGAGGAACAGTCTATCAGAGGGTAGAACAGAGGGACAGTCTACCAGAGGAACAGTCTATCAGAGGGTAGAACATAAGAACAGTCTATCAGAGGAACAGTCTATCAGAGGGTAGAACATAAGAACAGTCTACCAGAGGAACAGTCTATCAGAGGGAAGAACAGAGGGACAGTCTATCAGAGGAACAGTCTATCAGAGGGTAGGGTAGAGGGACAGTCTACCAGCTCTACCTCTACCCGATGACCGGAGCAACACAACCAAGAGTGACCGGCAGATGACCGCTGTCCCCGTGACGACCCGGCGACCCCAGACTCACCCTGCTGTCGCCACGGCCGTCGGCCGACCCTGGGGAGGGGGCGCGGGGGTTGGACGGCTGGCCTGGGGTCAAAGGTCGTGGTCCGCGGACACAATGACCATAGGGTCTCCCCGCTGGCCGCGCCGAGGCGGAGAGAAAGACAGAAAGAGAGAGTGAGTAAGAAAGAGAGGAGAAGAAGTCAGGCCAAGAGGTCGAAGGGCAGTCTCTGTTCTCTGGGTCAGTGTGACTGAGATGGTGACTGAGCATGTGTGTGTGTGTGTGCGTGTGTGTGAACATCACACTGACCTCCTGACTGGCCATACGTTGAGGAGGGCCACTGGGGGCCGACCCCTGACCCCTGACCTCTGCACTTCCTCTGACCGAGGGACTCTCATTGGCCAGACTGTTCCAATACGGCCGGACTCCATTCAGGGCTCAGGTAACAGACGTCTTCTTTAAGAACGGCTCGGCTAACATGAAGATGAATTCTTACACGCAAACAATAGAGATAGAGAGAGAGAAGGATTGAACGAGAGAAAGCGCAAGGGAGGGAGGGAGGGGAGGAGGTAGGGAAGGGAAGAGGAAGGGGGGTAATAGGAAGGAGAGAGAGAGAGAGAGAGAGAGAGAGAGAGCTCTCTGTTTTGATTTATGCAGAAGGTACAGCACAATACGACACTGTAATACCCCCACAGAGAGACACGCTTACTGCATCAGAATATCATTAGTGAGAATTACTTCTATGTGTCAAATAAATACAATCAGGAGAGAGTGTGTGTGTGTGTGTGTGTGTGTGGGGGGGGGGGGTTATGCAGTTCCAAAGCAGGACCAACAGGTGGCGTTGTCATTGTAAAGCTCTGTGTAGCCAAGCCGGGGCTGTATGTACTCCATAAGAAACATTTGGGCGTATCTGGAGGGACGTCAACACGAGGAGCGAGGCAGTACCTCAGTTTCACCTCTAGGTGTCAGCAGTGACTGTGAGAGATCGCGGAGAAGAACGCTTCAGACCAAAACATGCTCTTGACGTCTTCTCCCTCATACATAAATGACTCGGATCAAATGGAACTCACAGACGACCAGAATTGATTCTGATTGACTTCCTCTCTGTTCCTTCGCCTGTCTTCTGCAGTCTTGTCATAAGGGTTTAAATAATATAGCTCACACTAGTACAGTATTTCTGTAACCAGAGAGAACCAGAGTGATTTAAGTTCATTTTTTAACCTGTTACTTTACCTTGATCAGACTTAGACTTACACTCCTCCGTTCAACCACCATTTTGATCTCAACCAGCCACCGACCAATCAGGGCTGGCCCCACGGGTTACCCAGGCAACCTGTCGCCTGGCGACCGCGGGGCAAATGGTCGTCAGATGGAGGGAGCAGGCAGGGCCGAGGCAGGGGACAGCTGGGAAATGTAGTCTGCGGGGAGGAAAGAAATCTCTTCGGGTCGGTTCTACAAACACGTACGAAGTTGTGCGGCAAGGTTTTTATCTGTTGTGTGATGCTCCAGGACAAAAACGTGTGTGTGTTACGCTGCGCGACCAATCATATGTCACGATTCAGATTTGGTATGAAAGTGTGATATCCTGTGTTTTGTAGCATAGCTCCAGCGAGGCCCCGAGCCTCCAAAAGAGGCCCAGCAGCCTCTACCGGCAGCCTCTACAACACGGCCCCCTTCGCCCCCCTCCCCGCCCCCCCATCTACAGCAGGGTGGGGTGGTCTGTGTGTGTATGTGTCGAGGGGAGGGGGAGACCTCCAGTAACTGAGTTAAAGCCTAGGGGATCCAAGATGGCAGATTGATCTGGATCGATCCGTCTGATGAATGGAGCCGCACTCCGACGGCCAGGACACCACATCCTGCTGGGAGAGTGATAGAAGGAGAGAGAGAGAGGGAGAGGAGAAGAGGGGGGAGAGAGAGAGAGGGAGAGAGAGAGGGAGAGAGAGAGAGGAGAAGAGGGGGGAGAGAGAGAGAGGGAGAGAGAGAGAGAGAGGAGAAGAGGGGGGAGAGAGAGAGAGGGAGAGAGAGAGAGGAGAAGAGGGGGGGAGAGAGAGAGAGGGAGAGAGAGAGAGAGGAGGAGAATGATAGAAGGAGAGAGAGAGAGGGAGAGGAGAAGAGGAATGGATGGAGGGATGAAAAGAGAGGAGTATGTAGGGAACTGCTCCGTGTAGCGTATAGCTAGACCTTTTAAAACTCTGAGCGCTGTAAAAAAAACAAAAAAAAACAAAAAACACCACAATTTACCGCCCTCAGTTTTCCCCTGACAGCTGATCGATTTACGCCCCGTTGGTTTTCGGGGGGAGCCGTTGTGGGCGTTCAGTGGGCCGGGAGGAGACGGCGTGGCCAGACAGACTCTACGGGCTCTCTGGGGCGCGAGGGGGGGGCGGGAAGCACAGAGGGGCCAGCCAGCCTCAGAGACAGAGAGAAGAAAGAGACAGTCTTATGGGCTCTCTCTCTCTCCCTATCACTCTCTCTCTCTATCCCTCTCCCATCTCTCTCTCTCTCCTTCTCTCTATCCCTCTCTCTCTCCGTCTCTCTCTATCCCTCTCCCTCTCCCCATCTCTTTCTCTCCCTCTCTCTCCCCCTCTCTATCCCTCTCTCTCTCTCTATCCCTCTCCCTCTCTCTATCCCTCTCTCTCTCTATCCCTCTCCCTCTCTTTTCCCCTCTCTCTCCCTCTCTCTCTATCCCTCTTTCTCTCTCTCCCTCTCTCTCTCTCCCTCTCTCTCTCTCTCTCTCTCTCTCTCCCTCCCTCTCTCTCCCTCTCCCCCCCCCTCTCTCTCTCTGTCTCTCTCTCTCCAGTAAAAACCTGCACCTGGGAAGAAGACTGGGATCCCGTCTCATAAATCCAACGCCGT
>NC_140247.1:15084832-15087332 GCF_949987555.1 Borostomias antarcticus | reverse complement strand
TTTGTCTAATACATATCAGATAAAATGGTCACAGGATATACTATATAAGCCGAAATTAAGAACGTTTAGTATGATAAAAAGGTGGTATGGAAATGAAAAATATGTTTGTGCTCCATTATCCAAAAGACAAAGATCATTATGTGCCCAACTTCGCTCTGGGATCTTGCCCCTGCACCTTGAAACTGGACGTTACCGGAGGGTTACAGAAGAAGAGCGCATTTGTATCTACTGTAATATTGATATTGAGAATGAGTTCCATTTTGTGTTTTATTGCCCCTTATATCATGAGTTGCGTCAAAAATTATTTGAGAGATGTAAAAATATTCATTTGATGTGGTTGAGTGATGCAGAGAGATTAAAATGGATGTTTGATCATAGGGTATTTGCACTTGCAGAATATTTAGAGAAAGCTTTGGACAAACGAACAAAGATAACTTATATGTGATGCATTTATTTAGGATTCTGACGAAAGACTGTTATTTTTATTTATTTATTTTCTGTTATTGTTTGGTATACATTGCATAGCTTACAAACTGTGAGAAGTGTATGTGATATAGTTAATTATTGTTTATGGTGTCTTATAATCCCGTAAGGGATGGGTCCTCGGACATGACACGAAAATAAATATTAATTAATTAATTCATTCACACACACACACACACACACACACACACACACACACACACACACACACACACACACATTGTTTAATATGAAGCATAAAGATACAGTATTAAACTGGGTTGCAGTATGTAGCACCTCCAAACAGGCCAGCAACACAGGACCTTCCTGCTGTTCTCACTGGGCGTCAGAATCTGGTCTGTGGGGGCTTCCTTCCTCTTATGACCAGCTCAGTGGCCTAGTGGTTAGAGTTTCCGCCCTGAGACTGGGAGGTCGGGAGTTCGATCCCCGGCCGAATCATACCAAAGACTATAAAAATGGTACCCATTGCCTCCCTGCTTGGCACTCAGCGTCACAGGTTGGAATTGGGGGGCTACATCATCAAATGTAGGGGACCACCAATGCACCACTGCTGCTCACCACTCCCCCAGGGGATGGGTCGAGAGCAAATTTCACACCCTCAGATGTGAGACAATCATTGGGACTTTAACCTTTAACCTATTCTTCCTGGGGGACAGGGTCTGGTCTATGGGGTCTTCAGACTGAACGAGAGGCTCGGAGATGGGTTAGCGTTCCACAGTACACTCTCTCTCTCCCTCTCCCTCTCTCTCCCTCTCTCTCTCCCTCCCTTCCTCTCTCTCTCCCTCTCTTTCTCTCTCTGTGACAGGATCTCAATCTCTCTCTCTCTCAGTCATCTATCGCTCATTCTCTCCATGTCTTTGTTTATCAAAGAGCTCGTCACTCTCACCACCTCCCTTTCAGAGTGCTCATCTTTCATTTGCTCCATCTCTCTCTCTCTCCTATCTCTCTCTCTCTCCTATCTCTCTCTCTCTCTCTCCTATCTCTCTCTCTCTCTCCTATCTCTCTCTCTCTCTCCTTTCTCTCTCTATCTCTCTCTCTCTCTCTCTCTCTCCTATCTCTCTCTCTATCTCTCCTATCTCTCTCTCTCTCCTATCTCTCTCTATCTCTCTCCTATCTCTCTCTATCTCTCTCCAGCCCTCTCTCTGAGGCTCTCGTCTCTCTCTCTCCCTCTCTCGCACTCTCCTGCCCTCTCTTTCTCTCTCTTCCTCTCTCTCTCTCTGTGAGTCTCTCTCTCTCTTTTTCTCTCTCTCCCTCTCTCTCTCTCTGTGAGTCTCTCTCTCTCTTTCTCCTCTCTCTCTCTCTGTACCAGAGCACAGTGCTGTCACACAGAAAACAAATCAAATGTAAAGTCTGTCAGTGGCGACAGATTGATGCTTTTCTCATCTCTAGGCGCTCTGCACATAGCTCATCATTACTGTCAGCCATACAGCTGGAGGAGAGCGGAGGAGAGGAGAGAGGGAGGAAGAGGAGAGCGGAGGAGAGGAGAGGAGGGAGGGAGAGGAGAGCGGAGGAGAGGAGAGGAGGGAGGGAGGGAGGGAGAGGAGGGGAGAGGAGGGAGGGGAGCAGAGGAGAGACAGAGGAGAGGAGGGAGGGGAGGAGGGGAGTGAGGAGTGGAGAAGAGGGACATCCAACTCTATGCACATATAATAAATCCCGTTGGGTGGAGCGTCTGTGTGTCCCGTCAGCGTGACTGTATCGCCGGGCGGCGTCTTCCTGCGGACCCCATCTTCGCTGGTGTGGGTGGGATTTCTGAGACGTCAACAAATCCATGTTTTATAAACAGACCACCAGCCTTCCTCCCTGCCCCTGATCACAGACAATAATATCCCTGTATGTTGTATTAACACCGAAGGGCATTCAACGGCCGGTAGCTCATCTCAAGATAGTCTCCTGTCTGTCTGTCTGTGTCTGTCTGTCCGTCCGTCCGTCCGTCCGTCCGTCCGTCCGTCCGTCCGTCTGTCTCTGTCTGTCTGTCTGTCTGTCTATCTGTCTGTCTGTCTGTGTCTGTCTGTCTGTC
>NC_140247.1:15082645-15084632 GCF_949987555.1 Borostomias antarcticus | reverse complement strand
AACAATACAATACCAACAACAATACCAACACCAACAATACAATACCAACAACATACAATACCGACAATAACAATACAATACCAACAATAACAATACAATACCAACAACAACAACATAATACCAACAACAACAACAACAACAACAATACCACCACAATATGATACCAACACCAACAACAACAACAATACAATACCAACAACAATATAATACCAACAACAATACAATGCCAACAACAATACCAACAACAACAATACAATACCAACAACAATACAATACCAACAACAACACAATACCAACAACAAAAATACAATACCAACAAGAATACAATGCCAACAACAACAACAATACAATACCAACAACAACAATACAATACCAACAACAATACCAACAACAACAACAAAACAATACCAACAACAAAAATACTATACCAACAACAATACCAACAACAATGCAAGGCCAACAGTAATACAATACCAACAACAACAATACAATACCAACAGCAATACCAACAACAATACCAACAACAACAACAACAATACAATACCAACAACAATACAGCACCCGTGGCCTGGCACTCTAACGCACTCACTAGACCTCCGCAGCATCACTGGAAGATGTGTTGCATGACCCATTACCTTAGGAAAGTAAAGGAACACTTATTTGTGAGATTATTAAAAGTTCAGTAAACCAATTTGAAATGCGTTTAAGAACAAAAAATAAAAGTCAAAATGAGACAACAGAGCACAAAAAAATCAAGTCAGATGAACGTATGATTGTAAGTTAACAGGGCGTCATACTGTGTGTTACAGTGTCCAACTTCTCCAGCCAACTCTGGGCTGTCAGGAGTCCTGGTGGGGGGCCGTCTGCCTCCCCCCCCCAGGCCAGGGTCCACCTAACGCTTAATAATTAATACCGCTGCTCACTCTCGCTCCCAGGCAGTAAATAATGGTCCAGCACAATGAATAATAAAGCGGTTCGGTCCCGATTCCGCGTCGGTGCATCGGGGTGGGGGGCTTGCTGGGGGGGGGGGGCACGCGGGACCCTCTCTCTCAGAGCCATTAAGGTTTTAGCGCTGGGAGGAAGGCGGGCCGGCTGGCAGGAAGCTAGCCGCTCGTGAAGGCCATTAGCCCGGGAGTCAGCGGCGCGCCAGCGTGCTGCTCAGACCTGAACTCCAGGGAGCTGCTCGCTAGCTCTGGAGGGGGTGGAGCTCTACGAGCTGGTACACACTCACACATGGATATACACACACACACGCAAACGGATACACGCACACAAACACACACACACGGATATACACACACACACAAACACATACACACACACATGGATATACATACACACACACACACAGATATACACACACACACACACGGATACACACACACACACACACACACACACACACAGATACACACACACGGATACACACACACACACACACACACTTACGGATATACACGCACACACCCACACACACAGATACACACACACAAACACACACACACAGATACACACACACGGATACACACACACACACACACACGGATATACACACACACACACACACCCACACACACACACACACACACACAGATACACACACGGATACACACACACACACACAAACACACACACACACAAACACCAGAGGGGGTGCACGCACGCCTGGCTGGAGAGGAACCAGCAAGGTTGCACAAGTCACTGATTGGCTGAATGCCTAACTGCTGGTTTAAGTTCCTGATTGGCTGAATGCTTAACTGCTGGTTTAAGTTCCTGAGTGTGGAAACGTCCCAGCGCGGTTCTCCTGGAGGCGCTGATCACGGTCGGCTGGGCCTCACCGGGCCTCCAGCACTCCGGGTCACGCGTTCACACGGACGTCACCTCAGTGGCTCCCAAGCTGTGGAATGCTCTTCCACAGGACTTAAGAACTGTGGTCTCTGTTGACACCTTCAAAAGGCAGCTAAAGACTCACCTGCTCAGACAGGCT
>NC_140247.1:15067645-15072645 GCF_949987555.1 Borostomias antarcticus | reverse complement strand
ATATTCACACTAGTATCACAACAGATACGCCCAGTTACCTTCTTAAGCGGGGCGGCTGTAGCTCAGTTGGTAGAGCGGGTCGTTCAATGATCGAAGGGTCAGTGGTTCGAATCCCGGCTCCAACTGTCCACATGTGGAAGTGTCCTTGAGCAAGACACCTAACCCCTAATTGCTCCCAATGAGCAGGTTATCACCTTGCATGGCAGCTGCCGCCATCGGTGTGAATGGGTGAATGAGAGGTCATTGTAAAGCGCTTTGAGTGCCACTAAGGTGGCAAAGCGCTATAGAAGTGCAGTCCATTTACCATTTAAGAGATTATAGCGTTTTGTTTGTTTCAGTGAGAGAGATGGGGACAATTAATCTAAATTGTACAACATATTGATCGGGGTGTGTAATTCGGATCACTCAGTTCACCTGCATAGTTTTTACACCATCGAGCGAGAGGCCGTAGTTTGCCTCAGAAGGATGACTCATTTTCCTGCCGAGTGAGAGAGAGAGAGAGAGAGAGAGAAAGAGATAGGGAGACATCAAGAGAGACAGAGACAGATAGAGAGAGATAGATAGAGGGAGGTAGAGAGAGAATTCCGTCTGCGTATCTTCTAAAGTGGTGAAGCAGCAGAGATAACCCTGAGAGCCAACTTAGCGATTACCCCCCCAGCCGCCCCCCCCCCCGCTCACTCACAGCGCCCGGCGACGGAGCAGCCAATCACAGCCGCAGACATAACCATGATTGATACGGCCATTAATTACAGTAAGAGTTTTTTTCCCCAGGTCCACAAAACCTTACTCATCTTTTCTGTGATAATAGATAATTACCATGTATGGATACCCTCAAAGATGGACCAGACATTAAGCCTGCCAGGATGAAATGAAAGTTCCTCTATGTCAGAGAGAGAGAGAGAGAGAGAGAGAGAGAGACAGAGGCAGTTACTGACACACCCTGACTACTGTAGTACTGTATTTGTTTTTTACAGTACTGTGTGTTGATGAGCAAAGGGACTCTGATGGAGCTGCTCGTGACATCGCTGGGTATATCCGTACAAAATAGGCCCTGGGTCCAACACAAAGATCTATAGCTGACTGGAGACGCCTGCCCAAAAAACCCATCCTCGGTGATAAGATTTACGGTCGTGTCTGTGGAAAGCGTGACTGTGGAGGAACCAGGTGTTACTCCGGTTCTGTTGTGAACAGAATTAATGGAGCTTCTCCGATGAAAAATTAAAGCGGTTTGGCGTCAGTATGAAGGTATTTATAATCTGTAGTAGCAGCTACAGTATGGCTTATGTGCTCTCTCTATCTCTGTAAAACAAGTCTCTCTGTAAGACAAGGTCTCTCTTCAGTGAGACGTATATCGTTGCAGTCCTGCGTTAGTCCACCTGGTAGCAGTCTAACATCACAGTTCACTCTGCTCTCCCTCCCTCCCTCCCTCCTTCCCTCCCTCCCTCCCTCCCTCCCCTCTTCCTCTCCCAGCCGCCTCCCTCCCTCCCTCTCTCATGCATATTCATTTCCCAGGCCACACCCCCCTCTCGGAACCCGATCTGTCAATCTCGCGGCAGGTAGTCACATTAGCCCCGCCTCCTCCTCCTCCCCCTCTCTCTCTCTCTCTCTCTCAGAGGGGTTGCAATGGAGATGTAACTGAATCGCCGTGCGGTCTCTGGCGAGGAGGTGGGCACGGGCGAGCGAGGCCTGTGAGACTTTTTTGACGAGGTGCTATGCGCCCACTCTGCAGATCTAGCGGCGATGTGATACCAGCGAGGGGATCGTGTGAGACGTGCAGGAGCGGTCTCTCCAGCTGTCCCGGGTCCAATGTCTCCGTCTCACAGCTCAGAGGAATCCTGGCCTGTCGCCTGGTCGTCACCCAGAGCCACTGGACAGAAGTGTGTGATAGGCGAGCCCTCTGATGTCCATCTCTCCCTGACCTGCGTGTGTGTGTGTGTGTGTGTGTGTGTACTGTATGTATGCATGTGCATGTTTGTGTGTGATCGTATGCATGCGCATGTGTGTGTATGTGTGTGTCTGTTTGCGTGTGTTTCTCTGTGTTTGTGTGTACTGTATGATGCATGTGTATGTTTGTGTGTGTATGATGCATGTGTGAGTGTACTGCAAGTGTGTGTGTCTGTTTGTTTGCGTGTGTGTGTGCATGTGTGTGTGCCACCTGGGACGTGTCTGGCTGTAAATCTGTCTAGCGGTGCCCCCCCCCCCAAGCCGACTGTCATGCTGACGGGGGGAACTCTACAGGAACGCCAGGCTGATGTGGAGCTTCTGCTACTGCTTCTCCCTCCACGCACACTCTCCACTATCAATCAATCAACCGCCTCATCAATCACTCAATCAATCCGTAAAACACTCCGGAAATAAATCAAACACTCCTCTCGTGTGTGTGTGTGTGTGTAACCTCTGTGAATAAATGTTTACCACAGGTCCATTGAAGAAGAACACCAGTCTTAGCACATCGATGACCGTACATCTAAATGACAGCATCTCCAGGAGTGGCGAGGTTAATCGATACTTAGCGATCCTAGACAATCAGGGGGATCGGTGATGCGACGTCGCCGCGGTGATGAAGCAGACCGGCTCCCTCGTCGTCTCTCTAACTTGGACGGCAGGAAGACACAGTCTGCTAGTGGGACATCAATATCGCTGCTTTTAAGTTGTTGTTTTTTTGTCAACCATTGTTCTGCTCAAAAACTATAGAGGGCAGAAGGCTTTGAGTAAGTAAGTAAGTAAGTAAGTAAGTAAGTAAGTAAGTAAGTAAGTAAGTAAGTAAGTAAGTAGCCATGATGCTAGTATGTCACAGGGACTTAACCCCAATCCAACCTGTGATGCTGAGGGCCAAGCAGGGAGGCATTGTGTACCATTTTTATAGTCTTTGGTACGACTCGAACCCCCAACCTCCCTATCTCAGGGCGGACATTACCCACAAGGCCGCTGGGCTGGTACACAAGGCTTCAAGTCCTTGTTGATATTATACAGTACTGACTAAAAACACTGGCACGCCGTTGGCCTACCGCGGGTCCGTGTTGCCATGGCGATATACTGTACCGTTGTTTTAGTCTCTATAGCTACTGTACGTCAAACGCTGACGACTGCCTGGATGGACACGTCTGAGCTGTCCGGTCCCCCGGCACCAGCGCCCTCTTCTCCCTGGATCCTCGGTCTGGAGGATGGGCTGACGCGGGTCAGAACTGGTCCGGTACCAGTACCGCCACCAGGGGCCCGTCTGTTCTGACCGGCTGCCCGCCCCTTCGGACCGGGGCCAACGGGGCCATCCATCAGCCTGTCTGTACCCCGAGCTGGCTGGCTGCGCGCCGCTATCGTTTACAGTGTGTGTGTGTGTGTGTGTGTGGGGGGGGGGGGGTTAGGTTCTGCAGCAGGTTCTCAGACGTTAGCGAGTTAACAGGCGCTAAAAACCCGATCTGGGGGATAAGTACCATAGGGGGGTATTTGGGCGCAAACATTGGTTTCCGTTACTGTGTGTCAGGAAGTGTGGGTGCAAGCAAGCCAGAGAAATCTTGGTGTGTGTGTGTGTGTGTGTGTGTGTGTGTGTGTGTGTGTGTGTGTGTGTGTGTGTGTGAGGTAGTCTGAGTCTGATCATGCATGGGTGAATGCTTGTTTGCATGCATGTGGTGATGTGTGATGTTCTCATGCTTGTATTGTGCCTGTGTGTGTGCGTGTGTGTGCATGCGTATGTGTCTGAATGCGTGTGTGTGTGCGCGTGTGTGCATGCGTGCGTATGTGTCTGAGTGCGTGTGTGTTTGTGTGTGTGTGTGTGTGTATGTGTGTGTATGTGTGTATTTGTGTGTGTGTGTGTGTGTGTGTGTGTGTGTGTGTGTGTGTGTGTGTGTGTGTGTGTGACAGCGGGCTGTAATTTAGAGATAACGTCTGATCCGGTTCCAGCTCGGTTTCTAAATGTCAGACAGGCTCGTTCTGGGTTTGATGTCCCTCTCAGAGCAGCAGCCCTCTCAGAGCAGCACTTTTATACTCTGAATTTAAACAGATCTGTTCAGTTTAATCTTACTGGGAAAATAAATAAAGTATCAAACCTCTTAGATGTCTCTCTGAAACGTCCGTAAAATCTCACATTAAAAAAGAGAATTCAACGATTCCCTCTTTAGCACTTATTGTATTTTTAGTTTGCTATTCTTCACTTTGCCTTCAGCACTAGATTATGATCTTAGTCACTTGTTTTGAATAGGAGATTCTGACGAGTAGTAGTACATTACAGTAGCTATTCCTACGTTAAATGCAATTATTGTAAGTCGCTTTGGATGAAAGTGTCAGCTGAGTTACTATAATGTAATGTAGTGTAGTGTAGTGTAGTGTAGTGTAGTGTAATGTAATGTAATGTAATGTCCAGGCTAAAACATAAAAGTGGAAATATACGCACAACCCTCAGAACACACTGTGAATCCCCAGATGAGAATTCCGGGGCACAAAATGGCCGTGCTTCCCCGAGCGGCCTGCAGGTGGCAGAGGTGAGTGGCCGAGCCCTCAGGGTGACGGAGCCCGGAGGAGCAGCAACTGTTCTCTTATCTCACCATGGCAACTACAGGAGAGAGAGAGGGAGATACGGATGGACTGACAGAGGAGAGGAGGAGACTGGAAGAGAGAGAGAGAGAGGAGGTCCACGCCCCCCCCCAACCCCCCTCCTCCTCCACTGGGGTGCTGGTTCTCGGGTTCCGCGTGTCCTTGTGGACGTTCCGCGCCACCTCAGGGTTCCTTGTGTCTGGTAGGCCACGTCTCACATCACCTACGCCTCAACAAGACTGAGGAGAACCAGAGAAGAAGAGACCAGTCACAGATCAAAATACAAGAACAAGAGCAGGGAGAGAGAGAGAGAGGAGAGGAGAAAGAGAGAGAGAGAGGAGAGAGAGAGAGAGAGAGAGAGAGAGAGAGAGGAGAGAGAGAAAGAGAGAGAGAGAGAGAGGTGAGGAATAAGAGGTCTCTCCATGGTGGAGACTATCCAGACACATCTCTGAGCTCTGGTCGCGGCAGAGAAG
>NC_140247.1:15045145-15062645 GCF_949987555.1 Borostomias antarcticus | reverse complement strand
GAGTGTGTGTTTGCTGTGTGTGTGTGTGTGTGTGTTAGAGTGTGTGCGTGCGTGTGTGTGAGCGTGTGATTTATGGTACGTGGTTGGAGCAGGCATTCCAGAATCCCTCCAGCAGGATTCCATCTACCTCTCCTCTCTTTGTCTCCTTCCACAGATCTCCTCCTCCTCCTCCTCCTATTGTTCACACGCTGCCCTCACCTAGTCCACCTTACAAGCCTTTGTCTCTCTCTCTCTCTCTCAGTCTGTTTCCCTCCCTCCTCCTCTCTTTCTTCCCCTCCTCTCACTCTTTCATTTCTGGACCCACAGACGTCCACCTTCCCCAGCCTTTCTCTCTGTCTCTCTCTCTCTGTTTCTCTCTCTCTCTTTTTTTTCTCTCTCTCTGTTTCTCTCTCTCTCTCTCTCTGTCTCTCTCTCTCTGTTTTCCCTCCCTCCTCCTCTCACTCTTTCATTTCTGGACCCACAAAAGAAGGGGGGGGGGGTGTTAGTAGAAGAGGGGGCGGAGTTTCTCCCCTCCAACAGGAAGTGCCTTTGGGCCCTGACCTCCTGGTGAACCCCGGCGGTGAGGTGAAACAGGAGGCGGCGGGGGCCCCCGGGGGCGGGGGGGGGGGGGGGGGGAGGAGGGGGGGAAGGGGGGAGGTGGAGGGGGAGGGAGGGGGGAGACAGAGAGTGAGTGTGGCTGCCGTGGCTGCCGCCGCTCCTGCTCATTAGGGGACATAAGATCTGCCTGATGGGGCCCCTGGCCTGCCGCGCACACACACACACACACACACATGCCCCTGCATGCACACACACACACACACACACATGTGCACACGCCCAGGCACACACACACACACCATTGCCACAGTGACATGTTTCTCCTCATTACTAGACGAGGCTCCTGTCACACAGGGGAGGTAGAGAGAGAGAGAGAGGGAGGGAGGGAGGGAGAGAGAGAGAGAGAGGGAGGGAGAGGAGAAGAAGAAAAGGTAGTGGGAGCAAAAGAGACAGAGAGAGAGACAGACAGAAAGAGCGAGAGAGACAGACAGAGATACAGAGAGAGAGAGAGAGAGAGACAGAGATACAGAGAGAGCAAGAGAGAGAGACAGCCAGACAAGAGATACAGAGAGAGACAGACATAGAGAGACAGACAGAGAGAGAGAGTGGGAGAGACAGGCAGCAGAGAGATAAAGAGAGAGAGAGGTAGAGGTAAGAGAGAGTGATGAGGAGAGCATGGCAGGGAGGAATGGTTTTTAGGAATGGAAAAAGAAGGGTGAAGGAAAGAGAAAAAGAGAGAGAGAGAGAGAGAGAGAGAGAGAGAGAGAGAAAGAGAGAGAGGGAGAGAGAGGAAGGCGGGGGTTAAAGTAAAAAGGAGATTTATTGCAAAGTAAGAGAAACAGAGGGAGGATCGATGCTTTGCCCCAGCCCCCCCCCCCCCCCCCCCTCCCCCTCCCTCTCCTCCTCCATGCTGATGGGGTTTTAATGGAGGAAGAGCGATCGCCAAACCTCAGTGGGGGAGCCGGGGCTCCCGGACTGACCGGGGATGGAAACAGCACCACGGTCAATAAAGGACAAATAAATAACCGTCCCGGTCGCGGTGAAGAATCTTCCTCCAGCGTCCGACTCCGTGAACGGACGACGCGTCGATCCGGCGCCGGAGTTGATCCGTAGCAGTTGAAGCGTTCGAACCGCCATCTATGCCGTCGGGTTGAGAGGGTGAAGCCCCCCCCCCCCCTCCTCCTCGGGGGCTATAACTGAAGACATTCTGGGACGGCGCTGTCAGAGCGCACTTCCTGGTCATATGACTGTATTTGACAAATGAGACGCGAGCGAGGTTCATTTGGGGCTTCAGGAAGCAAGAGTGGAATTTATGGAGGAAGTGAGGTCGGAGTTCGGACAGAGAGAAGCTGCTTTGTTGGTTTAACTGATTCGGGCTCTGATAGATGCAGCGGTGAGCTAAGGGCGGCTAACAGAAGGCCTCGATCCCTCCGATAGAGACGGATAAGAGGCCCGCACGGACTTGGCAATGAACTGTAAACTGTAAAAGATGACGCCCTGTTGAGTTGAGTCAGAAACATATTCATCTGACTTGACTGAGTTTGACTGAGTTTGACTGAGTCTGTTCTACTTTTTGTTCTTCGTTTTCATTTCAAACCTTTATTTATACTCGTAAAGCACTGAGGTTTACCTCATTTACAGTGTTGACGAGTTCACACAAATACACATATAACAACAGAGCAAACTTGAACACATATAAAAAAAAAAAAGAAGTTCCTTTGCTTAATTTTCCTGGGTTAACTCACGTAAAAAAAAGAATCATACCACACATCTTACAGTGTGCAGACCCCCCACTCCCAGATTCGTCAAATTTGGGACCTGACTGTAATATTGCAGCGAAATGTAACAAAAACTGAGCGTGTAATTTGCTTTTTTTGTGTGAAAACATCTCTCAGACTGCTATTCATGCCAGAGGGGCCCCTTGGTGATCTGGGAGCCGGTTTTATTTGAAACACTTCAAATGGAGCCAAATGTTCCCTCGCTAAGAGCTGCAGGAACACCAGGCCGGTAGATTTACATCCCTAACGACATGAGAGCCACCCAGAATAAATCTTTGATATGTGAGGAAGTGTGAAGCACTTGGAGAGCTTTTAGAGTAGCATTCCAGGTGCACTCTGGGACAGCGATGACAGAGCGACGCTGGGCTGTAAGTTACATTCTGCTGTGCAGTCTCACAGCAGGGGGTGGGTACCAGGGTAGAACAGCTATAGAGCTGTTGTTCTCACAGCAGGGGGGGGGTGACAGGGTAGAACAGCTATAGAGCTGATGTTCTCACAGCAGGGGGTGGGTACCAGGGTAGAACAGCTATAGAGCTGATGTTCTCACAGCAGGGGGTGGGTACCAGGGTAGAACAGCTATAGAGCTGATGTTCTCACAGCAGGGGGGGGTACCAGGGTAGAACAGCTACAGTACATAGCCGAGGGTCTCACAGCAGGGGGTGGGGCACCAGGGTAGAACAGCTATAAAGCTGAGGTTCTCACGGCAGGGGGAGGGATACCAGGGTAGAACACCTAAAGTATCAGAGTTGAACAGTAACTCACAGCAGGGTAAAGGGTACCAGGGTAGAACAGCAGGGTAAAGGGTACCAGGGTAGAACAGCAGGGTAAAGGGTACCAGGGTAGAACAGCAGGGTAAAGGGTACCAGGGTAGAACAGCAGGGTACCAGGGTAGAACAGCAGGGTACCAGGGTAGAACAGCAGGGAACAGCGTACCAGGGTAGAACAGCAGGGTACCAGGGTAGAACAGCAGGGTACCAGGGTAGAACAGCAGGGTACCAGGGTAGAACAGCTATAGGCCCAATCCCAATTCAACATTTAGCCCTAATCCTCAGAAATGCACATTCACGTTTTGGGCACAATCAGTCTCAGAGCAAAAGAAAAACATAAATATAGCCTAATATTTTCTTCATTAATAAAGTTAAATAAAGTTAAATAAATAAAATTCAAAAACTATGATAACCATTGTATCATCTTAACCTTTAGCCATAGCCTAACAAAACATGACACTACTATGGCACTATCCTGATATGTCTCTGGTTAGCTAACGTTACAACATTGTTTTAAGGCTGATTTGTGTATTACAGTCCATGGCAGCCATTTTGACACATTTCCATGTCGCAATTTCCCGATTTGATAGCGTATGAGTTTGAAGTGTAATCCAGCAGTGAAGTTCCCATACTTCTTTCTGCCCCGCGCAGACCGACAGACTAGAGCTACTGATCACGTATCGGTCCTGAAGGGCCGTCCCATTTCACAGGGGTATATTTTAACCCGCTAGCCCTTGGCACTCTGTTCGAAGGGGAAAGGGGTAAGGAGCAAGGGGTAGGGGTAGAAATGAGAAATGGGACTGGGCCATGGTATGAGGGCTGAGCAGTACCTCACAGCAGGGGGTGGGGAGCAGGTTTGGGCTGAACAGAACCGCACCACCACCACTGATATTGTATTGTTTTATTTTTTATGTAAAACTATCATTTAACCACATATGGAGTGGGTCTATGGAGTGGGTATATGGAGTGGTATATGGAGTGGTATATGGAGTGGGTATATGGAGTGGTATATGGAGTGGTATATGGAGTGGGTCTATGGAGTGGGTATATGGAGTGAGTCTATGGAGTGGGTATATGGAGTGGTATATGGAGTGGGTATATGGAGTGGGTCTATGGAGTGGGTATATGGAGTGGTATATGGAGTGAGTCTATGGAGTGGGTATATGGAGTGGTATATGGAGTGGTATATGGAGTGGGTCTATGGAGTGGGTCTATGGAGTGGTATATGGAGTGGGTATATGGAGTGGTATATGGAGTGGGTCTATGGAGTGGGTATATGGAGTGGTATATGGAGTGGGTCTATGGAGTGGGTATATGGAGTGGTATATGGAGTGAGTCTATGGAGTGGGTATATGGAGTGGGTATATGGAGTGGGTATATGGAGTGGTATATGGAGTGGGTCTATGGAGTGGGTATATGGAGTGGTATATGGAGTGAGTCTATGGAGTGGGTATATGGAGTGGTATATGGAGTGAGTCTATGGAGTGGGTATATGGAGTGAGTCTATGGAGTGGTATATGGAGTGGTATATGGAGTGGGTCTATGGAGTGGGTATATGGAGTGGTATATGGAGTGGGTCTATGGAGTGGGTATATTGAGTGGTATATGGAGTGAGTCTATGGAGTGGTATATGGAGTGGTATATGGAGTGGGTCTATGGAGTGGGTATATGGAGTGGTATATGGAGTGGTATATGGAGTGGTATATGGAGTGGGTCTATGGAGTGGGTATATGGAGTGGGTATATGGAGTGGGTCTATGGAGTGGGTATATTGAGTGGTATATGGAGTGGGTCTATGGAGTGGGTATATGGAGTGGGTATATGGAGTGGGTCTATGGAGTGGGTATATTGAGTGGTATATGGAGTGAGTCTATGGAGTGGGTATATGGAGTGGTATATGGAGTGGGTCTATGGAGTGGGTCTATGGAGTGGTATATGGAGTGGTATATGGAGTGGTATATGGAGTGGGTCTATGGAGTGGGTCTATGGAGTGGTATATGGAGTGGTATATGGAGTGGTATATGGAGTGGGTCTATGGAGTGGGTATATGGAGTGGGCTTTGACTTTAGGAACAGATCTTGCTTCAGTTATGCTGCCAGAAAAAAACTAGTTGAGGCCACATTTCTTCCTCTGTTAGACTACGGCGATGTAGTGTACATGCATGCCTCTACCCAATGTCTCCATGGGCTGGACACTGTGTATCAGTGCCCTGAGGTTCATCACTGTGTATCACAGTGCCCTGAGGTTCATCACAGGCGTCAGAGCCCTGACCCACCATTTTGTCCTTCATGCTGGAGTTCAGTGACCATCTCTAGCCTCGCGCCGGCTGACCCACTGGCTTATTTTTATTTACAAGGCCATCCTTGGGTTACTCCCCCCTTACCTCTGTAACTACATCACACTCAGAACCAGTACATACGCCCTGCGCTCAAACAACACCATTCAGCTCTGCACCCCTAAGGTTCGCACCGAGCTCGGAAAACGCACATTCATGTTCTCTGGCCCTGTAGCCTGGAACCGTCTGCAATCTAAATTGCAGCTTGCTCAACTGATCTCCATTAGGGCCTTTAAAGGTGCACTGAAGGATCTGGAGATAGGTCTGGGTGGAGGTCTGAGTGGAGCCTGCAATTGCTCCCTTGGCTAGGTGCTCTGCTGGAAACTTATTCTGCTATGTTTTTTCTGTGAGTGTGTCTGTGTGCTCCTTGATGCCTTGCTGTGTGCTGCTCCATGTGGGTCTTATGCTGCTTGTTGATCATGCTGTCATATTGTGTGCTGTTGTGTCTTGTGGATGTGTACATGTGCCCTGTTGGTGTTTTGATGGTGTGTGCTAATGCTTTGCTGTGTTTTTATGTGCTTTTAATGTTTGTTGAATTGTGTTTGTGGCTGTCTTGGCCAGGGCTCCTTTGTAAAAGAGACCTCTGTCTCAATAGGACTTCCCTGGTAAAATATAGGTTTAATAAAATTTTGTAAAAAAAATATATATATATGATGTGTTCTACTATGTCATGTGATTTGAATCTATTCTTATAATATATTCTATAATGTATTCTGTGATTTGAATGTATTTTATAATGTATTTTATGTATTTTGCATGTGTATTCTTGTGTTTTAATGGACTCTTGGAAGAATAGCCATTGACTAAAAGAGTTCCAAATAAAAATCAAATCAACCATGGCACCACCACGCCCGCTGGCCCTGATGGTCTTGCAGAACGTAATAGCGCTCGTGATTACATTTAAGATCCACTTCATCTCCTCCTCGTTAGCTACTGTGCTAATAGCCTGGTCCTCTCTATAGTGTGGATGTAGTCACCAGGTCTCCATTACCCCTCCATACAGACCTTCTCTGGATTATCATATTCACACCATTGTCTTTGATTACTAAACACAAGTGCAAGGTTTCTTACTGTAGAATCTCATCCTTCAAGCTGGGATGGCACTGTGTGTGTGTGTGTGTGTGTGTGTGTGTGTGTGTGTGTGTGTGTGTGTGTGTGTGTGTGTGTGTGTGCAGGTGTTTTAATAGTGGACACTCACTATTATTTGTGAGTAAAAGACAGAAAGGTGCTAAAGAGAGAGAGAGAGAAGAGGAGAGAGAAGAGAGATAGAGAGAGAGAAAGAGAAAGAAGAGAGAAGAGAGGGAGAGAGAAGAGAGAAGAGAGAGAAGAGAGAGACAGACAGAAAGAAGAGAGAGAAGAGAGAGAGAGACAGGACAGAAGAGAGGGAGAAAGGAGAGAGAGAGAGAGACAGAAGAGAGAGAGAGGAGAGACAGAGAAGAGACAGAGCGAGAGAGGAGAGAGACAGAGAGGAGAGAGAGAAGGAGAGAGAGAGACAGACAGACAGAGAAGAGACAGAAAGAGAAGGAGAGAGAGACAGAGAGGAAAGAGAGAAGGAGAGAGAGAGAAGAGACAGACAAGGCTGTGTGGATGGAGGACTGTGATGCGACGCCCCCCCCCCCCCCCCCTCCCCCCCGGCAGCTCGGGGAGGAGGAGGAGGAGGAGGAGGAGGAAGAGGAGGGATTTACGGCGTGTCGTCAAGCCTCGGCGCGGAGAGAAAGGGCTCCCCCCGGACCGGAGCAGGGCTCTGGGCTACAGCTCCCTAAATCTACTCCCCACGATTTACTGGGGCCCATTCACACATGTAACTACGCACACAATCTCTGTCCCCCACGCTGGCTGGGCCCGGCTGGCAGCCCGCTGAGGGATGGGCCAGCTGACACACGGAACCGCCACGCCGAATAAACCATTCAGGAGCACATACATCAACAACAACAACAACGGGATTTAGGAAGGAACGCTGCATGGGGATTGCTAGGGAGGGGGAGGAGAGAGAGAGAGAGGGGAGAGAGGAGGGGGGAGGATGAGGGAGTAGGAAGATGAGGGGGAGGAGGGGGGTGGGAGGGGGAGGAGGAGAGAGAGGAGGGGGGAGGGAGGGGGAGGAGAGAGAGGAAGGATGGAGGGAGGGGAGGAGGGGGAGGAGAGAGAGGAAAGAGGAGGACGAGGGAGTAGGGAGATGAGGAGGGAGGAAGGGGAGGGGGATAGAGAGAGAAGGGAGGAGAGAGGGAGGATGGAGGGAGGGAGGGAGGGGAGGAGGGAGTAGGGAGCAATGTGAGGCTTGTGGAAGGGAACCTCCCAGCAGGCCTTGGGACAGACAAGGAGAGGCTTGTGCAGTCATATAAAGCAGTAGCGCTTTTAGAAAAAGCAGCGATACTTTCACACACATTCATCCTGTCATAAATACACTGGGAGTACGACGTTCGTCTCCGAAAGTACGTGCACACACATACACACACACCCACGCACACACACGCGCGCGGGAATGTGTTAGACCAAATGGACCAGTGCGACCAAGTGTGTAAACAACAGTCTGTCTGACCAAATGGAGACCGAGTGTCCAGCAGTCCTGTTGTCGGGGGGGGGGGGGGGGGGGGGGGGCGCTGAGGGCTGACCTGCTGCAGTACTGTAAGAAGACTCCGGGGTCATAGGTCGCAGGACACTAGCCCCCTCCACCTCGCACTCCAGCGGCCAGACAACCCCAGCAGAGGTCAAAGGGCGAGAGAGCTCCACTTCCTCTGTGACCCTGAGGAACAGAGAGCCTCAAATGGGTGTGTGTGTGGGGGGGTGGAAGTCTGTCTATATCCTTCCCCTCTGTCCTCAAGCCCCTGCTGTGCAGCCCCCCACCACACACACACACACACACTCATAAAAGCTGCCCGCTGCGCCCCTGCTAAAGACTGGCCCGGGCCCCACACCAGCCCCGCTCGCTAACAGCAGGCCATAAACAAGCCCAGACACCAACTGCTTACCCCCCCCCCCCCCACCCCCCCCCCCCGGTCACTCCCTGTACCACCCCTCTCCTCCCCCCTCTCCCTCCCTCCCTCCTCTCTCCCCTCGTCAGCTCTCACCCACTGATCTCTCCATCCCTCTCATCTCACCTCCTACTCCTCCTCTCCGCACCCGTCACCTGCACCTCTAATCACCCTCCCTCCCTCCCTCCCTTGCTCTGTCGTCTCGCGCTGGCAGTCTCTCGCTCTACACCTCCTCTCCTCCTCCTCCTCCTCACCCCTCCTTCCATCCCGCCATCATTTACCTCCCCCCCTTCTCTCTCTTCCTGGGGTGTGAGTCGTAAATTCCTCGGGAGCGTCAAGACAGCAGCAACGACTCCGATGGGAGAAGAGGAGAGAGGAGAAGAGAGAGAGAGGAGGAGAAGGATAGAGGAGGGAGAGAGAGGAGGGGAGGACAGTCAGGAGAGAGAGGAGGGAGAGAGAGAGGAGGGAGAAAGGGAAGAGGAGAGGAGGGAGAAAAAAGCTCCATTTCAGCATTTTTTTTCTCAGAAGACAACCCCTTTCTTCTTCGTCCTCCTCTTCTTCCTCTCTTCTTCTTCCTCTTCTTGTTTTTGTTCTCGGCGCAGGAGAGAGATAAAGGTGTCACGGGCGCAGCTGCGACCGGGCCGCGCCCCCCCGGCCCGGCGCTCTCCAGAACCCCGTGAGGACGCCCCCCTCACCGGGGCCCGGGAACAACAGACGCTCCCCCGACGGGCGAGGCTTTGAGGGGAAGGGTGTAAATCTGCCACTGTGTGTGTGTGTGTGTGTGTGTGTGGGGGGTGCGTGTGTGTGTGTGGGTGTGTGTGAGTGTCTGTGGGGTGTGTGTGTGTGTGTGTGTATGTGTGGGGGGGGGGGGTGTGCGAGTGTGTGTGGGTGAGTGTCGGTGAGTGTCTATGGGGAGGGGGGGGGGGGGTGCGTGCGTGCGTGCGTGTGTCTGTGTTTGGGGGGGGGGGTATGCGTGAGTGCGTGTCTGTGTGTGTGTGTGTAGGGGGGTGCGTGTGTGTGTGTGCGCATGTGTGTGTGTGTGTGTGTGTGGGGAGTATTCAGAGTGTGCTGATGTGCTGATGCCTGCTCCGGCCCATATGGACGGGGACGTGCCAGCAGCCCTCACCACCTTTCGTGGGTTCTTCCCTCTGGAGGGGTGCACTCCCACCCCCCTGCTGTCTCCCCTCCAACCCCCCCTCCCCCTCCCTCAGCCATGAGCCAGCTTCCTGGGCAGGTGCTGACACACACACACACACACACACACACGAACACACTTCCATCCTTGTTTTGGCACCATCCTCTCCAAAGTCAGACCGCTCCTGAGTGTGCATTTCTCCACCGAGACCCCCCACCCGTCCAACCCCCCCACCCCCCGCCCGCCTGACCCCCCCACTCCCGCCACCCCGCACAGCTGGCCCGCCACAGTCAAGGATCTCCTCTAAACGCCGCCCGAAATCAGGCGGCGCCCCAGGTGGAAGGTCAGCCACGTGAGCACCGCCCGGAGCGGAGGTAATATCGCGCGGAGGCAGGGCTCGCTCCGCGCTCACCTCCGTTCCGAGTTCTCGGACATACGTACGTAGGCCGCCGGGACGACGGTCGGCCCGTAGGGGACTCCCAGCGGGCGCCGCTGCTGCGCCGCGACCTTTTCCCGCTCTCCAGAACGAGCCGTCTGTCCCCAAAAAATGGCGTTCTTCAGCCTCCGTCATTCTTCGGCGTAGCCCCTTTTTACGCCGATTATTGCACTGAGACGCCCGTGTTATGATAGGGGGAGGAGGAGAGGGGGAGGGGGGGAGGAGGAGAGGGAGGAGAGGGGGGAGGGGGGGTTAAATTCGTCGTAATGGGGCGAACGCGCAATTTAAAGTAGAGGAATTAATCACGCGGCTCGTCTTTGAAGGCGTCCACTTCTACAGCCCTGAGAGGTTTAAAGGGAAAGTCTCGTCTTCGTAAATATCGCCAGAGCTGTTAAATGACTTTAGGGGGGGGTGGGGGTGGGGGGGGGGTTATTCAGAGTAAAGTAAACAGTAGTCGCCGACCTCAGACTGAATGATGGAGGACGGGGAGGTTTCTACAGACGGAGCCCCTGGCAGAGGGGGGCGCCGGCGAGACCCCCGTGGAAACTTCTCCGCACGCAGCTGGGGAGCCGCAGCGTAATTATACTGGGTACAACACACACACATGATCTCACTCCTCCTCTCTCTCTCCTTCTCTCTCTCTCCTCCATCCTTCCCTCGCTCCGTCTCCGAGCCAGACCCAGACTTCATACCGACCGCCTCGCCAGGCGTGCCATGCCACGCGCATAAAAGAGAGAAATGAATCACATCACTACCAATGTGTGTGTGTGTGTGTGAGTGTGAGCGTGGCAAGCCATGGCAGCAGTGTGTGTGTGTGTGTGTGTGTGTGTGTGTGTGTTTGTGTGTGTGAGCATGGCGAGCCATTGCAGCAGTGTGTGTGTGTGTTTGTGTGTGAGCGTGGCAGCAGTGTGTGTGTGTGTGTGTGTGTTTGTGTGTGTGTGTGTGAGCTTGGCAGAAGTGTGTGTTTGTGTGTGTGTGTGAGCATGGCAGAAGTGTGTGTTTGTGTGTGTGTGTGTGAGCGTGGCAGAAGTGTGTGTTTGTGTGTGTGTGTGTGAGCGTGGCAGAAGTGTGTGTTTGTGTGTGTGTGTGTGTGTGAGCGAAGCAGCAGAGTGATGTTGTTTGACTGGGATCAGGGAGTGGCCCTTCTACACCGGCTCCAGCCGGGCAAGGGACCAGGACCTTCACACATGTGTGTGTGTATTTATGGGTACATGTGTATGTTTTTATGTGTATTTGTGTGTGTGTGTGTGTGTGTGTGCAGCACCTCCAGACAGAGATGTTATTAGACTGGTCTGGTCCTGGGAGGTCTGTGTGTAGAGAGGCTTGTCTCTGGGTGGGGGGCTGCAGATCCTGACGTCACTGTGTCACTGGGGGTTGGGGGGCGGGGCTTCTGGAGGCACCAGTCAGCAGAGGCAGGGCAGCGACGGGGACCGGAGGGGACAGGAAGCCAAACAGAACGTGTCTGGATGTGACACGCGGAGGGAATGCAAATCAATACGCCTCCCTTTCACTGAGAGTCACGTAACAGATACCATGCACAAACACACTCACACACACTCACACACACACACACACAGAAACACACACACACACACAGAAACACACACACACACACACACATACACACAGAAACACAGACTGACACACACACACACAGAAACACAGACTGACACACACACGCACACATACACATTTACTCACACTATCTCTCTCACACACATACACACACACAAAAACAAACACTCTCTCATAGACACACACACACACACACACTCTCTCTCACACACACACACACACACACACACACACACACACACAAACACTCTTATACACACACACACACACACACACACACACACACACACAACACAACACCTGAGTCCTCCTGCCTTTCACATCATCGCCAGACTGATGGCGAGAGCTGGAAACAAAAGCTGGTAAACGCGGAGTGGGCGGGCGGGCGGGCGGGCAGGCTGGGTGTGCGCGCGAGCGTAGAGAGCTGCAAGATGGTGGCGCGCTCGGCGGGCCGTAACTCAGCCTGTCCCAGGCCAGACAGCACAGATGCTGACCTTTACATCATCACAGGGTAATTAAGCCCCAATCGCCCTCCACTCTCAGGTGGGAGACAACGCTTCAGCAGGAGAGAGGGAGAGGTGGGGTGGGGGAGAGAGTGTGGGAAAGGGGGAGAGAAAGGGAGGAGAGGAGAGGAGAGCTGCTCTCTCTCACTTGCTCCAAATTTGAACTCTCTCCATTTATCTCTCACTCCACTGTTGCTTTCTCTCTCTCTCTCTCTCTGCTTCACACACCCTTGCTGTATCCCCCTCTGGGCTTTTTCTCCTGGCCTCTCTCTCTCTTTCATCTTTTTCTCACTCCCACTCTGTTTTTTATTTAATCATATTGGCATAATGAAGCACTATAATAGCACTGCCACTCATAATGAAACCTGTGTGTGCTGTGTGTGTATGTACGTGTGTGTGTGTGTGTGTACGTGCGCGTGTACGCCTGTGTGTGTTTGTGGGGAACTGTTAGAGAGAAAGACAGGATGACAGCGATCACGACAGACCCTAAAACTTCTACGAGGCTGTTTAAAGCGTTATTGGGAAAGTGAGCGTTGGCGGTTCCCCATGTTGAGAGGAAGGTTCTTTATTGGTTCCATTACCTTTTCCTTTGAGCCGGCCGCCAGCGCGCCGAACAGCCTCCGCATTCAACAGAATTCATCCTCAAAGATTTCCAAACCCGTTTGGGCTGAGGTCCAGGGGAATGTACAGTAGGCTACACTAATCCACAGAGAGTGGGGGTCAAAGTTCAAGCAAATAGCAAGATTTTATAGCTATATTATGAGTAATTGTGCTTAAAAATATCTAAGCGGTCAGTAGTGTGCAGTAAAAGCGAGGCACAAAGACACAGGGGGTTGAGTTTTTGACATGGGGATGTATGGGGCGCTACCCTTGGCTGGCAGAGGGCCAGCTCACTCTCTGCCCTGCGGGAGGAGTGTCACATGTAGTGGTCCGGCCCGGCCCTGCCTGCCCCCGTAGCTCAGGAAAACAGGCGGTCTGCTGGGGCAGAGGGGGCCTTGACTCCTGAGTCTGACAAACTATCACATCACATGTTCAATATGAGCGGAAAATCACCTGCCAGGGACAACATGGCGTCAGAGGACAAAGACAGACTATTCACATGAATATCTGGAGCGTCCTCTTGTCCTTGTTTTAATGTCATTTGTTTTATATTTGAGAAGGTGTAAACTGCAAAATACACATTTCACATCTAAAACACAGTCTTAAAAGTAATAGTTTCATTATTGTCAACCATTTAAATATACCTGCAATATTTATCAGGAGGAAGGTTAATACCTACAGTATAGTCTGTATTATGCTGTTATCATGGTTATCAGGTTTATTTACAGTATAAGGTATCCAAACGGTTGCAGTAACAAATCACTTTTGGACCACATTCATAAAGAAAACAACAATATACAGTTATATATATATATATATATATATATATATATATATATATATATATATATATATATATATATATATATATATATATAATTTTATATTTTATTTTTTTACTTTTTTGCCCTTCACAATTCCAATACAGGTCGTTCAATACACAAGACATTCTCTTTCCTATTTTTTATATTCAACCTGTAGGCTATTATCAAATTATAGCAAGTAGGATTTAAGTCTTGATAATACAAAGAAATCCGCACTAATAATACCACTGGATTATTATGGTTTTGAACAATAGATGCTGCTGTAAATTAAAAAATAATGAACAGGAAAATACAATAGGCCTAATATAGAATATATGAATGTACAGTGACATTATAACGCTTTGTTTATGGGTGTTCATTATGCTCTCTGTTGGTTTGACCATTATCAGTTGCAAAATCATGAATTATATTACCCATATTTAATTAACTTAATGGCTGCCTCTCAACTGTTGTAACGAATTTAATCCCCACAGACACATTTCCAAGTCATCCATGGTGTATATTTCTATCTAAACACTTTACTATGCACGACGTGGGTCGACATTTTATAAGAGAACATTTCTATAGGCTGTGGTTGTCCAACCTCCCAACACACAGTCACTTTACAGTATATCACATAACAATCACACGTGGGAAACAACTTACCAAACGAAACCACTCAACTTCCCGAGCTGCGACCCCGGGACGTCGAGCTGTAGACGGGCCGCTGGGTGGAACGGAGGGCGCTGGGCCGGGCTGGGTCTGGTCCCGGTCCTCGGCTGGTGTGAGGTGATGTATGGACCCGCGCGAGGTCAGGGCGAGACAGAGACCACACTGGGCACGAGCTGCTGCCAGCCGAGCGCGCGGGGACTGAGTGAGTATGGTGACAGTGCGTCTTTGTCCTAAATAGCTTGTCACTGTGGTGCATTTACCCATGTCTGCGGCCTACACAAAAACACATCATTTTACTTTTTTTTTGTAATTTTTTTTGTGTTACAACTAAATACTTTATAGTTTGTGTGGTTTGCTCTGTGCTAGTCTATCGGCTTCAAAATGGATAACATTTTTTCTTAACATATTGGCCTGCTGTGGCCTAGAATGTGCAAAGGGGATTCGGGTGAATGTTTATCTTTGTATCAACTGATGTTGGAAATATGGACGTTTATGGAGCCATAAAAGTCCCTGAATAGTTCGCGCGGCGGTTGTATTTATTAAACATGATCAGTCTTCATGAATATTATCAATTTACCTATAATAAGACCTGATAAATCTTCACCTCCCATATATTCGAATCCCAACGAAATGATAATTTGGCTTCACGTCCACAGGAAGTGCTCTTAAAGCTCCACTGTGATTTTGTCGGAATTAAGTTATCAATATTAAATATGCACCTGACACAGTATAATTCATGCAAGTCCTCTCAACACTTCCCAGGCTTGTACACTGAGGTAATTTTGCTTCTATTTTCTTTTTAGGGTTATACGGCTGGCATGTGATTTAATAACCTAAAGAGTATTTAAAGTTATGTATGCCTATAAACAAAAGATGATCCCTAATGTTTCCAAATCGTCACTAGGACTATTGATCATAAATATTTCAAAGGCCGGGAACACACAGCCTCCCCAGACTGATATTTGAACTGAACTACAACAGCGTCTGCTTTTTATCCACTTAACTTTGAGGCATCCTCAGCAAAACAATAAAGACGTTTATTTTCACAAAATAGTAATTTTCTAATGAACATTTAGCAGGATGTAGGCTATTGAAGCCACAAACTACAATTCTTTTCATTAGCGGAGTCATTTACAGCCGGGACGGCATTAATAAGCTATTTTGCTTGGCAATAATTACGCTCTAATCCTCTAATTACAGTTTCAACAATTTACATTTTTAATTTATTTCTCCAAATAAGAGCAACGAGGTGCTCCTATAAAGACGAGAGGTGTGCGGTCTCTGTGAGATGGCCATAGGCCTATTTGTCTCAGTTAACTTATCATTTTTAATATAGCCTACAAAAAAGTGGTCTGATACGTTCTGCCCAATCAACTGTAAATAATAACAGTCGCATGGGGCTCGTCAATTAAACATGATGAACTGCAAGTCAAGAGCGGTTTTCGGTACAATCAAACAGACGGGCAAGGGTGAAAACAGAGTCTTAAAAATGAAAAACAGTCGCACGCTGCCCTCATAATAAAACAGGTCGCCACAGGTGCAGCAGGTCGCGTGTTTATTAAAACTTTTGTTGGGACCGGTGAGGTCGCAGAGTGATTTTAGACAGGAGTGATGGTCACCACTGCAGCTAGGTGGCGCTCTAAGTTCCTCCCACAGTTCCTCTAGCAAACGATCCCAATGTGTTTCTTAAAATGTTGTAGACTTCCTTGCATAATGTAGGCTACAGCACGTTAAGAGAAAGAGACAGGCTGTCTGTGTGTGTTTGTGAGTGTGTGTGTGTGAGAGAGAGAGAGAGAGAGAGAGAGAGAGAGAGAGAGAGAGAGAGTGTGTGTGTGTGCGTGTTAAATTTTAGGTTCTAAGTTAATGAATTGATGATCACTATAGTCACAATTTTGTTAAGAGTCACCAGTTTGATTATGAAGATATTATTGATTAGTTATCCAGGCCTGTGTGAACTCACATTTAATAATATAGGCCTACCTCTTTATCTCCGTAGATTTAATCATCAAAAGTAGCATTAAACTGCCATGCAGGCCTAAAGGTCTAAAAACTAAAATAAATATTATGTAGCCTATAGCTAATTAGATATTTGGGAACATAGGCCTATTGTAGGCTACCGTAGGCCTATGTCCACCCCTATACCACATGGGCTATATGACTACGGTTGCAACAACAGCAGAATCCTAGCAAAGTTTACATAAATCCAAGCCGATACTCCGTCGTCAAACAGCCGGATCACACCCTATCCTACAGAGGTTAATGTAAACCGCACATAAATTAGGCCCGGGCCTTTAAATGTTCTTGGATTTGTGAGGGGGAAATTCTCCAACACTGTCCGCGTGCTTATTCACGAAGCGAGAACATTTTCACGTGCAATTGGTTGTGCAAAGAGACACTAGTGACTTACTGTAATTCACAAAGAATCTTATTTATGACCTCGTCTGTCAGACAGGCAGAGTTCCCGAACACGTGTCGTTTGTCGGAAGCCGTAAATCTCCCCACATCGAAGTGATAATTAGGGGGATATCAAAAGCCGAGTGGGTCTTGATGTCCTGATGAATCGACACCCCAGATCTCTAAGAGCCAGACGAATCTGAAATATTTATGGTCGTGTAATGAAGCCGAGGGGTAATATGTTTTGGAGAGTGTCATAGTTGCACACCCAACTTTACTAATAATGGCAGTGAGGAGAGGGAAAAGTTGCAGGCCTGTTGTTTGTTTTGGTATTTTATACTGACAAGCAGACATTCACTAGTCTAAATCACGTACGTCTTTTATGGATGGATTTCTTATAGCTTATGTTCCATAAATTCGACCCTTAGTGGCAATACGCCTAACATAAAAGACAGATGAAATAGTGAAGCATTCGGCCGGCAGGTGGCGCTAGAACAGGGCTTCTGTGCTGCTGCTTCCCCCGACACACACACACACACACACAACAGCCAGAGCACTGCAGTAAAGAGCTCCATATTCTACATTTACGGCCGTTTTTACTGTAAACGAGGGTGAGGTGAAGCTGTTATTGGGGCAGTTAGGTTTAAAACATCCGTGCTTATGGTACAGTATGAATTTAGAGGACTAGCTGGTGGAATAATAATAATGATTACAATTTCAAGACAGGATGTCAAACAATGATCAGCAATATCTGTAACAAACATGTGTTCAGGCTTATGTCTTATGCATATTATATTATCACATTTTAATTTTGGTCAGTGGGTTAAGTATAGCCTAAATAGGCTAGTATTTTATGACAGAATCGCAATACTACTACTACTACTACTAATAATAATAATAATAAAAATGATAACAATACGAATAATAATAATAATAATAATAATAATAAACAAATAAACCAAAGCAAGCTTAATTTGTACATGTAATATATAGTGAA
>NC_140247.1:15030145-15037645 GCF_949987555.1 Borostomias antarcticus | reverse complement strand
AAGACTCATCTAAATCACCCGGTAAATCACAGCATTTATTTGACTGCCAACAGAAAAACATATCAAATGAATATGGCTGCACAATGAAATGTTTAATGCATAATCAAGTTCACAGACAAACTCAAAGAAAATGATTGAAATTGTTTCTCCAGACTCTGACGTGGGGTGGGACTCAGAGGAGGGGGAGTCTGCAGTGGTCCTTGACCACCTCCAGCGCCACGACATCCAGTGCCTCCACCTTCTTATCAGCTTTGAATATGTATCTTGGCAAACATAACACGGGATGATGTACAAGGAGGGGACAGATACCTAGTGAAATTACTATTGGTTGCTAGTAAAAAGACAATAACGAGGGCTTGGTATAAGGTGGAACGCCCAACCAAGGAGCAGTGGTGGGTGTTGTGGAGGAGATGTATGTTAGGGAGAGGTTCACGCATGCATTGAGGATGCATGAAGGAAAGTTTGAAGGGAGATGGGAAAAATGGATGGATTATAGAAGGAAGTGTGATGATACCACTAATATTAAAATTGTCATATTTGAGTAAGAAAAAAAAGCTGCATGGATGGAAGTACCCATAAGCTGTTATTGTAAGTTTTTATGTTTTATTGTATTGTCGTTGTATGGATGGAAAATGCTAATAAAGATTAAAGTAAATAAGACAAAGAATATGTATCTTGTTCTATGCACACACCAATAAGCCAGCCGTCACGCGCAGCGCCTGCCTTCAGTCTAGCCCTACCCTGCTGTGCGCCAGGATGGATGAGTCATGCGTGGAGCCAGGCCACCGTGCCACTACACTTGTGATGAGCATGTCGGCGTCACATATGATTTGGGTATTTCTAGTGTGCACATTTTAGCGATTCACATAGACGTATTCATTCACTGATTGTGCCCTTATGTGGGTGCAGTCGCCATCGCCGTCACCTCTTTGGAGTTCTATCTCGGCTAGGCCGAGTAGCGCCGGATTCATTTAGGCTCGCATTACGCACAGGAGGACTGTCATTTGTATGCTTACCAAACAGCAAACAGGTCCACATGATCACATATTACTGACAATCTAATTGGTCAATGATTTGCGTTTGATGGAGTGCCTGCATTAAGTGTGTGACATATAGCGCGGAAGGGTTTGGGACAGCGCATAGGTACAGTTTGGGGAACAAATCCATATCGAACCATGAATGAGCCGGTTAGAGGACACGTCTAATCTTGCATTGCGATATATGTTTGTGCTGAATTGGCCTAGTAGCCTACATGATTGTGCGTTCATGAACTGTCGCTCTTATTCTCTCCGTCAAACATAGTAATTCACCGACGCACCACCGGCGTCGCCAGTTCCCCCTGTGTTCAAGAAGGGCGTAGAACACCGTGTAAATCGGTACGCCAACTGGAGAGGTGTCCTACAAAAGCGCGGAGAAAGGCGACTAAATTTTCGCCCTTACGGCTTGATAAATCGCAATGTGGGGGGGGCAAATGGCGTACGCCTGAACTCGCGAAAAAGACCGTGTAAAAGAAGGCGTACCTCAATGATAAATGAGGCCCCTGAATACTACCTACTGACCACACCTGAATACTACTGACCACACCTTAACACTACTGACCACACCTGAATACTACCTACTGACCTCACCTGAATACTATCTACTGACCACACCTGAATACTACCTACTGACCACACCTGAATACTATCTACTGACCACACCTTAACACCACTGACCCCACCTGTACACTACTGACCACACCTGAACACTACTGACCACACCTTAACACTACTGACCACACCTGGACCCTACTGACCACACCTGGACCGTACTGTGCTCTGGGAGGACTGTGTGCGGCAGACAGTCTTAGTTACTGACGTTCTTTGCTGCTGGTGAGCCAATCAGGGATGACCATTGGAATTACTAACCAGTACAGTACAGAGCGGCCGGAGCGCTCAATTATCGTTGATAGGAGCGCTTAGAGACGCGCCGGTCCAGCGGAGTGCGAGGTGATGTAGTGGCGACCCCACCTGTAAGTGCCCCCCCCCCCCCCCCCCCCCCCCACCAGGCCCATCTGACCGTCTGACCACCCTGCTCTGTCGCCAGACTCCCGGAATCACAGGCAGATCGATCCTAACAGAATCCCAACGCTGTTCTGATTCCCCGGGTTAGAACGGGCGTGGGGGGGGGTCGACCGTAGCGGGGGTCTAGTTTGGGAGCTCACGGAACACAGTGCGGACCGCCGCTCGTTTTGAGAGGGTGTGAGGACGCCCGGTAACGCCTCCTCGCCCCGTCATGCTCAGTGGAACATCTTTAACCCCTCCCTCTCTCTCTACGCCAGGTAAGTATTAAAACATGTTCCTCCTCCAGGGCCTGGACCGCTGTCAGAGCACAGAGAGAGAGGAGGGGAGGAGAGAGAGGGAGAGAGACAGAGAAAGAGGAGGGGAGAGAGAGAGAGAGGAGGGGAGGAGAGAGAGATAGGGACAGAGGGGAGTAGAGAGAGAGGGAGAGACAGAGAGGAGAGAGAGAGGGAGAGAGACAGAGAGGAGGAGAGAGAGGGGGAGTGAGAGAGGAGGGAAGGAGGGAGAGGGGGACAATGAGAGAGAGGAGGGGGTGAGAGAGTGTGAGAGAGATGGAGACAGGAGGGACAGAGGGGAGAATGAGAGGAGTGGAGGTGAGAGAGGGAGAGGGAGAGGAGGGGATTAGAGGAGGGTAAAGAAGGAAGGGAGGAGAGAGAGAAAGAGAGAGAGAGGGTGAGGGAGAGATAGAGTGAGGGGGGAAAGGGAGAAAGAGAGAGAAAGAGGAAAGACCAGAAGGGAGATGTCCCTGTGAGGCCTGGTGCTCTGGCTGCTCCAGGGTGTGAAGTCTCACCGTGTGGAATGCAGAATCGGGGGAGTGGAGGTGGGGAGGCAGACAACTCATCCTCACGTTTTTTTTCTTCTTCTTCTCCTTTTTTTCTGCTTTTATTCATCCCTCTCCTCTCCCTCGTTCTTTGATTTATATCCAGCGCCCCAGATGAAAACAGCCTGTCGACAGAGCTGCCTCGGAACAGACCGAGTCTTGGAAGATCCGGCCAGCCCTCTGTGTGTGTGTGTGTGTGTGTGTGTGTGTGCGTGCGCGTCTCTCTCGTATATCTCTTCTGTATGCCACATACAGTACGATGGTATGAAGAGACATAATAAGAAACATAATATAAAATAATAGAGGCATTTATTATACAAATAACCTGCTTCCTGTTGTGTAGAGGGTTATTAGAAACCGGGGGTTGTTACTGTCCTACTGTCCACCTCTGCGAGACATTCTCCAAAACTTTCTTGTACTAAAGTACCTCGTTTAATAACCCTGATACTGTAATAACAACACAATGTCCCCCTCCAGAGGCTCGTTGAGGAGAGATATGCCGTGGTTAGAGAGACGTTGGCGTTGGGCGCGAGCGTTGGTCTCTCTGACTGGTGAAGGTGTTCGGTGGCAGCGTAATCAGCGCCCGGGTTGAGGGGGGAGACGCAGGTGTTCAGTCATCTCCTGTCAGCACGGGGCGACGCGATTGGGGGATCCCGCTCACCTCCCGTCAGCGTGGGGGACTGCGATTGGCCGATTCCCAGACTTGTCTGTTCCCGTGCAGAAAGGGGGCAGCTTTCGCGCAGATCTGGAACGCTCCCTCCCTCTCTCTTCCCCTCTCTCTGTATCTCTCTCTCTCTTTTCTCCGTCTCTTTCATTCTCTCCCTCCCGGTCTCTCTCTCTCTCTATCTCTCTCTCACACCTCTCCCTCTCTCTCCATATGCTTTCCAGGTCTATTGATTCTGTTATCACTGTCACACATGTGGATCGTCCACAGAGGGGGGAGGCTGTGGGGTTAGCTGGCTGATCAAAGGGGGAGAACGCACACACACACACACACACACACACACACACATTCTGTTTCTCTCCTCGTACTTGCCCCGCCCCCCTCCATGCTTACAGCTGGGTTAATTAGTACTGCGAGATATTAAGGCCCTGATGAAGGTACTTCAGCAGCCGGATGAATTAATAAAGACGCGGGGCCCTCGGCGGGGCTCTGCCGCTGCTCCTGGATCAGCCCCGGGGAGCGGCGGCCGGGCCTTCACACCGGGATCCGTCTGGCCTGCGCTGACCCCAGATCAGGGAGCCCAGGCACACCGCTGGGACTCGTTCCCATCACGTCCCAAATTACCTATTTAACTCCAGTCCTCTCTTTAATGGTGCTGAGAGAGAGAGAGAGAGGGAGAGAGAGAGAGGGAGAGAGAGAGAGAGAGAGAGAGAGGAAGAGACGGAGAGAGAGAGGAAGAGAGGGAGAGAAAGGGAGAGAGTGAGAGAGAGGAAGAGAGGGAGAGTGAGAGAAAGAGAGAGAGATGGAGAAAGAGAGGATGAGAGGGAGAGAGAGGGAGAGAGGAAGTGAGAGAGAGGAAGAGAGGAGGAGAGAGGGGGAGGAGGAGAAGAAGTCAGGCCAGAAAGGGCGGATTAGAACAATGACTTCCCATCCTATTCATTCTGATATCGCTCTCTGTCAGTCTGATTAGAGAGAAAAAGAGAGAAAAAGAGAGAGAGAGAGAGAGAGAGAGAGAGAGAGAGAGGGAAATGCAGCGTGAGTGAAAAATGGCAACCTCTTGTCCTTATCAGCTCAGCGTACAGCTGGGAGGCCAGGCTACTGGAGAGGTCTCTGAGGGGAAGAGCTCTCTCTCTCTCTCCCTCTCCCCCTCTCTCCCTCTCCCCCTCTCTCCCTCTCTCTCTCTCTCCCTCTCTCCCTTTCTCTGTCTCCCTCTCTCTCTCTCTCTCCCTCTCTCTCTCTCCCTGTACATGAACCTCCAGACCCCCGATGCAGCCCTGACAGGCAGGACCCCCACCGTTCTCCCCCAGCGCAGAGCGCTCTGAGGGGCCCCGTCCGTCCAAGGAGCCCGGGCGGAGGGCGGATTCTTCCAGAAGGCTGGGTCAGCGCAGGGATGATGATTTGATAGATTTTGTCATCTTACTTATTAATATCTTACTATCTTTGTAGTCTTTCATGATCTCCCGTGGGAATGAGATTTGCATCTCAACGGGACTTCCTCTGCTTAGATAAAAAAAGATAGTAAATAATTGTTATTGTTAGAAAGAGACACTGCTGATGATGTATAACTTTTATTGCCAAATCAACCGAAGTTGTTGTTGTTAGGAATTTAATTCAGTGTACAGTAGCTACAGTAGCATCATAGGAAAAGACTAAGATGACAGTCAAGCCCAGTGTGTGATGGCCACACTCTCCATCCAGCTGTGCGTCATCCCAGAGGGACATAAAATGCTTGGTGTTTAATCAACAGCAGGTCGGGATGTAACCTGTTTGTTATGGACAGAGCTAGTGAGGCCCTGCATTCAAAACAACAGTAAGAACATGTAAAACCTGCTTTTATTACAGGAAAATAGACCACACACTACAGTACAAACTATGTAGTCTTCAGTATCACAAATAATCAGAAAATAAAAAAGATGATCAATTCATAGAGTCTGCAAATAAAATGGAAATTAATTGATACGCTATAGGCTTAAGTGAATTTAATTTTGAAAACCATTGGGCAGTTACTGTATGTTCATTTCTGTTTGTATTTGAAATGTACCATTTCCGTTTGTATTTTAAATGTACAGTATATTGAAGTAAGTGAGAAATGACTGCTGCAGTTCTATAATTTCACAGCATCTATTAAAACTAAATTAACAAATACATATAGATCGTGTATTTCCATATTTAAGATGTAAATATGTGTACTTTTTAATGCCTGTATACAGTGCTTGTTTTTCCTTGCATACCTTTCTGTTTTCAGGACATTTAATCCCAGATCACCAGGATCAGATAACAACATACTGTACTGTGTTTCTGAGTGTCTACACTTCCTAGTTTGTATCTACACATTTACTGAGAGTGCACCTGACCTCTGACCCCTGCAGAAGCCACATCTTTCTTCCTCTGTCCGCTGTGCTCCTACGGACAGAGGCTTGGAGAGTTCACCCTACCAGTACACACACACACACACACACACACACACCTTCTAACAACACACACTACCACCTCCACCATGACTAACACACACCTTCTAACAACACACACCACCAGCTACATCATCACTAACACACACCTTCTAACAACACACACTACCACCTCCACCATGACTAACACACACCTTCTAACAACACACACCACCAGCTACATCATCACTAACACACACCTTCTAACAACACACACTACCACCTCCATCATCACTAACACACACCTTCTAACAACACACACTACCAGCCTCATCATCACTAACACACACCTTCTAACAACACACACTACCACCTCCACCATTACTAACACACATCTCCTAACAACACACATCTCCTAACAACACACACCTTCTAACACACACCAGCTCCATCAACAGCGATTATCAGGACTGTCTCAATAATTTTCATGTACTCATTGAATTATCAGAACAGCGATAACTGATGACAGTAAAAGCACATACGACAGGCATGGTTCAGAGGTAATGTAAATCAAATTACATCGGAATCACATTCATTGTTAATGATCTTTACTTCTCAGAAGATAAATAGTTTAATGATTAGAGGAGCTCATTTGATTGTGATTTCTTTTTCCTTACATGTTGGTTTTGTGTCTCATTCAACCATTTAAAAGCTCTTAAATCTTCCAACACTACATTCCATTATTTCACCTTAAAAAAATAAAATGTTGATTTGTTGGGTGTTTGGAAGAGAGCAGTTCAGCGTCAGTGATATCTGCATGTGGAAAATCTACATTTATTTGCAAACAAAATATACATTTGCTGCCTGCTGCCTTGTGTGGAATCAATTGTACAATTATTTACCTATTAAACAAATGTTAGCTCCATGTCGTGGCCGATCCCTATTTCATAGTAAAAGTCCAGATGAAACAGGCCAAATCGATCGGCGTGTGTATTTGTGTGCAGAACATGTAAATAGTATCGTTTCTTTTCCTCCTGCAGATCAACGATACACAAAACACTGGCGTTTCATCATCCAGGGAAATGCTGTGCTGTGTCTCGTCTGTGTGTGTGTGTGTGTGTGTGTTCACACGGAGGGCCGCGTCGGTGTGTGTTTTTAAAAATGAGAGCGTAGCAGCCTGATTGGTTGGCGGGGGTGACACGCTGAAAAACGAGTCTAACCCAGTAACCCCCCCCGCTCCTCGTCCTGCACTGATGCTCACCCTGTGATACCGTGACCAGCACTTCACCTCCACCCCCCTCCTCCTCCTCCCCCCTCCTCCTACACCCCTTCTCCTCCTCCTCCTCCCCCTCCTCCACCCACCTCCTCCTCCTCCCCCCTCCCCCGCCTCCTCCTCCCCCCTCCTCCTCCTCCCCTTCCTCCTCCTCCCCCTCCCCCTCCTCCTCCTCCTCCCACCTCCTCCTCCCCCTCCTCTTCCTCCCCCTCCTCCTCCACCCACCTCCTCCTCCACCCTCCTCCACCCCCCTCCTCCTCCCCCACTTCTATTTCTCCCTCTGTCTTCTGCTCGAT
>NC_140247.1:15012645-15022645 GCF_949987555.1 Borostomias antarcticus | reverse complement strand
CCTTCTATTGCTCTCTAATAGTGAGTTATGACCGGGAAGAACGCGTTCTTAAACAGAGGGACCACCAATCAGAGCCCTCGTACTGGAGAGCGCTGGAGGAGCCAATCAGGGCAGAGACAGCCTCGCCCTACCAGGAAGACCTCCATGAAGACCTCCAGCTCCTCCATGAAGACCTCCAGCTCCACCATGAAGACCTCCAGCCCAGCCAGGAAGACCTCCATGAAGACCTCCAGCCCCACCATGAAGACCTCCAGCCCTGCCATGAAGACCTCCAGCCCTGCCATGAAGACCTCCAGCCCCACCATGAAGACCTCCAGCCCAGCCATGAAGACCTCCAGCCCTGCCATGAAGACCTCCAGCCCCACCATGAAGACCTCCAGCCCAGCCATGAAGACCTCCAGCCCCACCATGAAGACCTCCAGCCCTGCCATGAAGACCTCCAGCCCCACCATGAAGACCTCCAGCCCAGCCATGAAGACCTCCAGCCCTGCCATGAAGACCTCCAGCCCCACCATGAAGACCTCCAGCTCCTCCATGAAGACCTCCAGCCCAGCCATGAAGACCTCCAGCCCTGCCATGAAGACCTCCAGCCCAGCCATGAAGACCTCCAGCCCTGCCATGAAGACCTCCAGCCCCACCATGAAGGCGCGGAGACACAGAACGGGAGAAGGTACGGGCGTCGGCAGGAACAAACGACTTCCTGTCCGAGCGACGTCCCCCCCCACGCGCGGGTTGGCCACGCCAGACCAGGGGTGTGATGTCACTTGCGCAGAGACGGGGACGGCGAGCGTGGCGCTGAGCACAGCAGCTGTACCGCCATGTTGAGTACCACCATGTTGAGTACCACCATGTTGAGTACCATGACGGCCATGGTGAACTCTTAATCCTGGGGGAAGGGATGTGTGTGTGTGTGAGTGTGTGTGTGTGTGTGTATGTGTGTGTGTGTGTGTGTGTGTGTGTGTGTGTGTGTGTGTGTGTAGTTGGGAATACGGCGAGTGGTATCTCGATGACTGCCTTCAAAATGTAATGAAATACCAGTGAAGATTTCTGTCAAATCAGAATTTATACCTGTAATTACTCCAACAGTCGTAAATATCAAGATGAGGTTGGTTTCATTCCCATGCGCGCGCACACACGCACGCACGCACGCACACACACACACACACACACACACACACACACACACACACACACACACACAGTGGAGTAGATCAAAAATACACCACAGAAAACAATCGGCTGATCTTAAAAAATGTCTAGAAAATAGAATTCAGTCAATTCACACACAATCTGACACATGCGTAGTCTACTTGACAAGACGCCTTAAGCCGGGATGCAGTTTAGAAAGCACTGCTTTTTATTTCCTCAACTTGCAAGAACATCCCATGATTTTATATTCTGTTTTTTACCGACCCTGTTTTCAATCAGGGGAGACGTATTTTCCATTTCTGGCTGAGAGTCTAAGAGTCCATTTCTGGCATCAAAACAGATCATGAAAAGTTAAAGCAGGGAGCAGAACAGCCACTACAAACGCAGTAACAATCTCCTCTTCATGAGATCAGATCGCTGCGAGGCACTTTCCTCCCAGATTGTGAAACCAGACAAGGGAATGATAGCGCCTAATGCGTACACACACACACACACGTACACACACACGCACACACACACACGCACTCCTACACACACTTCACAACCATGAGTGGTGCAAGTGTGAGGAACGGTTCTTCTCGCTGGAACCGTGTTGCCGGTACCTGACACCCGGGTGTTCTCACTCGGCCTTATGGTTCCTCTGCTTAGAACAGGGACCCCTGTTACTACGGTAACGTGACTGACGCTGGCCGCTGGCCAATGGCGGACGGATAAATAAAGGCTGAGTGTGCGAGGGCTCTCCTGCCACTCCATTCCAAAGACATTAAGTGGAGGAGCGGAGACAGACGCCATTTTATCTCTCCATCAAAACCGTGTTCCTCTTTCACTCACTCTCTCTTTCTCTCCCTCTTTCTCTCCCTCTCTCTCTCTCTGTCTCTCTCTCTCTCCTTCCTCTACTTAAACTAAATCGGCCTTGCGGTCACACTACTGTCCAGATCGTTCATTTGGGTGGACGCCCCGAGAAAGAGAGAGAGGAAGAGGAGGAGAGGAGGAAGAGAGGGAGAGGAGGAGGAGGGGAGGAGGAGGAAGAGAGGAGGAGAGAGAGAGAGAAAGAGAGCAGAGGGGTGCACTGCGTCTTGGTTGTGATGAGACAGAACGCTCCCCCAGAGTGTTATTACACGTGAAGTCCTGCCAATATTTACACTGGCTTCTCTCTCCGTAATGGAGGCCGCCATTCATCAGCGCGTCGCCAAGGAGACCGGGGACGGTCGGGCACGGACCATTAAAAACAATCAGCGCCATTGGTGGCGGGCGCGGAGAGGTGGGGGGGGGCGCCCCGGAGCGAACAATGGCATCATAATTACACTCATCACCGTGACTGTGCACCACCGGGGCTAAGCCGCCGCCGCCGCCAACGCCGGCGAGGTCAACCATGACAGAGGGCGCGCGGTGGCTGGCGGAGCACGCTCGGCACCCTGGGTATGATGATGATGATGATGGGTTGGCAGAGGGGGGGGGGGTGGGCACGGTGAGGGTGGCACCGTGTTTGAAACTGGCGGCGAATAAGAGAACGTGTCGATGTCCTTGTGTTCCATGGCGGCGGCGGCAGCGTCTGATTCGCTCAATACAGGAAAGAAAGAATCGCGTGATCGAACCATGGTCCTCCTACATGATGTATGAAACCCAGAACATGCCTAAAACTGTTAAAACTGGCTAAAAAGTGTTACTGTATAGATGTATATATTCCCTAAAACCCTTCTTGTTATGCTGCCCTTATCTCGTGTCTTTTTTGTTACTCTCTATCTAGGGTTTCTTTTCTTTCCAACCTTTCTGTAATTTTCAACTGTTTAAATGCCACATTTCTATAAAGTATCTCTCTATCTAAACTGTACAGGGCCACTAGTCTGGCAGTCATTCTGGTCTGAAGTGCAAACAGCATAAAGATGAACCTAATCGTCATGCTGTAAGGTGCTGAATTGTGTGTGTGTGTGTGTGTGTGTGTGTGTGTGTGTGTGTGTGTGTGTGTGTGTGTGTGTGTGAGTGAGAAGAGTGGAGTGTGTTTGAGATTGATAGACAGGCGTTCTTGTTCCCCAGCCATAACATAAGAGACCCTCAAGATCATTAAACATCTATTTCCTAAATTAACCAAGCCTTCATTTCCTGGCACTGTGTGTGTGGTTGTGTGTGTGTGTGTGCGTGTGTGTGTGTGTGTGTGTGTGTGTGTGTGTGTGTGTGTGTGTGAGAACAGCCCAGTGCACGTGTGTGTGTGTGTGTGTGTGTGTGTGAGTCCTTTAGTGAAGTATATATACTGACTGACAGACAGAGAGGGTGGTCTTAATGTAGCACCAGTCACCCCACAAGCCCCCAGGACAGACAGACAGAGGAACAGAGAGGGTGGTCTCAGCATCACCCCCCCCCCACCCAGAGCCCCCCAGGACAGACAGACAGACAGAGGAACAGAGAGGGGTGTCTCAGTATCACCCCCCCCCCCCCCCCCAGGCCAGAGCCCCCCAGGACAGAGGACAGAGGAACAGAGAGGGTGGTCTCAGTCCCCCCCCCCCCCCAGCCCAGAGCCCCCCAGCACCAAAACAAGGGCCTGCCCCCCACCGGCATGCGGCCATTAGGGACGCGCCTGCGCTAGTGACAGAGAGAGGACACACCTGCACTAGTGACAGAGAGGACAAGCCTGCACTAGTGACAGAGAGGACACGCCTGCACTAGTGACAGAGAGAGGACACACCTGCATTAGTGACAGAGAGGACACACCTGCATTAGTGACAGAGAGGACAAGCCTGCACTAGTGACAGAGAGGACACGCCTGCATTAGTGACAGAGAGGACACACCTGCATTAGTGACAGAGAGGACAAGCCTGCACTAGTGACAGAGAGGACACGCCTGCATTAGTGACAGAGAGGACACACCTGCATTAGTGACAGAGAGGACACGCCTGCACTAGTGACAGAGAGAGGACACGCCTGCACTAGTGACAGAGAGGACAAGCCTGCACTAGTGACAGAGAGAGGACACACCTGCACTAGTGACAGAGAGAGGACACGCCTGCACTAGTGACAGAGAGAGGACACGCCTGCACTAGTGACAGAGAGAGGACACAGCTGCACTAGTGACAGAGAGAGGACACACCTACACTAGTGACAGAGAGGACAAGCCTGCATTAGTGACAGAGAGAGGACACGCCTGCACTAGTGACAGAGAGGACACACCTGCACTAGTGACAGAGAGGACACACCTGCACTAGTGACAGAGAGGCTGCTGGTTGGAGTCTGGACGGACAGGGAAACGTGTTTTTAATCCTCTGGTCTGAAATAAGGCTTTATGTCAGTGTGTTGATGGGGTGGGGTTGGTTCACGGTACCCTGCCAACAAACATTGGCTGTTAGGCTTTTTTTTTCTTTTTTTGTGTGTTTTTTTGTGTTAAATACTAGAGGTGCAGTATGTTTTTTTATTTTATTGTAATTATTATTATTTATTAACTTTCTCTAGAAGAGTCTAGAAGTGCTCCGCTCCAAAAATGCTGAGCCCATCTGCTTGAAAAGACGAAAAGAGGCTCTTGCATTCTCAAAAAAAAAAACAGTGTTCACAGTGTTTCCCAAAATCAGACACAAATGCACAACGCAGGACTGTCTGTGTCTCTGTCCACCCTGGGGGGGGGGGGGGGGGGGGGGGCGAGGTGGTAGGACTGTCTCTGTCTATCCTGGGGGGGTGAGAGAGGTCAAGGGTCAGGAGGAACGTACGTCAGCCACTGGGGAGACATCGCCATGGGAAACAATCACAATGGTTGTGGGGGGGGGGGATGACAGGTGAGGTTGTCCTGATGATGCCAGAGACGGGAGCCAGGCTGCGTGTGTGTGTGTGTGTGTGTGTGTGTGTGCAGGGGGGCAGCAGGTCTGTGCTGGATCAGTGAGGGGTCCACCCCCACCCCCCCCACCCTTGGCACCCTGGACCTCCTAGGACTGCTGGGGGGGAGGAGGGGGGTAAACCTAGTCAACCCCCAGACCACCACTTCACCACTCTCCCAGAGAGAGAAAACAACAACAACAACGACAACACAAACGTCCTCGTCACGCCCGAGCGCCACGGCGACCTTTCCCTCTCACCGCTGACCCCTGCGGTCGCCATGGCAGCGGGGTCAGCCATGCCAGACGAGGCCCGCACCAGTCCAGAGTTCAGACGGGTCAGCGCGTGACCCCGGTCAAGAGGTCAAAGGTCACCGGCCGATGCTCCGGGGCCAGAGAGACTCCTTCCTCTCCTCAAGACGTTCTCTTTCACTGGCACAGAGGAGGCTGTGTCACTCCACGGCTCACATGGTGTGTGTGTGTGTGTGTTTGTGTGTGTGTGTGTTTCTCCAGCGGTGAGGGATATGTTATAGAGAGACGCAGCTGGAGTAAATGATGATGATGATGATGATGATGTTCTTATATGACTTGGAGGCACACGTCGTGTGCGGGCGAACAGAGGAAAAACACGCTAACACACACACACAAATACGTGCGCACACATGCACATACACACACAACACACATGCACACACACACACGCACGCACACACAAACACTCTAGGGTCAGACAGGGTGCGAGTGTTGTCCACTTCCTCCTCCTTTCACTCAGGAACACTTTCCTCCTCTCATCCTCCTCCCTCTCTCCTCCTCTCCCTCCTCTTCTCCTCTCCCTCCCTCCTCTCCTCCTCCCCCTCCCTCCTCTCCTCCCCCTCCCTTCCTCAGCTATCTGTCATCAGGGGGAAGGAAACAGCTAACAGATAAGAGTGTTATGTATTAGATAGGGGAGATTATACTGTACATTAGTATACTGTACATTTCAATCAAAATAAAAATATCAACATATTGAACATTACATTTTGTTGTGATTTCACCGATACAAAGAATGAGTTATTTATTATAGATTTTTTTGTCAGTTTCTTCTTTCACATAAACACTGCTATTCCAAACAGAAAATGTTCCTTATTTGAGCTTGATGATTCGTAGTTCTGCGTTCTCTACAGTACATGTGTTGGTTCTGGGTTCTCTACATGTGTTGGTTCTGGGTTCTCTACATGTGTTGGTTCTGGGTTCTCTACATGTGTTGGTTCTGGGTTCTCTACATGTGTTGGTTCTGGGTTCTCTACATGTGTTGGCGTGGCACATATTCATATAAAAAGCGAAATAATCTACAATCAAAATATTCAAGGTTAGCATTCTATTATAGGAACCAATAAGCTGGTGTTAAATATTAAACAATTAATAATATATCTTTAATAGTCTGGACAATTACAAATAATGTGAGATTATATTGTACTTTTATCTTATTTTTATTGCTGCTTTTATTACAGCTATCATTTACCATTTACTTTTATTACTGCTTAATTACTATATTGTACTTTTATCATTTACCATTTACTTTTATTACTGCCCTCTGAAATCATTTTCTTCACTAGTATTTTTTTTTCTAAAGGCTTTAAAAAAAAAAAGTTTAAATACACTTGCCATATACAGTATACATACAAATAGTTTAAAACAAACACTGACATATACCAACAGTTTTAAGAAATACAATGCAAAAAATAAATCAATAATTGAAATCATAAATAAAGAGTAATGTCAAAATGTCATTGCTGTAATGTTATTCTCCTAGACAGAACATCTAAATTGATCAAGATGTATTTAAACTTATTGTTAGAATTTAACAGAATTTTAACAATACACATTGAACAATAATCCAGAGTTTAAGACATTGTTAAAATAAAAAATAGAAATACTCTTGTCTTCTCAATACAATAACACTGCATTTTTACTTACATAATTTCAATATGACTTCACTTTGTTTCATTTATGAATTCAGTTTAAGGACAACTCAAATTTGTAGATAGAGAATTAATTCAATCAATAAGAATAAAAGATGAATACATATTTTAATTTAATTCATATTTTTTTCATCTCCAAAAATTAAACAGTATGAAACTTGCCTGATGATACTGTATATTTAAGACTATATTCATGTTTAGCGTATTTATGAGTAACATAAGGACATAGTACTGTAATTGTACATGAACATTTATAGCATGACATGGGCACTGCAGTATTCCAGTCATATAGTATATTGTTCCTGGCTGTTTCACTAAACGTGGACGCCAATGACAGAAGTTGTGCCATTGGAAGACACATCATGCCTCTTGTGAAAATGTACACATTTGATTCCGTTGCTGGATGATTATGATGTTTTCTGAGTGAATAACACTAAAAATTCCAGATCAAGAAAGTGAAATCTAAATGTGGAGAGTCTATGTGAGGATGGGAAGGTCACAGAGACTCACATCTGACTAACAACATGGCTGTGAACGGACCGAACACAAACAGTCCATTCTCTAGAAACGCTCCATTGTCGTACATTCATCCTGAAAGCAGTGCATGTGTAGAGCGTTCGTCAGACTAACGAGGAGCCTTGCTCTGTAGTCTCCCCTCAGCCCAGAGAGACCACAACTAGCTCAGCCCAGAGAGACCACAACTAGCTCAGCCCAGAGAGACCACAACTATCTCAGCCCAGAGAGACCGCAACTAGCTCAACGACCACACCGTACATCGACCAGAATGGAAAATACTTCTGTGAGAATAGTTGCTATCTCTTCCCAACTACCACACTCTCTCTCTCGATCTCTCTTTCTCCTCTCCCTGTCTTCCTCCCTCTCCTCCAGGCCCGGAGCGGCAGTACCTCTGTTTGACCACCAGGAGGAGAGAGGAGACACAGCCGGAGCGCGTTAGCCCCATGCGCTCACAGCTGGCGCAGGCTGCTGCTTCCAGAAGCTTCCCTCGGAAACCACATGCAGGGTCGGAGGCACGCCCTACAATCGCCACGCCGACGACCTTCCAGGATCCTGCCGAGACGGAGCTGCTCCGCTAGCAAGGTCAGGGAAACCCCCTTCCTCTCTTACCCATTAACCCCCTTCCCCCTCTCCCCTGCACCCCCCCGCCCGGCCCGCCTCTAGCCGCTAAACAAACACGCCGTGTCTCCGCCTACACAGACAGATTGTAAACTTGACCCTCCTCTGAAGCTCTGGACCGGAGGAATGATGATCGCTCCATCCACCATCTCTGCCCCACGTGCAACCCTACCCCACACACACACACACACACACACACACACACACACACACACACACCTCCTCCCCACCACACACACAGACACACACACCTCCCCACCACACACACACACACCTCCTCCCCATCACACACACACCTTCCCACCACACACACACACACACACACACACACACCTCCTCCCCACCACCCACACACACACACACACACCGCACCTCTAACCTACCCTGTCTCAAACTTCCCACCCCACCCCTCTTCCTCACTAGCTGCCCTCGTTGCTCTCTGACCACGTCTCTCCTCCCCTTCTCTCCTCCTCCCCTCCTCCTCTCATCCCCTCCTCCTCTCATCCCCTGATCCAGACCCCCTATGTGTAACTCCCAGAGGAGGGGAGGAGAGGAGGATGGAGGGAGAAGGGAGGAGAGGGGAGTTGGGCAGCGGAGGGGGGGGGGGGGGTAAAGTGGTGTTCACGGTCAGGTCAGCGACGCCGTTTCGGGGTGAGTCTCAGTTCACATTAGCATACGAGGGGGAGAGGGGGGGGTAGGGAGGGGTAGGGGCGAGGGAGGGGTAGGGGCGAGGGGTGCCACAATGGCGCCTCCATCTGTTCCTGTCGCCGGTTACAAATCTGGTGTCACCCACCTCAGTGGAGCCGACACACACAGCGCCATTAGGAGGATACACACACACACACACACACACACACAGACACACACACACACACACACACACAGATACACATACACACACACACACACACACACAGCGCCATTAGGAGGATAAAGCACACCGGCCTCCGCCGCCGCCGGCCCAGTGCAGACCCTAACACAGACAGGGCTGCTCCACGCAGGGCTGCTACACACACACACACACACACACACACACACACACACACACACACACACACACACACACACACACACACACACACACACAGATATACACACACAGATACACACACAGATACACACACACACACACACACACACACAGATACACACACACACAGATACACACACAGATACACACACACAGATGTACACACACACACAAACACACACACACACAGATATATACACACACACACATACACACACATATACACACACACACACACACAGATACACACAGAGATACACACACACAGATACACACACACACACGTACAAATACACACAAATAGACACACACGCACTCGGCATCGCACGCACACAAATGCACTATACACACACACAGCCGTTGCCCCAAGTTAAATACCTGATAACAGACGAGAGTGGGGATTCAAAGGAGGGAGTCGCAGTGTGTGTGTGTGTGTGTGTGTGTGTGTGTGTGTGTGTGTGTGTGTGTGCGCGCGTGCGCGAGTGTGTGCATGTGTGTATCCTACGTGAACAGCGATTGAACCCTTGAACTGTGTTTACCCTCTCTCTCTCTCTCTCTCTCTCTCTCTCTCTCTCTCCGCCAGTGAATTTGTCGTCCGTCCGTCGTCCATCAGCTGTTGTCCATCCTTCACTCCGGTGGGCCGCGCTCGTTCTCTCCCACCGTCTTCCTGGTCCCGAGCGTTCATTTGTCCTCCCTCTCCTCTGTTCTCTTTCTCTCGTCGGGGGGGGGACAAAGCGCACAACGTGTGATGAGAACAGCCAGGGGGTCGTGACCTCCGACGTCGTCCGTCGCTAGCCGCGGTCCCGCGGCGCCCCGGCGGGAGACGAGCGCCGTTTACGGAGTCCGACGCTGTTTTTTTTTTTTTTTTCAAAAGACAACATGGCCGCCGGCCACGCCAGGGGAAGCGTTTAGCCGACGCGCATGATATAGAC
>NC_140247.1:15000145-15007645 GCF_949987555.1 Borostomias antarcticus | reverse complement strand
GGAGGGGGAATGAGAGAAAGAAGGAATGAGAGAGAGAATACGAGAGAGGGGTGGAATGAGAGAGAGAAGGAATAAGAGAGAGAGCGAGAGGGGGGTGAGAGAGAGAAGGAATGAGAGAGAGAGAGAGAGAGAGAGAAGGGGGGGGTGAGAGAGAGAGCAGGACGGTTGGAAACACTCATCCCCCCTTGTCTTTCCTCCCTCTGAGTGCCTCTTCAGCTCCCAACGATTCATCACACACACACAGCACCCATACACAACACACACACACACACACACAGGCACACAGGCACACACACAACACACACACACGCACGCACACACACACACACACACATCCATCAGCGTGGCCAGAGCAGGGGGAATACGGGGCCCAGGCTCTTAGGTTTGTCGTGGCATTAGCGTCAGTGAGTTGTTTGGATTAGCATTAGTGCTAACAGTCAGGTTGGGCAGGATAAAAGATGTCTGCCGACTGCCAGCTGTTTTTAGCGCTGTTGATGGGGTCAGGCGGCCATCTTGGATGAGTGCCACAGGGCTGAGGAGGGCGGAGGGAGAGGAGTGACATGGTGGCGCCTCAGACGGAGAGAGAGAGAGAGAGGGAGGGAGAGAGGGATGAGGTGCAGAAAGCAGAGCTGTCTCCCGGGTAAGAAGGCCTCAGAGCTGGTATGGAGTGAGCCATGTCTTCTCCACTACCACAGTTTGACCTTTAATACCCACTTACCGCCGTTCCTAACCGGTCTCTGCTCTCCCTCCCTCCCTCTCTCTCCCTCCCTCCCTCCCTCCCTCCCTCCCTCCCTCCCTCTCTCTCTCTCTCCCTCCCTCCCTCCCTCTCTCTCTCTCCCTCTCTCTCCCTCCCTCCCTCCCTCCCTCTCTCTCTCTCCCTCCCTCTCTCTCTCTCCCTCCCTCTCTCTCTCCCTCCCTCTCTCTCTCTCCCTCTCTCTCTCTCCGCCAGGGGGGTCTCGCTGCTCAGTCTCTCAACGAGACTCCTAAAAAGTCTGCCAGTCAGTCGAATGAGACGTGATTTCAGATGTGAAATAGGTCATCCCAATTCAATGGGAATGATCCCATTTCTTATCTCCCACACTTAATCCATCCCCTTTCCTTTTCCAAAACCTCTTCCAGGGAGTCAACAGGAGGAGGTGGCTCGAGAAAGGGTTTGGAACCGGGCCACGGACCCGATCCATAACTACGACATAGCACCTCGCCTTTATCCACGGTTCCTCTCGTGACTGATTTGAACATGAGGGCCGGAGGAGTACACATTCTAGAAAAAAAAACCTGATTACACACAGACAGATGAGGGCCAGGCTGCCGTGGTGTTTTTCCTTCTCCGGGGGATGTTAATAGACCAGCACAGTAGCTTGAGAACGCATCCGTCACACAGGGGTTGTAGTGTTAAATAATGTAAGTAAACGCTAATGAGGCGAGCTAAGAAACATATCGTCCTGCAAGTGCAGGGAAGTCATATTAGTCATGTATATAAATATAGCCTCACTAAAAGACTAACACAGACATATATATTATGTATATAGATAGATATATGTCTGTGTTAGTCTTTTAGTGAGGTTTGCCCAAATAGGTCATCGTCTAATTTATAAATGATGTTACCTTGGAGATAGAATCAGACAGAGGCAGCTGGGGGGTTTAGAGCAGTAGAATAGAATAGAATAGAATAGAATAGAATAGAATAGAATAGAATAGAATAGAATAGAATAGAATAGAATGGAATAGAATAGAATAGAATGGAGAAGCATGGAGTGCAATGGAATAGAATAGAATACTATGGAATAGAATATACTGGGATATCATAAAATAGAATAGAATGGAATAGAATAGAATAGAATAGAATGGAATAGAATAGAATACAATGGAATATAATGCAATAGAATGGAATAGAATAGAATAGAATACAGTGGAATAGAATAGAATGGAGTAGAACCAAATACAATGGAATATAATACAATGGAATAGGATAGAATACAATGGAATAGAATAGAGTAGAAATGAATAGGATGGGATAGGAGTGGTAACCCAACCTTTGGCACAGCAGTGTACTGTAATCCCATGGAGTCGGTGAGTCTTAGCAGCATGAGTAGCTCAACAACAGATCTATCTCTTGATCACATTAGACAGCGATTCAGGATAATTGTCGGTACAAGTGGCGTCAGGTTCTGGTGAGCCACAGAGACATCCGATACGGGCGTGTGTGGGTCCGGGGGCGCGGCGCGGATCAGGCTGACACTAAGCCCGGGACCGTCAGGGACAGATAACGCCATCGCAGGCCCGGGAACCACCGTGACACACTGATCCACCCAGAGCACCGGGTGGTCACCGGGGGGATGATGGAGGCCGAGAGTGGCAGGGGAGGAATGCTGACCACGCCACCGTCTCTGACCCCAGGGTCACATGCAACCGCATCACTGTCATCTGAAACACGCTAGCCACTTCATACCAGACGCTCTCTGAATCAGCGCTGTGTCCATACTTATAGTACATAATTCATCCACACCAGTACCTTATCTTCCATATTTATACATTGTATAGATTGTGTCATTTGTAAATTGTGTATGTGTAACCTATCTGTAATTGCACATCACAGATCCGGCTGCAACATTTCACTGTGTTTGTACGCTGTTTGTTTACATGTGACAATTAAAGATCGGAATCGGAATCTGGTGTCGTACACTCACTAGACACTATATTTAACATACAGGACAGATCAAGCCGTTCGAGATGGTACTTGACAAACTAGCCTACTTTACTGTTAGTACGTTTAAAAACGTTAGTTGATCTTTCTCTTCACGTCACAGCGAGAGCTGTATTACAATATTAATTCAAGTTATCATATGTGCGATGAATAAGTTCCTATACTGAAACGGTATGGAGTTATGTACGCTATCTCCCGATGCAGACATCTAACACTTGTCTAATTCATGCGCTAGCATCAAATATGCATTAGGACATGTGGCCAGGGAGAGATGTATGCCCGGCATATTTCGGTCACATTAAAATTCCACACCACTACATTACTTTACCACATGATTTACCAAACTACAAAGTAATGGATGGACTTCTAATGCCCTCCACATGATTCAATATATTTCATCTTTTTTTTAAATTCCATTACATGAAATACATACTATTGGATATTGCTCGTACTTGGTTGTAAAATATGGGAGCTGTCAAAACTTTTTGAGGTTATGAAAAAAAAGAAAAGTGTATATATAATAATAGTAGTATAAATAATAGTTTGGATGTTACTCAACTGATGTCAATAATAATATTACATTTTCCCAAATTGTGAAGTCTTGGAATTAGCTGCACAGTTCACACAGGATGAGGTAATTGATAAATGATTGCCTTCAATGAACTTCCTTGTGCTGGAAAAATTATAATGAACTGTTGGCCGGGACAGCTACTGATCAGAATATACTAACTAATTTTCTCAATGAAATGTTCTGAAATGAATATGTATATGACACAAAAAGGCAATTTATTATTTTGGCCAGTAAAAAACATATTCTGCCAGTTTTTTACTCTACCAATTATTTTTTTACTCTACCAATTATTAATAAGGTATTGTATGCGTGGGTGTGTGTGTGTGTGTATCAGTATTATTGATGTGTGTGTGTCATCGTCTGTCTTCCTGATCACTGTCACCCTCCTCACCGCTGTCGGACTGATCACTGTCCATCAGACAGACGTGTTTGTGTGTGTTTGTTTGTTTGTGTGTGTGTGTGTGTGTGTGTGTGTGTGTGTGTGTGTGTGTGTGTGTGTGTGTGTGTGTGTGTATGTGTAGTAGAGGCGGTTGAAGGTCGTTCAGGGCTGTGATGGCGTTTGGCTGGTCACATGACCTACATTTAAAAATACAGGAGGGCACGTTCAGTCTCCATGACCTCGTATAGTCTCCATGACTCCTGAGGAAATACAAACTGGGAACACAGCTGCATGTCTCTATTTGAGTTGGCTACCTTTCTTCCTAAGATATGAAGACGTTTTAAAATTCCCCCCCAAACAATGTTTGTTCTGTCTACTGCAACTGCCAGTCTGGAAAGATCATCAGATATTTAACACCGTCTCAGAAGTGATTTATTGATATTTCTCCGGGTTCTCTCCCATAAGGCTTGTGTTCTCTAATACAGCATAATCGAAGGCTACTTTCACGCCACATAAAACACACGCCTTGCTTACGGGCTGACAACGCACGGCGCCACGGGGGTCTGGTACGGCGGTGCGCCTCCAGCTTTCTGGGCGCTTCCGTCAGCTGCCGTTTACCTGGAAGGGGGGGGGGGGGGGGCGCTAATTTGGATGACATCGCCGCGATCCGACGCAGCTCACGAGGGTTTCGGTTTTCTGTACAGAGAGAAGGTCGGGTGAGGATAAAGTACCACACACACACACACACACACACATGGAAGTGCCGTGTAAGACGCCATGCAAACAAAAGAGAGAGGATCGGAGAAACACCGCAGGCGAAGAATCTCGTAGGGAGTTACGCCGGGGACGCGCTGACTGTGCGCTTTTGAAAACTGTGATGCCGGAGAACCCCTCTCACGCACGGCACGACTGAAAGTTCTGGTTCCGCCGGTTCCACTGGTTCCATCCGGTTATCGGACCTGACGACTAGGGTTGTACGGTATACCGGTACCAACGGTAGGCCGCGGTACCAACATGCCACGGTACATATGATACCATAATATTGGACAAACGGTCGTACCGTAGTACCACGGTACCGCACGGTACCACTGCGGTGGGATAAACTCAACATCAACAATGATACTACTAAAATCAAAGTTCAACATCCAATAGCAAGCGCCGTCCAATAACTGCACGCGCTGGCTAGCTGGCACCTGCTGTCAATGACGTTGTGGTGACAGTTATTTGGCAACCTAGCTTAAAGGTTTGCGGACATTGTAGCTAAATCTGTCAATGGATTTTTTTTTTTGGCAGATATCTTAGTTACATCATGATTGAACTAGCTATCGGTACTTTTTTTAAATTATATGTGTGGTAATTATTCAGTTTGATGTGTGGTAATTATTCAGTTTGATGAATTAACGATGTAGCTAGCTAACTAGCATTAGCCCAAGTGGGCAGTTGCTGGTTAGTGATGAGAGACGAAACTCCAGCCCGGCTGAACCCACCGTCGTGGGAAGGGGGATGCATCAGTCGGCTGTGAGCCTTGACAGAACCAGCCTACATTGTCTGAATACAATCCAACGGCAAATTCCCAATAAAGAATCCCTCCAGTGCACAAGCTTCTCTCCTCCCACAAAGATAATAATGAGAAGCACAATTGATCAACTGTGTTAATCAATGAAGGGAAACAAGGTGGGTAAACTCAGCACTCGACAGCTTACCCACCTCAGTAGTTACCAGTACAACCCTGCGTACGACGGTGCCAATTACCCGGCTTGAGACAGAGAAATCGCACAGTTTATCCCCGGCCTCACAGACACATGGGACTCTGGTATGTTTCTGAAAACGTGGTGGTGTAATTAAAAATGGAACAGCCAGACAACAACACCCCAAGAATTCCAACAGACTGAGAGAAGAGTGTGTGTGTGTGTGTGTGTGTGTGTGTGTGTGTGTGTGTGTGTGTGTGTGTGTGTGTGTGTGTGTGTGTGTGTGTGTGTGTGTGTGTGTGGAGGTAGGAAGCTCTGACCAGACCCCCCCCGCTCCAACACACACACACACACAAACACACACACACACACACACACACACACACACACACACACACACACACACACACACACAGGGGTCATGGAAGTCCAGGCTGCAGCTGGCCAGCAGGGAGAAGAACCAAACATCCTCTGGGGTTCTGGCCGCTCCTCTGGGCCTGTCAGCACCAGCAGCACAGCCTGGACCTGGAGCTCTGCTCTGGTGACCAGCCAGCAGGACTCTCTCACACACACACACACACACACACACACATGCACACCTACATACATACTGTACACACATACACACACACCTACATACATACACACACACACACACACACACACACACACACACACACACACACACACACACACACACAACACACACACACACACACACACAGGCTCTCTCTCCACAGGCCTGGGCCGAACACCCAAATGTTTGTACTAGAAGACTGACTACCTACAGTACAGTATAACAAGTGTGTATGTGGAGGAATGTGTCTGTCTGTCTGTCTTTCTGTCTGTCTGTGCATGTGAGTGTGTCTGTGTCTCTGTATGTCTCTATGTCTGTGTGTCTGTGTGTGTGTGCATGTGTGTGTACGTGCGTGTGAGTGTGTGTGTGTGTATGTGCGTGTGTGTGTTTCTGTGTGTGTGTGTGTGTGTGTGCGTACATGTGTGTGTGTGTATGTGTGTGCGTGTGTGTGTGCGTGTGTGTGTGCGTGTGTTACTGGGTGGGTTGTTCTTGCGTGTCTCTCTCTCTAAGCTCCCTCACCCCTCCGGTAGATTGATGACATCGTCGCAGACAGACGGACTCAGACGGACTCAGGCTCCCCCCTCAGCCGTGACGGCCGCACCCCTAAACCCCACCGCACGCAGACGACACGTATGACACACGGGGGGGGGGGCGGGGCAGGGCGGGGGAGGGAGGGTAATATAGGACGCCACAGTGTGGGGGGGTCGGACGGCTGGCGTGGTAATGGAACCACCGTGGAAAAACACGGGGAACGTGAGCGCATGAAGGTCTGGCAGCGACTCCGGCGCCTCAGAGAAATATCACACTAGAATCAATGCTCTAATAACGCACGGACAGTAGGGTAGTGTAGCGCTCCAGTCAGAGAGAGAGAGAGAGAGAGAGACCAGTACTGGAGGTCTCCAGTCAGAGAGAGAGAGAGAGAGAGAGACCAGTACTGGAGGTCTCCAGTCAGAGAGAGAGAGAGAGAGAGACCAGTACTGGAGGTCTCCAGTCAGAGAGAGAGAGAGAGAGCAGTACTGGAGGTCTCCAGTCAGAGAGAGAGAGACCAGTATTGTAGGTCTCCAGCCAGAGAGAGACCAGAACTCTAGGTCTCCAGTCAGAGAGAGAGAGAGAGAGAGAGAGAGAGCAGTACTGTAGGTCTCCAGTCAGAGAGAGAGAGCAGTACTGTAGGTCTCCAGTCAGAGAGAGAGAGAGACCAGGGCCGCGTTTCCCAGAGCCATCGTTGCGCTACGTTCATCGTAAGATACGTCGTACGCTCTCCCTCTAGGTGGCGCTGCGTTTCCCAGAGCCTTCCTAGGCTAAGGTATACCTAAGCTCTAGGAAACAGCTCTTCCCAAGGTACATCGTAAATCCAGCTTACTACCTTCTAAAGGGACATTGAACCAAAGGAACCAACGGCGATGCCGTCCGTGTAGCCATGCGGTTCATGTTAATCATTTCATCAGGAGCAACAGTCCTCTGGATGTCCTCTGGGACAGGGCCATCCACTCCAAATACAGGCGCTCTGAGAAGCTGGCCTACCTCGCGCGAAGTCTCCTCGCGTTCGCTCGCTCGCTCGCTGTATGTTAGGGTGCGGTGTGA
>NC_140247.1:14987645-14990145 GCF_949987555.1 Borostomias antarcticus | reverse complement strand
TTGGCAGCTTCCTGACCGTCCAGGGGGTAGATTGTCAATTGACGTGCTTTATCTCTCTCTCTCTCTCTCCCTCTCTCTCTCTCTGTCTACCTCTCTCTCTCAGATATGACCCACTTTTCATACCGTACTCCCTCCTCCACACAACATTTCGCACGCCGCCGAGAAATATGAAGGAAAAGTGGCGGCCAGTTGTTATAAAAAATGTATATATGTAATATGTGGATATAAAAAAAATCCATAAATGTCACACTGAGGTATTTCTGGTCGATATAATATTCAGGTTCTCCGTCTCAGCATGGTAAGCTTTTCCCCCTTTCTCCTCTGCGTCGTCTCCCTGAAGGGCGTTCGTTCACCGTGCCCGCCGTGGGTTCGGGAAGAGAGCGGGAGCTGTCTTCATCAGCCTCGCACGCCCGTCTGAAGCCTCCAGAGCCATTAGGACGGGGTGAGATCGTGGACACATACGGAGAACAGAGGAGGAAATGGAACCAGTGTGCAAATGAAGAGTAATGTTCTACACACACACACACAAACACACACACACACAGTATGACCTGGAACACACACACACTCATATTTATATACATTTATACGGAGAGTAATGTGCTACACACGCAGTATGACCTGGAACATACACACACGCTTACACACCCACACACACACACACACACACACACACACATATACACACACACACATATGGAGAGTAATTTGCTACACAGTCTTGGCTGCGACACATGCTGTGTTTCTTTCATTAAGACCACTTACAGTACCACCTACCACACACACAAACACACACACACACACACACACACACACACACACATAGACACACACACACTCACACACAGACACACACACACACACACACTGTGGGTGGGTTACAGACGTGCAGCTGCATTAGTGGGTGTGGTGGGGGAGGTGAGCTGGAAGGACTCACGTGTCTAAATGAGGCCAATCAGCACCGTGTGAGCGTGTCAGGGTGAGTGTGTCAGGGTGAGTGTGCCAGGGTGAGTGTGTAAGGGTGAGTGTGTCAGGGTGAGTGTGTCAGGGTGAGTGTGTAAGGGTGAGTGTGTCAGGGTGAGTGTGTCAGGGTGAGTGTGAGTGTGTCAGGGTGAGTGTGTCAGGGTGAGTGTGAGTGTGTCAGGGTGAGTGTGTCAGGGTGAGTGTGTCAGGGTGAGTGTGAGTGTGTCAGGGTGAGTGTGTCAGGGTGAGTGTGTCAGGGTGAATGTGAGTGTGTCAGGGTGAGTGTGTCAGGGTGAGCGTGTCAGGGTGAGTGTGAGTGTGTCAGGGTGAGTGTGTCAGGGTGAGTGTGAGTGTGTCAGGGTGAGTGTGTCAGGGTGAGTGTGAGGGTGAGTGTGTCAGGGTGAGAGATGGACACGCCGGCCGGCCTGGAGATGATGGGGAACTCTGTTTTCAGATAACATACGTATCCTTCCAGTTGCATTCTCTCTCTCTCTCCCTCTCTCTCTTTCTTCTCTCTCTCTCTTTTCTCTCTCTCCCTCTCTCTCTCTCTCTCCTTCTATCTCTCCTTCCATCTCTCTCTCTCCCTCTATCTCTCTCTCACTCCCACTATCTCTCTCCATCTCTCAAATTCAAATTTAAATAAGCTTTATTGGCATGGCAGGTGAAAAAACCCATGTTGCCAAGGCAGCACAGAAAATCATCAACATTGATGCAATATGTTGACAATCAATCTATCTCTCTCACACCCACTCTTTCTCTCTCCCCTCTCTCTCCATCTCTCTCTCCCTTCCTGTGAGGCTCCACAGCCAGTGGTGTGTTCGGTGTGGAGCGTGGAGAGGTGGGGGAGGGGCCCTGGCTGCAGTTGCGGCCCTGGGCCATAGGGGGGCAGTGCAGACAGTGTGGAAGGTTCCTCTGTGTGTATCGGTGGGAGAGCTGTTTGCCTGAGAGGCTGTATATCTTCTGCTGAGAGGAAGGAATGCAGTCGGGCAGATTTACGCTGTTCTGTGTGTGTGAGGGGGTGGTTTCTCCCAGGCCCTGATCCGGGATCAGCGCGGCCTCCCTAAAAAACCCCACCGCAGCCCTCGGGGAGGGGGGGGCAAAGCTGACCTGAGATCAGCGCCTGGAGCCAGACACGCCCCGACGGACACACCCCTGCCACAGCCATGAGAACGAAGACATGACTGATGAGTAGGACTAAGTCAAACAAACTCAAACACACCTTTAGAAACAAACACACACACAAACACACACACACACACAGAGTGACGGAGAGGGCGGCCCACGCACCTGTACAGCCCTGCGTCTGTGGCTCAATCCACGGCCCCTCCTCTCTCTGCAGAACAGAACAGAACAGAACAGAGCAGAACAGAACAGAGCAGAACAGAGCAGAACAGAGCAGAACAGAACAGAACAGAACAGAACATAACATAACATAACAGAACAGAATAGAACAGAACAGAACAGAACAGAGCAGAACAGAGCAGAACAGAACAGAAGAGAACAGAACAGAACAGAACAGAGCAGAACAGAACAGAAC
>NC_140247.1:14972645-14977645 GCF_949987555.1 Borostomias antarcticus | reverse complement strand
TGATGGGACAGTCGATGACGGACAGGGAGGTGAGAGGGAGAGAGGAATCAGTAGCCGTTGTCTTTTCTCTAACTGTCAGTCAGACTGGTGGAGGGACAGACAGACAGACAGACAGACGGCCGTGTCTTCCCCCGGGGCGCAGAGGCGTGGAGGTGCGTTCCTCCGGCAGGTGAGCCCGCTAACTAGGGCTGGGTTTAAAAAATCGATTCATCGATTCTGAATCAAATGATTCAGAATCGATTTATGAATCCCAAAATCGATCTTTTATTTAATGAATGAATGAATAACTGAAGGAATGAATAGTTCATTAAATCATTCAATGATTCATTAATTCATTCATTTTTGGAAATCAGTATAGATACCCAGCCCTAGTATTGATGTGTTGCATAACTTGGCAGTCATGTAATTAAGGTTACAGCTAAAAAAAAACAGGTTTTAGTAACACTAACCGAATCGATATTGAATCGAATCAAATCGTGATATGCGATTCTGAACCTTGTGAATCAGAATCGAATCGATTCCTACCCCTAAATCTGTAGCTGTTTTCCTTTCTCTAACTGTCAGACAGACAGACAGGCAGGCAGACAGACAGGCAGGCAGGCAGACAGACAGACAGACAGACAGGCAGACAGGCAGACAGACAGACAGACAGACAGACAGACAGACAGACAGACGGACAGGCAGACAGACAGACGGCGTTCCCCCGGGGGTGCAGAGGCGTGGCTGCGCTCCGGAGGTGCGTTCCTCCGGCAGGTGAGCCCGCTAACGGCCTCGATATCCCTCTTGCTCCGGGGCGACGCGGCCTAAATGAGATCTCAGTCAGTCAGCGCTTGCCGGGCTGCGGTCTGACAGTCGTGGAAAGACAGGAAGGAATCCTCATGCCGTAGCGCCTGCGTAGCCGAGTCATTCCATCTCGAACCGTGAGTCACGTCTGGACGTCACGTCACACGATGGGATGAATCTGTCGTGCGGGAGTTACGGTGGGCGGATTGTTTTCCTTGTTTTCATGTTGTGCTTTTAACACAGCGCCTGATCTGAAGGTATGTTTGGATGTGCGTGCCTTTTCCCTCTGCCTTGATCCTGTCTGAAAGTCAGGCAGACACTGACCAACCCACTGACCGACTGACTGACCGACTGACCGACTGACTGACTGACTGACTGACTGACTGACTGTCTGACTGACTGATTGACTGACTGACTGACTGGGAGACTGACAGAGAAAACAGTTTATTACAGTCATTTAGCAGACGCAAAGTCTGAATACAGAAATGGAGTGTAAAATATACATTTAAGAATGTATATTAAATATAGAATGTTGATTGTAGAATGTTGAATATAACGTTGTAGAACATGACATTTGGAACACGGAAGGACAGAATGTAGTTAGTTGAGGACGGTGCAGAAAGCTCTATCGCTGAGTGGCAGCTAGAACACTTAGTGCTCATTCTGTCACTCAAACCATGTTTATTTTTCTGAAATGTCAGTGACAGGGAGGTTTCATCAGGCTGGGGGCGAAACCGATCGGAGAAAGCGTCCAGTCAGTCAGTCCATCCGTCTGTGACCATTCATTACAGTATTTCCTGGTTTTTACAGGGTAACACGTTTATGGGACGTTGAGGCGCCGTCACCTCACGGCTCTTTACGAGGCCTATAACCGCATGACGGATGTGTGCCGTGTCGTCCGTCCACCTGCGGGTCAAGCCGGCGGCGGGTTTTTAAACAGTAATAGCTTTGCTTATGATAACAAACGCTAACAGAAGGATTAGCTCGGGGGCGCCGTATCTCAAGCGTCAACAAGACAATCGCACAGGTCCGAATCGAGTCGAACCCCCCCCCCTCCCCCACACACACACACACAGATAAAGACGTGAGTTGAGACGCTATGTAAACTAACCTCGCGACCACGGGTGATCACGTGACGCCGGCCCTACCTGGCTGGCAGTGTGCGTTGCCAAGGCGCTGGCGTGGTGACCGAGAAGGAAGTGAGTGCCGTAAACAAACACCGACTGTGGTTTTATCTGACAGAGGATCCACGCTTGTAAAGACATGAGATAGAACAGATTGTGATACTGCATACTGTACCCAACCACCCCCACCCCCTCCCCCCCAACCCAGAACTGTGCCAACAACACACAGCCTTTTCCTGACTCGGCTCGTTTCTCGTTTTCCCAGGGAGCCCTGGTTTCCCAGCCTGCACCTCTCTCTGGGCTGCCTGGCTGCTATCAGCCAAGGCCTGTTTTTCACCGCCAGTCTCAGGGGTTTTGAAAAGCTGCATTTAGCGGGCCGCTGATAACGTTACGGTTGCCATGGCTACTGGCCGTAACCGCGTGGGTGGCCTCGGAATGGGAGTCAGGGTCTGTGTGTTTGTGTGTGTTTGTGTGTTTGCGTGTGTGTGTGTGTTTGCATGTGTGTGTGTGTGTTTGCGTGTGTGTGTTTGCGCGTGTGTGTGTGTGTGTGTGTGTGTGTGTGTGTGTGTGTTTGCGTGTGTTTGCGTGTGTTTGCGTGTGTGTGTTTGCGGGCGTGTGTGTGTGTGTGTGTGTGAGGGCCCTCTGACAAGGTGAGGGAGATAGCCCCTTGACTCTCCTGAGGGCTGTCGCTGAGTGCCAGGATTTGCAGCTCAGACGCCAAGACCTGTCTCTGAAGGAATCACTAGCAGAGGAGAGGAGAGGAGAGGAGAGGAGAGGAGAGGAGAGGAGAGGAGAGGAGAGGAGAGGAGAGGAGAGGAGAGGAGAGGAGAGGAGAGGAGAGGAGAGGAGAGGAGAGGAGAGGAGAGGAGAGGAGAGGAGAGGAGAGGAGAGGAGAGGAGAGGAGAGGAGAGGAGAGGAGACAGGGTGTGGTTCCCTGGCTGACCACTTGGGGTCCCCTTGGGTTCCTGTTGTTTGTTTTCTGATTATGACTCATGGGGTTAATTGTTTCTAAGGAGAAAGGGTCTGCGTTTCGAACTGCATACTTATACGTTTTACTACCAGTACGTACTACAGCTGCCCCTAGAAAGTACGTACTTTGCACACAATTGGACCACTTTGTCATAACATTGCAACTCGACATTTTTAATACGGAAGAATGCAATTCGCAACGCAACGGGATTGAAGTTCGCAGCACTCGATCGTCACAGCTTCCGGTGTCACTGAGCCCCACGCTTGTGAGCGTATTTCGGTCTACGGTTTGAATCCTCTCTCTCTGGAACCTTAGTGCAGTACTGTTCTCCTCCGGTTCTCCGGTCTACAGTTTGAATCCTCTCTCTGGAACCTTAGTGCAGAACTGTTTTCCTCCGGTTCTCCGGTCTACAGTTTGAATCCTCTCTCTGGAACCTTAGTGCAGAACTGTTCTCCTCCCGTTCTCTGTTTCTCCCCCTCCTCCCCTCCTAAGCCTGCGCGTCAGTCCCGTCATGGGAGGAGAGGAGGGGAGGGGAGAGGAGGAGGGAGAGGAGAAGAGGAGAGGAGGGGAGAGGAGAGGAGAAGAGAGGAGGGGAGAGGAGGAGAGGAGAGGAGAGAGGAGGGGAGAGGAGGAGAGGAGGGGAGAGGAGGAGAGGGGAGGAGAAGAGAGGAGGGGAGAGGAGGAGAGGAGAGGAGAGAGGAGGGGAGAGGAGGAGAGGGGAGGAGAGGAGGAGAGGGGAGGAGAAGAGAGGAGGGGAGAGGAGGAGAGGAGAGAGGAGGGGAGAGGAGGAGAGGGGAAGAGAAGAGAGGAGGGAAGAGGAGGAGAGGAGGAGGGGAGATGAGGAGAGGAGAGGAGGAGAGAGGAGGGCAGAGGAGGAGAGGGGAGGAAAAGAGAGGAGGGGGGAGGAGGATAGGGCGAGCTCGTTATGAAGACAAGAAGAGAGTGTGAGCAGAAGAGGTAGAAAAGAGGAGTGGAGGAGGAGAGGGGAGGGAAAGAGAGACTACTGATAAAGCCAGGATAAGCTATCTGTGTTACAAGGGGGGCAGGAGAGGTTTCTGGCTGAAGAAGAGGAGCTCAAACTGCCTGGGTCTCCAAAACAGACTGATAAAGAGAGTGGTACCTCCCTACCGAACCCAAAACACCCTCCCTCACACGCTCGCTCTTTCACACCCATTCCTATTCACACACTAACACATTCCCTCTCTCTCTCTCTCTCTCTCTCTCTCTCTCTCTCACACACACACACACACACACACAAACACAAGGCCTATTGTAAACGACTCAGGGTTGCACAGTATCTTCACTCTGCGGAAAAAAAACAACCTTCGAAAACAGAAAAAGGTCAATTATATCTTATCTGAAAAGCATGAGATGAGGTATTAATTGAGCCATTAATATTATGGTTTTCATAATGAAATTACTAATTGTGAATTTAATAAGATGCTATCCTTCCTCAGACCATTAGCTTTGGTTGTTTGTGTTCCAGATCGTTCCGTGGAGGAACAGTCGGCTGAGGTCACCAGCTCACCTCAGGTCATTTGAAATGGTTCTCTTCTCTCTCTCTCTCTCTCTCGTTCGATCTCTCTCTCCACATGTAAAACTCATACAGTATAAATGTAACCCTAGCTGATCTTCACACTCAGTAAATTCTGTAACAGGGCCTTCCTGAACACAGATCCCAGTTGTAGCAATAGTCTACAGGGTTGTGACCTCCGCGGGCCATTGTTCTCTCTCTCCAGCAGTCCAGTTCCTCTCTCTCTCTCTCTTCCTCCCTCCCTCCCTCTCTCCGTGTTCCCCGAGTCAACCCTGCCATATCCTCGCTCACGAGGCCACGTGGAGTACAGGTTTCCGATCACTAGGGGGCGAGCTTCACTGTCTGTGACCTGCATCCTGTCTGTCACCACCGGGGCTAGCAGCAGAGGGGCTGAGAGAGAAAGAGAGAAAGACATTTAAAGGGGAAGTAACAATAACCTGACCTGCCATTTCTTGGCTACTGGAGTCCCTGGATAATAACATTTCACTCTGAGGAGTGTGGACGCATTTTTCCTTGACATGAAATGGCTTTTTCCACTTTGACACGGAGAAAAGAAAATGCAATAATGCATCTGTGTTATCGCTGGTTA
>NC_140247.1:14960145-14967645 GCF_949987555.1 Borostomias antarcticus | reverse complement strand
GCTCCTCCATGTATTCCGTTCTGTCAGTCTATTTTACATGTTTTACCTCTCTTCCCCTCTCCCTCCCCTCACTTTCCTGTCCTCCTCCCTCCTTCCCCACTCCTTCCCTCCCCTCTTCCTTCTTTACTTCCCTCCCCGTTATACCCCCCCCCCCTCCCTCTCTGTCTCTGCCACAGCCCCGGTCCACAGGGGGGAGAGGCGAGTGAGACCGACAAAAACTGTCACCAGCCAAAATGAACTGTCACCTCGCATTTTTCACCACAGCCGCTGCTCCGAATTGGTGCTCTGGACCCGCGCGACCCAGCCCTGATTGAGTTCCACCGCCCCCCCCCCCCCCTCCCCGTCCACCCCTCTACCCCCCCATCCCTCTACCCCTAATCCGCTCTGCTCCTCTCTCTCCACCATATCCCTCCCTCCACCCCCCCCCCACACTCTCCAGACAGTTCATCTTAAACCGATGTAGGATACCTCTGGCTCATCAAAATCTGGTGTGTGCGTGCGCGCGTGTGTCTGTTTGAGTCTCAATTGACTCTTACGACGCGCACACACCCACTCTTACACATCCACTTATGCTAATGATATGCAACCTGACCTACAAATGCATTGTATTGTTTCAGTTCGCTCTCTCTCGCTCTCTTGCTAGTTCTCTCTCTCTCTCTCAGCGCCCCCCCTCCCTCCCCCACAGAGCTACAGGGCGCTACAGTAGAACCATCACAAGGCCCAGGAAGTATAGCCTGGCGTCGCCGGCCTCATCTCGCAAGCTCACATTCGATTTCACTCCGCAGATCAGTCTGGACCAACCGTTCGAATGTTACCCGCCCTAACAGAAATGTGTTCGTGCCAATCACAACCGTTTATCTAATATGGGGCGGGTTTAATAAGATGACGGAACAGAGGAGCGCCATAGAGGCCTTTTCGCTGATTGGTTGTAGGTCTATCCAATTGCGTCCAGAGGCATTTTGATCTAAGCCCGTTGGTAACGCCCCTTGGGAATCGGAAAGCAACCGTGAGTTTCCAGACCCTTCGCGTTTTTGCGAATTGCGTCTGGCGAAGCCAGGCTACGGGAAGTGAAACCTGGGATTGGATTTCTTAAAGAGCCCCCAAACTGTCCTCAGCATGGGATCAGTCAGTCCTTTGGCCCAGTGCGGAAGGGGGCGGGGACCGGTGGGGTCGGCAGCCTATCGGCTGGGTGGAGATGCGAGACAGATCCAAGGGGAGACTTAAGGAGACAGATGGGCGGAAGGGGGAGAAATGCGCATTACAATGAGGTGTGCTATGAGCTATTTCAGAACCATGGACAGTGCCATAGATTTATGATTAAATAAACAGTGACCTGTTGACCTTAATAAGTACAACTGCTGATAGGCTATTTCAGAACCATGGTCGGCGTCGTGGATTTTACCAATAATTTGCTCAAACCTCAGTCAGATAAAGGCAGACTAGACTAGTGGACAGGCAACCAAGGATAGAAGGCAAATTAATACATTTACATTCAGTGATGTTGGATGCCCATACAGCCACACAGCCATAGAATTAATCAGCCAAACATAATCAACCCACAAACGACAACAGACTACGCAAACAATGTGTGGCATGCCGTTCATAACCAAGCAGACACGGCGGTCTACAACACAAGCAGCAACAAACAAACAACCCTATTTTTGGAAAAGCCAGCATCAAGGCCATTACGAGCCCTATGGTCATCATAAAAGATAATGGATATGAAACAACTTACCAATGATGTTTTCATCCAGCGCGGCTGCCAGTTTGAATCCAATCCAGCCAAAATTACATGGAATCCATTGTAGCCTAGATGTAATGTCCTCGAAAGTATTCCCGGACTAATGTGGCTAATGTGACCTGCTGATCTTCTAGCAACATCCACCATCAATTAGGCTAATATCTGATAGATCATTCTCCTCGCCACCATCACCATCATCATCACGGTTGCTTTCCTGCGTTATTGAGGACAGCTAACGTCAACTGTTATCTGCTCCTAGCTAACATTTTCACTTGCTTGACTTGTAGTGGAGCTAAGGATGGGATGAACTTTGAGAATAATTCCCGGTAGCAACAGGACACTTGCCAGACACGGAGGGTTGTTGAGTTATCGAGAGTGTGAGAAGAAAGTTTGTGAGCGGAATACAACGAGGCCACAATATTATTCCCTCTGCTGTCGCTCCTTGCCGCCCAGACACAACGCGATCTGAAACCCATTTTTTCCAACGGCTTCCCTTGGCTGCGCCACGCGCGACGGTCCCGGGGGCTTTCCACTGCGTCACGCAAAGCGCTGGCGCAGTGCAGCGCGTGGCTCGGAGAGTTCGCGCCCAAAGTAAATTTCACTTCTTTGCACACCTTCATTCACTTAGGTCGCCCGTCTAATTGTGATTTTTTGTTGTTGTTGCTATTTTATGAATATGTTTGTAACTTATAACTTTATTTATTGTTTTATGTTGAATGTTTGTCATTAGGAGGGCAATCTGACAAGCCCTTTATGTCGTTTTTTTTCCTCCATATTTCTTTCTTAAACTTTGTTACCTTTAAGTTAAAGGGATAGTCTGGAATTTTCTATCCTCATTTACAACTTAGCCATTATGTTCTTGATTGATTGAGATAATTTCAGCTGCTTCCATGCTGCCCCTCATTTGGGCATTCATGTCTTGCTAATGCTAGTGCAATGCAGTGGTACAGGCTCACATCCGCTAACAAACTCTCTTAAACACTCCACAGTGAACCCAAAGCAAATAAAATATGAGGGGTTTCTCATGTTGGGGGTTCCCAGCAAACACACAACGTCAGGGAGACGTTCAGATCATGTCTTAATAACGTCCGTCGGTCCAGAACCCCATTTGTACGTCTGCTGGGGTCCTCAATATTCAAACGTCTGGCTTGGACCCCTCTAAGACGTCTGTGGACGTGCAGAACAGGTTCAATATCTGAACGACTAAAAAACTTTCATTCTGGCTCCTAATTGGATGTCTTTGGACGTCCGAAAAAGACATCTAAAAGACGTCTAAAGACGTGTCTTTGCTCAGTGGGTTAATTTGAGTGTTTGTATTGTATTATCGACAATAATTTTTTACGTCAAACTATCGTTGAAGAGTAGGTAGCTGCCTGCTCGCACTAGGCTCGATAACAACATGTTTGTGCTTTGTTATTTGAAAAACCTGTGTGTATGCCAATTCATTCTAATAGATTATATTATTGTGCCCCCATAGAGCTGTATGGTCAGACTGGGTTCAGGAAGCTGCTACAGATGACAGCAGAGGAGTTTGATTTTACTACAGGATTTAATGTTCTTGACATTTTCAGCTGATTCCATGCTGTCTCTTGTTCGGGTGTTAGTGGCATGCTAATGCTAACACAATCAAACCGAAATGGCAAGCATTCAAAGAAAACTCACAAACACTCCAAAGGAAAACCAAACTCCTCATCAAAGTCAGACATGTCCCTTTCGAACGTGGCTATTGCAACCTGTTGTGTTGATAGTAAGACAATAGTCCACTCTTCTGTTCCATAGTGCATAGTTACATATCGCTCCACCTCCCTATTTACAGAAAGAGCCATATACAGTAGGTCTGAACAAACAAATGGGATCAACAATAGTTGAACTTAAAAAATGATGGTATAAAACCTCAAATGAGCCCCCAACAAACTGTCCTCATATTTGATTTGATTAGGGTGCATTGGGGAGTGTTTAATTGAGTTTTCTTTGAATGCTGGATGTTTCTACTGCATTGCACTAGCATTAGCATGGCGCTAACGCCGGAACAAGAGACAGCATGAAATCAGATGAAAATGTTCTCCATCAATCAACAACATTATGGGTAAGTCGTAAATGAGGCTCTATGTCCAAAGTTCTCCCTTTAAATGCATGTTCACGGTCAGGCAGATTGGACCTAAGGTGGGCCCCTTTGTAATTGGAGAGAACCGTGGGCCCAGAGCCCCCAGCATGGGGTCAGTATTGTGGTTCTCTGAGCCTCCCTGGATGTTCTGCGGTGCTCTGATCTCTTGATGCGTTGCAGAGGTGGAGGAACAGATGAGGGTTTGGGACCGCGTGGGATAGTAGAGCAACCGTTGAGCAGTTATATGGGAACTGTCCAATAAATGTTGCCTATACAAGTTCCACATGGGTCTGTTCGCCCTGCTGGCTTTTTAATACGCTGACACCAAGCCGCAGGCTAGAGAGAGATATCGGTTGAACTAATGAGCAAAAGCGAAACAAAGAAACAACTATAATTTAAACTTTTTTTGCGCTGACCGGTCCCACAAGAGACCACAAAGGGGCCCCCAAGGAGCGATGCCACAGCCCAACGGCATAAAAACCCCAGTTGCTACGGCCTCTCTCTTCACTCCTCCAAGCAGCAGTGCGCTCTTATAAAGCTGTCTTCCCTTCGTTTAAACACGCTCTGAGACAGTTTAGTAAGAACTCTGATTTATTCATCTTTATTTGTGCTCTTCGGCAACGGCGAGAGAGCGGCGCTGTGAAGACGGAGGGAATAAAAGCAGCGGAGCGCGAAGAGGCCAGCCGAGAAAAGGCGCGAGACAGGAGGACCCACAGGGACTCGTAAAAAGAGATTTGCGAGCGGCATGAGAAATCATGTCTGCTTTAATCGCTCTCTCATCTGCTCAGGCCGGCTTGCAGTTGAGTCTAAACCAGCCTCATTGTCTCTTAAAGTAGCATTCTGCATGAATGATTCGCCAGGAGAGAGAGATAGTAAATTTCCTCTGGTGAGAGGAGAAAATTTCACAGGGACAGACAGGTGGGGGGGTAGAGAGAAAGAGGGGGGGGGGGTGAGACCGAAAGAAAGAGCTTCCTATTTCAGTGTCCGTGAATAAATCTATTTTTAATAACCGGTCGCACAGGGAATTTCCACTCACTTCTGAGGAAAAAAAAAAAAAAAAACTGCCGCTGTAGATTGTACAACGGCGCACGGCAGTCGTAAATATGGTAGCATTACGACCCGCCGTGACTGTGGAGGACCTCGGAAGATATTCTCCCAGCTCCTCTCCTCCTCCTCCTCTCATCCTCCTCCTCTCCTCCTCCTCCTTCTACTTCTCAAGGAAGAAGCTCTAAATCAGTATTAGACATCTGTTCACAGGCCTATGCCATCTCACTTCCACTCCGGTTGTGAATTATCAGCTGGGGAGATTGATGTCAGGGACAGAGAGCTCGCCTGATCAAAGATGAATCATCAAAGTAGCTCCTCCAATGAAAAACACACACAGTTAAACACAGTGTTCATGGTTAAATCCACAACACAGTGTACATAGCACGCCTACACACCAAGGCACATGTCAGTGAACTTTAAACACACGTCATAAACAATGCAGCAAAGGATTATGTCGCTTTAAAGGTGCCCAATGAAATATTATTGAAAACAACTAATTGTTTACGTTTGTTTTACATTTATTTTTTCTCCCCTAAAACAGAGTGTACCCCCTAAACCATCATACTGTATGTGTCCTGGTGGTCTAATAAACATGTTGAATGTATTTCCTACCTGATAACTCATCCAGAAAGTGTTCTTTTTTGAATGTTTAGAATCAATGGTGTTTCAAAGGGTGGTCCCCAAAAATGTTGTATCACGTGTCTTCTCACACAAGCACGGGGACGTAAGCGTAAACGCACAAGGCCACATCAGTGACGTTTCACAAGCATTGTGGTGACATTTCACACTAACATTGCAGTGTGAAGCCTAGCCTTCTAGCTACAAGTAGAACCGACCCAGTATTTCTAGACCAACCAGAGGTTTCTATATACACAAGCCAATTGAAGGCATTGTTTTGTGCTGTGGGATGCAACCTACCTTGTTACTCTGGAAGGTAGGAATTACATTCAACATTTATCAGACCACAAGGAAACATACGGTACAATGTTTTTGGGGAAGAAAATGTTGTTTACATTGATACTCTTTGAGACCTCTTTAAGAGGTGGGTGATAGTATACAGTTGACAACGTTCAAATACTAGGCAGAAAAATCCACGGAGCACATTATGGCCAACCACGCTAGCAACCGTTAGCTTCACTTCAGCTAACCAGGTGTTAGTAATGTACTCGGAGCTCGTCCAGTGTATGACTCAGGACAGGGGAGAGGGTATCCGTCAGGATGCATAGCTGAGGGGTAGAATGCCGTGCCACTGTGGAGAGAGAGGCACAGCACGAAAGCGCAAATCTGCCCCGGGAGGAAAAGATACCCCCGCCGCCATATATCATCACAGCGAAACATCGGCCCGGCTAGATAACAGATGAGTTATGGCTATCTTTATGCAGACTCAAGGCCGTGGCCATAAAACACAGCACTGTGTGGGTGCGTACCGCGCCGGCGCGGCTGGTGTGAAGGATCATCATGGGGCTCTGGGAGATTCCTCCGAGGTCTTCATCGTTTAGATACCGGAGGACTTCACGGTGCCTGGGGGCCGCTGGTAAAAAGGTGCACCCACTGGAAGAGGTGGCTCTTATCGTTCACTCTTAGGGTAGGAGCAGAGAGACACACCGGCAGACCCAAACACAGGCGTAGATTTCGTTGTTGTTGTACTTGTGGTGCGCTCAATTTAGCTTGCCCAGGACCAGCCCCATGGTAGCTGAATGTGCACAATGAGGCGGAAGTTGTCCCTCAAATATCGTACGGGCCAGCTGGTAGCACCTGACCACCTATGAGGTGAGACAGTGGGTCTGGGCAGTGGTTCCTAGAATCCAGGGCTTTTTAGCAGCATACTTTCTCTCTCTCTCTCTCTCTCTCTCTCTCTCTCTCTCTCTCTCTCTCTCCTTCTCCCTTCCCCTCTCTCCCCTCCTCTCTCTCTCAAACACATCAGTGTAAACAGGAGCAGAGAGAGGGAGCAAGGGAGGAGAAGAAGAAGAAGAAGAAGAAGAAGAAAGAAGAAGAAAAGCAAAGAGTGACCAGGAGTATCCCTCCCTCTCCTTCTCTCTCAAACACATCCGTGTAAACAGGAGCAGAGAGAGGGAAGGAGGGAGGGAGGGAGGGATAATGGGAAGACGGAGAGGAGGAGAAAAAAAGCAAAGAGCGACCAGGAGTGGCAGCCAGGAAAGTGTGCCAGCGAAGCCCGGAGACAATGAACCGCCACCGGCGCCAGATGTTGCGCCGTTTGGCCCCGTACGGCCGACAGAGAGATCGGAGGTGGCGAACCATTATTCACTGTCAGCTGGAAACAACAGGCCCTGGCACTGGGAAATGAAGACGTGACGCCACGTTACGAACACGCCGGCGCTGCGCCCCGGGGGAGAGGAGGGAGGAGGGCAGAGTAGAGAGGAGGGTGAGGAGGGTGAGGAGGGAGAAGGGGAGAGGAGGGGAGAGGAGGGAGAAGGAGAGAGGAGGAGAGAGGAGGGAGGAGGGCAGAGGAGGGAGGAGGAGGGAGGAGAGTGAGGAGGGTGAGGAGGGAGGAGGGAGAAGGAAAGAGGAGGGAGGAGGAGGGAGGAGAGTGAGGAGGGTGAGGAGGGAGGAGGGGAGAGGAGAGAGGAGGGGAGAGGAGGGAGAAGGA
>NC_140247.1:14900145-14955145 GCF_949987555.1 Borostomias antarcticus | reverse complement strand
GTCAGCAACCCAGGAGCCTCTGGATCAGAATGCTCCACTTTAGGACAGCAGCAGGATCCGGTCTGTCTATTTATAGCGCCAATTATAACTTACACACCGTCGGATGTACAGGGGGGCAAACGGTGAACTTTACTGTAGCGGAGTGGAGCGTGGCAGCTTGCTGAGCTCATCCGGCCCCATCCCCCCCCCCCACGCACACACACCCACACACACACTCACACAGACACACACACACACACAACTCCCTCCCCGGGGCCGGTACCGTAGGCGTCAGAGAGCAGGCGAGGCCTCCGAGGCACGCAGCAGGAATGTGTCGACCGGGTGATGAATGGCGCCCGGGACCTGCCCCCCCCCCCCCCACCTTCCCCACTCCCCCTCCCCCCCGGGGCGGAGCTGCACCGTGGGGCTCACCTGCCCAGGGGCAGGGCTGCACCGTGGGGCTCACCTGCCCAGGGGCAGGGCTGCACCGTGGGGCTCACCTGGTCAGGTTGTTGTGTGGGCAGGACACTGCTGTGCTGGGTCTGGGGAGGGAGAGAGAGAGAGGGGGGGGGGTGACCCTGAAGCTGTTAAAGAGAGAAGGAGGGAGAGAGAGTGGTGCATGTGTGCGTGTGTGTGTGTGTCTGTTTGTGTCTGTGTGTGCGTGTGTGTGTGTCGGTGTGTGTGTGTGTGTGCGTGTGTGTGCGTGTGTGTGTGTGTGTGTGTGTGTGTGTGTGTGCGTGGACTCAGAAGTGTCTGTGCGAGGTGCATAGGCGTACTGAAGGGTAGAGGTGAGGGGTGGTGTGGTGGTGGGGGGCGGTTATTGGAGGTGGGGGGTGAGAGGGGGGGGGGGTTGGGGCAGTTCAAGCAGAGGTGAGTTGTCAAGCAGCGCGAGGGCTCGTCTTCAGCACTGGATGTGATATCGGAGAAGGGGGAGTCGGGGGGAGTCAGGGGGGAGTCAGGGGGAGGGTTGCAGCAGAAACCGAAGACTTTCTCCGGGCAGAACTCCTCCAGGTCTGATGTGTGGTGTCGACCCGCATTCTTGAGCAACATGGCCGCTCGGTTCACCCCTCATTGTTGCTGCGGCTCCAGACTGAATGATTTGGATCTGATATGGGAGGAAGGGACGAGTCTCCAGAGATGAGGGGTCTGGCTTTCTGCTCACACAAAACCTCAATGGGAGGTTAGAAGGTTGTCACCGTTTTGTCTTTTTTTTCTGTCAGTATCACATGAAGCAATGTGGCTAGCCCATACAGTACATAAAAATAAAAATAATCAAAATAATCCTTGTTTGTTTGTAAATCATGCGTCTGCTGGTACACACACACACACACACACACAGATCCTGTCTTTGTGTTCCTTCAGGTCCAATGAGGCCTCTTTTCGTCTACTTCTCCGTCTAACCCCCCTGCATCTCTGTAAAAGGCCTTTTGGGTCGGAGCGTTACCGGAGAACATAACCCCCAGGGAGCATATCCCAGCGTGCGGGGTACGCACTTCAAAATTCAAGATCTGTTTATTAGCCGTGTATATGGTTCACACACTCTACTTCCTGGTCCGCGCTCTGCTCCTGTTCCCTGAACCTGACGGGTTTATTCGGGCGCGCTCGCTAGGTACAGTACAGCTCCTCCGCGTCTCAGCTGGGACTGGAAAGCTTCTCTCATGTTGCCTAAGTGCTGCTTATTTTATCTGGCCTTTTCCTCTTAGGACGCGCTGGGACCGCGGGACCGAGCGAGCTGCCTCTCTCTATCGGCCCGGCGGACGGTTTTAGCAACGCAGGTGTTGTGTGTCCCGCTTTGGGTTGGATATCACAGGAGGGGAGGGGGTGGGGGGGGGGACAGAGGAGTGTGTGTGGGGTGGGGGTTGGGGGGTGAGGAGGAGAAGTGTCAAGAGTCTCTTGGCCTGACCTGGCTGTCACCCCTCGGGAGGTCACTTTACTGTGACCTGAGAGATCGGGCGGCGCTGCTATTCCTTCACGGCTCAGATCTGGCAGAGCGAGTCTCTTTACCTCAGAACTTAATGTTAGAATGCTTTTTAAAAGTACATTCTGAGGAAAAAAAACGTTCTAACAGGTAAAACCTCCTATTGGTGAAATGGTTCTAATTGGAACTTGATTAGTTCTACCTTGGGCCAGAAAAGTTTTGCGAAATGTTTTTTCAGAGGGTTTTCCGACAGGGAGAACCGGAGGACCTCACACAATTCTACTTCTCAGCTGTTTTTCCTGGAGCGTTCTGTGTTCTTCTGAACTTTGACTCGTTGGATGGATGGTGTTTTATGAGCACCAACGTCGAAAGGAAAGCTGGGGTCTGAGAAGGACAGGCTGAGTGGGGCGGGGAGGGTGGGGGTGGGGGGGGGGGGGGGTGAGGGGGGTGGGGGGGGGTACAGACTGACAGGTACTGAGGGGTGTGAGGAGAATGTGCGATCGACTGCCAAACTCTCCTCTCATGACTGCGTTTCAGGACGTGTCAGTTTCCTCGCTGTCCTCCTCAGCTCGACATGCATCCCTCTCGCCCTCCTTCTCCTCCCTCTCTCCCTCCCTCTCTCCTCCCTCCCTCCCTCTCTCCTCCTCCCTCATCCCTGTCCTCGTCCGAGCCCGGCCTGTCACCCATCCACCACCACTCCCTCATCCTCCATCTTTTCCCCTCTGTCCTTCCAGGGCCTTCCTCGCCCCGTGGCCCCCTGCTGGGTCTCTGACAGCCCCTGAGGGCTTACAAGCTTCCAGAGAGAGAGGGAGGGTGGGGGGGGGGGCCGGGGACACGGGGGGGGGGGGGGTTGGTTGTCTTACTCGGACATGCTGGTTGGCATTCCCCAGGTGTCTGGTTCCCTCCACCTAAAGCCCCTGCAGCTCGGCCCGGTCGCGGCCTCAGGCCTAGCACCGTGCGGAGCCAAGCCACAGAGAGAGCATCCAAACTGGGCTTGGCCTGGTCAGCGGCTGGGGGTCGTCCTGTGGAGGAACGCCATATTTTGGCCACGTCACCGTACAGCCGTAGATCCACCCGTATCTTTCCCTGAGGGGTGGAGGTGGGTGGGGGGGGTCGGGGGTCGGGTGGAGCGGAGAGCTAACCAGTAGATGGTGTAAGGGTGGCGTTGACTGAGCATGACCCCGGCCTGACCACGCCCCCTTGACCTCTCAATGTGGGATGTATCCTGTACACCGCACCCCCCCCCCACACCACACACACACACACACACACACACACACACATCGTGTCCGCCACCGAAACCGCGGCGGCATTCCCATTAGCACCATTCCCGAGGCTACGTGTTTTGACGACAAGCTCTTAACACAAGTGGCGAGGTCGTCCTACTAAAACATCCGTGGACATAATCAAGAGGGACGCGGGAATGGAGACCAGCGATGAGATGGTCAGGTGTGTATGGAGGACCGGGATAACTGGAGACGAAGATGGGACACCCGTCTGTGGATGACCCGATGATCTTAACGCCGGTTACCTTAAAAGTCCTCTTAAACAGTCCTTTACCGCTTCCAGGACGCCATCCGGCAAGTTCCGCAGACTGGGGGGGGGTACTGCTGACTGACAGCTGACCGCCACTTACCCTCCGCACCCCCCACACCCCCCCACCTGCCTTCCTGCTGACTGTAACCTTTCAAGCCCTGTGCCTCTCCATCCCTCATCCCTCAATCCCTCAATCCCTCCCTCCATCCCTCCATCCCTCCATCCCTCCATCCCTCCATTCCTCCATCCATCCCTCCCTCCATCCCTCCCTCCATCCCTCCATCCCTCCATCGCTCCATCCCTCCATCCATCCATTCCTCCATCCATCCCTCCCTCCATCCCTCCCTCCATCCCTGGCTCCCTGTCCCCTGCTGTGATCTGCGGGTGTAGCAGAGCGGTCAGGAGAATGCAATGGGTTTGACCTGCTGTCTCCACAGCCGCCCCCCCCCCTTAACCGTGTGCCCATACACTTATACACACACGCACACGCACACACACACACACACACACACACACACACACACACACACACACACACACAAACACACTTACATATACACACACAGTTGTTCTTGTTGTGATAGTTATTAAACACAAACTGATCATTTTCACGCATGAACACACAAACCTCTCTCTCTCTCTCTCTCCCCTGTCTCTGTGAGTCTCTCTCTCTTTACCTTGTCTCCGTCTCTCTCTCTCTCTCTCTCTCTCTACCCTGTCTCTGTGAGGTCTCTCTCTCCCTCTCTCTCCCATGTCTCTGTGAGCTCTCTCTCTCCCTCTCTCTCTACCCTGTCTCTGTGAGCTCTCTCTCTCCCTCTCTCTCTACCCTGTCTCTGTGAGCTCTCTCTCTCCCTCTCTCTCTACCCTGTCTCTGTGAGGTCTCTCTCTCCCTCTCTCTCTACCCTGTCCCTGTGAGGTCTCTCTCTCCCTCTCTCTCCCCTGTCTCTGTGAGCTCTCTCTCTCCCCCTCTCTCTCCCCTGTCTCTGTGAGGTCTCTCTCTCTCTCTCTCCTGGCTGGCTGGTAGTGCAGGCTGGGGAGGAGGCCGCTGGCTATAATTGGAGCTCATTGTTTATTGATAGCGCTGGTGATGAGAAAAGTGATGGCTGCCGCAGATAGGTTTTAACACTCCACGCTTCAGCAGTTCTGCCTGATCCAGCCGGGCTCTGCACCGGGCGGGGGGGGCGGGAGGGTTGGGGTGGGGTAATTTAAAGGTAGACGGGTAAACGGAGAGGAGAGGAAATTAAAGGAAATGAAAGGAGCGATGAGGAGAGGATGGAAATGTAGTGGGGAAGAGAGAAGGGGAGGGGGGGGTCGATTGCTCATCTCCTCTCCTCCTCTCCACTCCTCTCTCTTTTCTTTCCTCTCCTCCTCTCTCTCTCCTCTTCCTCTCTCTCCCCTCTCCTCTCCTCTCTCTCCTCCTCTGTCCTCTCCTCTCTCTCTCCTTTCCTCTCCACCTCTCTCTCTCCTCTCCTCTTTCTCTCTCTCTCCCCTCTCCTCTCCTCTCTCCCCTGTTTCCTCTCCTCTATCTCTCTTCCTCTCTCTCTCCCCTCTCCTCTCCTCTACTCTCTCCCCTGTGTCCTCTCCTCTCTCTCTCTCTCTCTCTCTCACTTCCTCTCTCTCTCCCCTCTCCTCTACTCTCTCCCCTGTGTCCTCTCCTCTCTCTCTCTCTCTCTCTCTCTTCCTCTCTCTCTCCCCTCTCCTCTCCTCTACTCTCTCCCCTGTGTCCTCTCCTCTCTCTCTCCCTCTCTCTCTCTCTCTCTCCCAGGTCGATCCCATGGGGTTGCTGAAACTCAAGCAGGAGTTGGAGGAGAGAAAGACTGAGGTCTCGTTAAGCCTCACACCTCAGATAGACTCACACGGCACATCTTCCAGGGAGCACGACCTCTATACGCACGAGGGCCTCACACACATGAACTACAACTCCCATCATTCTTATCAGACTATAGCCCTCCGGAAAACACATTGACCCGACGTCCAGAGCTTCTGGGGACCTTCAGTCCCGCAGATACATTGCAATAGAATGATCTCGTCACAGCAATAGTAGAGGATTTATTGGCCACACTTGTTTTGACCTAGGCCGCCAGTTGCTCTCTACATCTCTCTATCTCTGTACATTGTGACAAAATTTATTTAGACGCCTCAGTGACGTTGTGGCATCTTCATCAACTCTGCAGTGAGCAGAAGTCACGATCACGAGGATAAAACTCAACCATAAGGGGGGATGGAGAGCAGGACACCAGACCTGGCAACCCCGGGAACTACAACAGGTGACCAACAGATCACATTTTGGAGTGAACTACTGTATGCTGTCAACCTGATAGAGGCATATAAGTCAGGTCTTGGCGTCAGCTGGGTGAGTAAAGACCACATAAATTACACATAAACAATCGGACCTCTTCGCAAAAGTCAAGTACCAATCAAACTTCAGTGTTTATGGTTCAGTATGGGTATGAGCCATGTCAATAGTGAGTGATTGTACCTGGGATCACGATGTTTGCCGTGTGGCCGCTGAGGTCCCGGTGTCGTCGACCAGAAGGCTCGTTGAAGCCTCACTGATTGATCTGGCCCCGGACCCTGGAGGCCCCTGATGGAAGCAGAGAATGGCCAACGCTCTTTAGCTTGGCTCGCTAATTTCCTCAGCTTGCCAAAGAGAAACGAGTGTCCACATGCTGTGTTGGCCAGAGATAAACATGGCTATTATGCCAAGCCTCATTCAGCGACCCGTGGTGTGTGTGTGTGTGTGTGTGTGTGTGTGTGTGTGTGTGTGTGTGTGTGTGTGTGTGTGTGTATGTGTGTGTGTGTGTGTGTGTGTGTCACGTGGAATAAGGACATAGGGTCAGGGGGCATGAAAAAAAAAACAAGTGAAGAGAAACTAGCTCTCTCTGTCATTCACCTGACAAAACTCACACACACACAGGCACGCACGCACACACACACACACACACACACACACACAGTTCAGGCTGACACAGTCCAGTATAAAAGCAGGTGGGAGTTCATAGTTCCTTGTCGTCTCATGACATAATATCGAAGTTCTCATAAAGTCTAATCAGCGCCAACTACAGCTCATCATAGTCGGCCTATAAATGTGTCCCCGATCGCCAATACCTTCAACGTTTGGATTCACATCTGGCCATTGTCCAGAGATGACAACACCTTATCAGTGAAGAGAAGATAACAGATCGCTCAGTTCACCGACATTCACTCAGTTCGTCGTGACATCATCACAGATGACCCTCGTCAAACCGTTTCGATCATTTTATGATGACGTCACCACGGCACTAAAACCTAAGGGACTGGTGACATTGATGAGGTGAATGAGGTCGAGGCACATGTGGCCCAGAGGGTCTGTCTGTACCCAAGGTCCGAGGTATCATCAGGGTCCAGCTCTACCCAGAAACATAACTGAGATTGAGATTCCGTGCCCATGTGTGACCTATTATACAATAGATAAACTGGCTTTCAATTTAATGTATTGGCCAGGGATAGAGATGTTCTTATTGCGGGTAGATCTACACCGGTGTTCAATTATCCTCCCGTAATTAGCAGAAACCTGTTTCTCCGCTTCGTTGCATTCTGAAGTTTTCTCTGGCCTCCCTCTCCTCGCTCGCGTGCTGGAGTCATGGAATCTTGGACAGATAACCTTTTGGTCGGATTTCACCCAAAAATGTGACGCTAAGCAGGAATAGGTCTAGGTTGTCCGCAGCCGTCAGAGGGAGAACATGGGAGAATTTTAAATCCCTGTTTCTCACGTTATAAAGTCAATAGGTTTTGTAAGTAGGCCAAATTATTTTCATTCAACACACGCAGGCTGACAATATTTTAAAGACCACATTTTACAATTTGTTATTTGAACATGAGCCATGCACATGTGGATATAATGTAACGTGTCTGGTAATGCGTTCTAAATCGGCACGGTTCAAATGTGCATTTTGGTCCCATGATAAAACTGGCCCAGCTCTGCAAATGATCATCTCTGGCATCGATGGAGGCACAGCAGGCTGCGTCGCTTCAATGGACGGACAAGCGAAACGCTGTGTGAACTACCAGTGAACCCACGGAGACTTGCACTAATCAGTTGATGGAGAAATCAAGCGACACCAAAGAATATCTGCAAATAACAAAATACATTTTAATAGTAGGCATATTAAAGTAGGCTAGTAGGCTACTTTAGTAGGCCTACTGTTAATAAAATTAGGCCTATTACATTGTAATGCTAATAGGCTATTGATATGAATGGGCCAATGTATAACAGCGTTTATACAAGTCATAGATAACGGATGTAAACTATCTTGAATTGAATAGCCTACCAAAACAATACTACAAATGATCGATGACCGGGTGGCCTACGCCTAGGCAATCATTCAACCAGAGAACCGGCGAAATAGCTCATTATTATAGCTCATAATTTTATGACATCCCATAGTATGATAGCATTTCAGGTTGACTAACTTTTACTTGAAATGCATTTAATTTACTGATTGATTGATGTATGATTTAATATGATTTCTGGGAATTCTGATGAAATGCTATTTTGTCGAATAGCTATCAAAGCATTCCAGAATAGTGCATGGAAAATCATTTTCAGGAATTCATAATAATAATTTTTAAAAATTACATTGGAGAATCTTAATCGAAAAAGCAGATCAACTTCGCCCTGAATTATGCCAAATAGGCTATATGTGTTCCAGAATAGGCCTAGGCTACTCAATAATTCGCATATCTGAATTTGCTTATTCAATATAAACCTAGCCTATTTCAATAAATTAGGCTCTAATGGGCCTGCAACATTAGCAACACAAATGTAGGCCTAGTTAAGAAAAGTTTAGTCTGCTGAACTTTAATAGCCTATATTTATTTAAAAAACAACATATTTCATTAGGTCTGCCTCACCATAATTTGCATAGGCTACAGTTGAACAGAATAGCCTGCGCTGTAATAAAAATTTCAATAACGATTTCTAAATTGCAGCAATTTTAATTTTCATTATTAGCTGTCCCCGTTGCTGCTTGTAGCTGATTCTAAATAGGCCCAACTGTTATACTTTTAGATAGGCATATGAAATAAGTGTTTTTAGACTTTTGTGTTAAGACTATCGTGCAATATGTGTGACAGTGTCTCAACAGAAGACGTAGGCCTGTCTTTCTCTGGAGGAATTGGAATTGGAACATAGCCTACTTGTTTACATTCAATAGCCTATTGTTCTAAGCCTATATGGCTCATATCATATCTATTTAAATAGGCTACGGGCTATGTGTGAATTGCATATGAATAGGAATTGACATGAAATAAACTAAGTCTGAATTAAAGTTTTTTGACCATCAAAAATAGTATTTATGGTAGCCTTCTATCAAGAATGTACGATGTATGATTGACCTTTAAAAAAAAAAAATGCTGTTTTGGGGTTCCCTGGAGCTGTAGGCAATTGGTCACAGGACATCATGCGTCTCGTTCATCTATAGCCTACATCTACTATTCAACAGAGCCGCGAACTCTGACCTTTTTGCAAGCAAAAAGAAGAACAACAAAACTCTTGTAGAGAAACAGGTTCTCAGCTCGTTCGTTTTTAAAGCTGTGCCTTTTATTGTCTCCAAAGGGAATATTTACAGTACAGAACTCTGTAAATGGAATCAAAGGAAAGGAGAAAAGAGAAGACGCGAGAGAAACTACTGTGAGATTGAATAGAATCCGAGCAGAGACAAAGCGAGCCCCTCGAGCGCAGCTCCGGGCAGGGAGCGCGCGCATGGAGAGGGAGGGAGGGCGCGAGAGCGCACGAGACCTGTGGTTGACCCCGCAAGAGGGATGGAAGCTCATCCGCGGCTCCTGACAGGCTGACCCACGCCTTTCGAGAATTAATTTGGGCCTGAACTCCGGGTGAACCTGGGCCTGAAGAGAGAGAGAGACTGGCAGGCCAGGGCTGTTTGAGGCAGGCAGAGCCTGGGCAAACCGATCCGCCTGTGTAAATATTGAAGCCGTCAATCAGAGGGGTCGGGGGATGAAATGGAACTGTCAGGCCCGCGTAAACTTTGGAGAAGAGGTGAGGCCACGAGAGACAGACTTGGAAGGAAGAAAAAACTTTGGCAAACTCGTTTCCTCAACCGTTCAGGACCCCCCATAGCCCCCATTGCCGCGACCTCTTCCTTATTGTCCGTTCTCTCGTATCACCACCTCCAAAAACTCAACCCCCAACTCTTAACCTCCGCTCACCTGTCCGCTCTGGGTGGGTCGTGTGCTCGGGAAGCTAATTTCGGCGTCCGAATTGGATTGGCTGGCAGATTTAGATGCGACGCTATATCGTAGCCGACGAGAAGACAGGAGGAGAGTCGTGTTTGGGGCGGATGGGGAAGAGAGGTGAAAGGGGGTTTGGGGTTGAGATTCTTTCAGGGTGAACTCATCGGGTTACCCCCCTGACTTCTGTTTTTCCTCCCATAACTCATCTCAAGTTCAGGGGGCTGGGGTTTCGGGGAGAGGGTGTTTTTTTCAGTGCTGATGGAGCATTTGGATTTGGGAGAGTCTGTGGGCCTGACATGAGAGAAAAAAATGATGTGGGGTGGTTAATAGTTCAATGGTACACCCTAACTTGTTTCCACAGATAACCAAGGTCACCTCAACGTTTTGGAAATAAAAAGTGTAAACCTATAGCCTACAGTATAAAGGCTAGTAGCATAATAAATGGGCCTACAATTCAACACGTTTGCTTGTTATAATTTGTGTAAGCCTAATGTATTCAGATACTCACTTTGTGAAGGAACATTTTCAAAACAGGCTAGTAATATTATTTTTGTAGTAAGCATGGACAGACTGTCAAACTAGCACTGGCTAAGTTCATACTGACTTCTCTCTAATGAGAGAATCAAACGTGTTTACATCAAACCTCTAGAGATTCAAAACTATTATATCAATTCGATATATCCCTAACCCTTGTGAAATGATTCAAACCATTCTGTCTCTCACTTTCATTTAACTTTTAATTGTTTCCAGAATGTCCACAGCTATTAGGCTCTAATTCCCTTGAATCAAATGCGTTTGATTGCCAACATTGTGGGACAAATAGGACATGGTTCTGGTTAACAAGCGATGGATTCCTGATCCGTCTATCAGAGCTCTGACAGGCTGTCGGGATTCTGATTTGGATGAAAGCTCTCAAGAGGAGGCACCGAACAAACGCTATAGCAGCTTGATGGAAATGAGCAGCAATTACATTGCAGATGGTCACGAGGGCACGTCCTTGCCACCGCATTGTGAAGCATATGACATTTTAATGCAAAGTGATATTTCGCATAGGGCTGGTTATTATGATCATTCTGATTCATGATTGAATATTGTAGCATATTTTGTGAAATATTTCTAAACAGCAGTATAGGCTAGTTATGATAATGCACATCTAGGGGAAATTTCACTTTCTCTTATGAGATATGAGGTCTTCATTATGGTGATATTGTTTGAATAGCCTGATGGCCTTTCACTCACTGTTGGCAAAATTGGCAACCCTAAATAAGGCCTAGTAAAGCATTTATTGGAATGGTGTGATTTCAGATGGGTCCCTGGGTGGAACATTCTGGAACCAGGTCCTGGTCAACGCCAGCCACACTGTGACAGTGAAGGGCCCATGACGGAGCTGGTTGCAGAGAACGCCCTCAGGACCACACTCCCATTCAAACACAGACCTAATGGACGCTGGGGATGGATGGTGTTATATAAATGAGAATATTAGGTCTATATCTCACACAGAAGGCTATGATACATTTTCTATTTGAACGCGTCATTTTAAGGATGCACTTGTGCCAACTCCAGTGATAGGCTGAGGGAATGCCAATACCTGATTGGAGACAGGCACAGGTATCTGATACAATAGCCTACTTGTGTTTTCTTAGTCCAGTTTATTTTATTGGACATAGATTACACCTGTTGGCTTAAGATATAGTCCATTCCATATTTTGTACAAGTCCTTTTTAGGAAGTGTTGATTCAGATTTGAACCAATCAATAATGGAGTGACTTGAATTTCAGATATGGTTTGAACATTTATTTTCCAATCTTGAATTGACAAATCATAATTGGACTTTTAAAATCAATACATAGGCAACTGCAGTGAAACGGATTTGACCCCCATACCTATTTTTCTCTCTAGCCTACTTGGGAGTAGGCTAGGCTAGGGGTCACGAGGTCAGCGCTCCCCTATCAAGCTGTTGACGGTTCCAATACAGGCGGCTGCTCCTTGATGCACATGGACAAACAAGGCTCCGCGCTAAAGAATGCAGGTTGTCCACCTTTCCAAACAATCACGGGTGTGTTTTAGCGAATGAGATACACACAGTGCATAGAGTTTGAGCAGGATTCTTTTAATACAGAGAATGTGACGCTGTGAGGGCTGTGGAGAGAAGGGAGGGGAGTGTGTTTACATGTTTAGATATCCCAGAGGCGTCCAGAGGTAAAAAGGTCAGCGCGAGCCACGCGGAATGCCCCGCAACATTCCACACTCTGCATGCGCGCAGCGTGCAGGACACAGCGTTGGGCTCGCAGGCCAGTCGGCGTTTCGTAAGTTCCACTGGGGTCAAATCGAGGGTACTGGATTCACGGTACTATTGAAATGCATGGGGTCCATATGCCATTAGTATGCATGTCAGCGCTGCACCTCTTGTAAGTATGAGGCCACATTGTCGGGCAAAACGCACTCGGGAGAGGTCTTTGTTCTCACGCAAAATCGAAATTAAAATGAGTTCATTTCAGAAGTCACACAACACTGTCCTTGTAGAATGTAACATCACTTTCAGCGAAAATAATCTTTAAAATATCGTTTTATTTGAGGTAGATTCTGAGGTGGAAAACAGCATCTTGATTGAGACTCATTCAATGACATAAAAACAGACATTAACTAATACAACTCAGCCAGTCTGCACACACAATGACAAAAGATCCTTGTCTTGTAATAGAAACGTAGCCTACTAAATACAAAAAACACTCTCATATATAAAAAAAAACCATATAAAGACATATCAAAACGTCAAAGGCATAATTTGAACGAGTTAGGCTATAATCTTCTACGTGGCCTAACTGAACGGTGTTTGAGTTATCATCAGTCTGACCGCTGTAAAAAGTTCCATTGTTGCAAGCGGCTACCTAATGTTCTCTGGTCTCGCCATCGGAAAATATAAATAACCTATTCCCATTTGTCATTAGGCATTTCGATCAGTCATCTTAGAAAAGTATGAGAATCGTGTGTTTTAGACATCATTAGGCTATGTGATAACAATACACGGGTGTATTTATTTGAACATCGTTTTATAATCCTCTGCCTTGCGTTTCTCGCTTTTATACATTGTATTTATCCTCGCCTTACACACACAACTTTTCCGTGTAATACCCTGTGATCCTATAGTGCAAAGAGTCATATACCCTTTTTACCTCACTGACGGCAAAGTTGATTTAGGCCGATAATGTAAGAAACCCTCTAAACAAATGACAACAAAACACTTTACAAAAATATCCTACTACAAAATGAACACAAATCAACCAATAGGCCTACTATGTTTGCCAAGAGGCTCCCTGTTAAGTCCGTATTTTAAGGCTCGCTTTGAGATTCGTAAACGTCCGAAAGTGCATCCCAGTCAGAAGCAGGCCTATGGAGATTTAAGACCCTGTGTATCCAGACAGACCGTGTGGTGAGAACTTAAGTGATACCATGATACAAAATAATAATAGCAATTAAAAAAAACTTTGTGCTTAGCAGTCTCATTCTTTGTCATCGAAGTGTGCATTTCAAAGTAGACTAATTATTTGTGTTTAAATTATATAAAAAATAAACATCAATTACAGACATTTTGCATAAGCAGTGGAATAGTCTATTCAATCATATAGGGGAAGAGTTTTGTTCCTATATTGGAGTCCATCAAGTCTCCGAGCTCGGGGACGCGTCAGGCGACGTGGACGTGGAATGGTCTGAGTTGTCCTCGAGGTCCTTGGAGGAGCCCGAGGCTGCGGCCGGGGCGAGGCCCTCTCTCTCGCGCTTCTTCTGTTTCATCCGGCGGTTCTGGAACCAGATTTTCACCTGCGTTTCATTCAGCTCGAGAGTGGCAGCAATCTCCACGCGCCTCGCTCGCGTGAGGTATTTGCTGAAGTGGAACTCCTTCTCGAGCTCAGTGAGCTGTTTGGTAGTGAAGTTGGTGCGAATTGTGTTCTGGGGTCCCATTCCATAGTCCGCAGCTTTGACTGAGAAAGAAGGATGATTGTGAATAAGATTAGATTCTTTAATTGTGCAAAATATAGGTAGGCTATAGGTATAAAATACCTAATGTATTTTCCAATTCAAATTAGAATCATGGATTTGACGTAATTGTTTAGGAAATATTTCCCACAAAGAAAAGTCTCAGAGCAGTATAAATCATTTTCAACTTTACTAATGAGGCGAGCACATTTGAGGTGGGGTTTGCGAGGTAGGCTACTAGGCACACAAATGATCTGTCTCTAAACAAAGCCATTTCAAATGTTAGGCCAGTTCACTGACTCAACATCCTATACCCTCCTACCCCTCAACACACCATGGGAATGAAGTCAAATTGTACTGCGTAAGGGAGATATAAATGCACACGATACGTGTAAAACCATATCCCCTCTGGTGCTTTTATGGACGTAATATTTTATGATCATTCTCAACACTGTTATAGTAGTTCGAAGCAGAGGGAGGTTGAGATGAGGGTACATGCGCATTAGTCTACTTTCAGACTGGCAAACCCCTGGCGAGGAAGGAAAGGCTAGAGAATACAATAAGGGGCCAACAAAAACGAAAAACGAATGAAGGAGAACATGGACAAGTTAAAGATAACAGAGTCAGGGCACTTCCTAGGGCGTAAGAAAGCACGTCTGCTAGATGCATTAGCGCGCGGGCAGACGTGGAGGAGAGAGAGGGGGGGTTAACATGCCAGCCACGCACGCGGGGCCAAGAGTTACCGTGTCTGGACAGAGATATCACACACGCTGACCCGGGGGGCTAGAAAACCCCCTGCGTGTTGCTGTGGATCAGAGATATCTAGGGAGAGAGAGGCAACGCTTGTCCGCTTTGGCTTCTCTTTATATTCTCTCCGACTAGAAACGAACGTGGGATCTGCATAACATCCATTACCCCCAGACGACAACCAGTGATTACATAACAGGGCCGTATCGACCTGGCTCACAGGCCACTTGGTTAGGGGTTATCGCATGTAATTAAGTTGTCCAAACCTATATAGCCTACTGTATTTCAATGGGGTTCTTTCTTAGGCTTTAAACAACCCACCTGTTTTAGGGGGATTCCTCTTCACTTTCATCCAGTCGAAGGTCTTTCCTTGTGGCGTTTGCTCCGCTTCGCGTTCGCTCTCCTGGGAGGACGAAACGTCAACATAGTTGCTCTGCAAATACCCCCGCTGGTGGTCCTGTCCTTCGCCGCTGTGGTGCTGGTACTGAGCCGCGGGACCGGCCCCCTGCGACCCGCAGTACGTCCCCGCCAGGCTCCCGTAGCTAGGGCCTACATTCGTGGCGGTGAAGCCCGATGATTGATAGTACATCCCGTCCTGTTCGTTGATAAAGTACTGATGGTGTCCAAAGTCCGGATTGGCGCAGGCTTGAGTCCCATACCCGGTGCCCCCGGTGCCGCTGTAAGGGAGGCCCATGCCGGCATGGTGCGTCTGGGACTGGTGATGGGGATGCGCGTAGCTGCCGCTCTGGTGCTGATGCTGGGTAACCGCGGCCTGCGCGCTGCCCCCCACGTAAAGCCGTCCATCACCGTTATAGCTGTCACTTGTCGTGGCTGCTGAGCCGCCGCTGTGGAAAGGGGCCGAAAAACCTTGATCCAAGTGGTGGTATCCAGCCTTGGGTGAGTAGGCGTTCGTCCCACGGTTACAAATTGAGTACTCTAGGAAAGAGTTCATTCTGGAATTGTCCATGCGCAATTGATGACGGAGGGCGCGAGCGGCATGCGTTTCAAGGGGATTCTTCCTCCGTACTTCTCGGCAGTTTGTCATGCGGAAGGTGTAGAGAAAAAAAGAAAGAGCTCAACTCGCCGAGCAAGTCACCCTAGGCTTCCCCTATAACACTTTTCTTACCTCGGCTGCTGGTGACGTGAGCCGTCACGGCGCCAATGGTGAGAGGGACCTTCCAGAAGTTTGTCAGCGCACCGCGCTCATCCATCACGCGCCTGACATTTGCATGACAAAGCCACTTCAATCAAACTGGCCCATCAATCTGATAACAGCACGTACGTGTCAAAGCCCTCTGAAAAAGACTCCACCGACCGGGTAGAGGGAAATAAAGAAAGAGTTTTAGATATTCGCTTTTCCTCTGGGCTTTGATTCCTTTACTTTTTTTTCTTTCGAAAAACACATTGGCTATCAGAGCGTAAATATGTCTTGTTATGCATGTAGCCTATGTATGGCCCGTGTTGAATCTATATAATTGGCCTCACTGTAGGCTTACTGTAGGAACTGGCCTGGTTGCAGAAATAGGTTTTCCATTGTAGAAATAGGTCTTCAATTGCGTAATGTCATTAGATATTTTGGCCACCGTGCATAAAGATGGCCCATCACCACAGAGAACCCAACATCTGCTTTTGGGGAGGTTTGGAATCGGTTTAAAATACGAATTGGAAGTGACGCCATCGTTTTCGGATCGGTCCGGGCCTGTATTGGTCCAATAATTGAATTAATGAGCTGATCTATTATAGAAACGAGGTTAGGCCGACAGAGAGCCTTCTGGCAACCCCCAGGCAAGTGGAGGGTCAGGATATCTTTCATAGATTGCAGTGTAGTCCAGTACAGTGGCTGTTGAATGCAACTTTGTATTATGCACTTATGCCTGACGTTTCTATTAATGCAAGGCAGATATAAACCATTTGATAGCTTACATTACCATCTATCCTGCCAATGTTGGTCATCAACATCAAACCAACTCTAGACCAACCAAAAATAGAATGACTGCATTGTCTAGACCTATAAGTTACAACAACACGTGGGAGAACAATATAGAAAGAGGACATTGGAAAGGCTAATTATTAATTGGGGTGACAATAGGAAAGAAGTCGTGGCTCTTCATGAAACTGCCCACGCTGAATGGGGAGGGTCGAGGGAATCTGGAATATTTGCTCGTTGCTACATGCTGGACAAGGGAGGATAACAAGATGACGCCCACAGTAATTTGTAAGTTGTCAGGATGTTTACTGTTTGGCTCGGATCTCAGCTTGGAGAAGGGTGGATGCGCGGGCAAAAGTTCAGACCTGCTATAGTTTGTTGTTTGCTCTGCCAGGGTTATCAGTTCTATCTTAAGAGCACTCAAACCTTTTAGCTATCTCCCCTCAAATGCACTGATCGGCTGAGGAGAGAGAACACCAACGGCGTCATTCGATAGCAGCGTCACCACGAAACATTATTTTCCAGACAATCAACCAAGATTTTATTTCGACCAGTAAAGTCTCTGTAACCCTTCATAGTTTCCAGTGTTGTTTCATCTGAAAACACTGGCGTGAAAATAAGCCAATCTTATCCGGCATCCCCACCCAATCATTTAAAGCTATTTTAGTGTTTTATTATTGGATAGGCCTGTAGGCTAGGCTACTATAGGCTACTACATGTTTCATGCTCTAGTGAACATAGGGATATGGAATAGCTATGGCCTATGGTGTCAAATATAGGCGACGTTTTATTTGTAAATTGTATAATCAAGATAATCAAGATTATCATTTGAACGTTAACGTTTAAGGCCATGTAATACTTTTAAATACATTTACATGTTGTCTATTTCTAACTCAGTAACAGTGTTGAGCAATAGGCTAAGCCATATTGGTGCATGTGGGCCGTGCGTATTACGCACAAACCGGGCAGGTTGTTGGAGATCATTTAAGATGTCTTGTAAAGTTCAAAATAGTAAATTTTCTTCCAAATGTTCTACTTCGTTATCACTGAGAAACAGTCAAACGTAGGAAGACTGTTTTGGGAAGGTTCCTTTGCAAAAAAAAACAAAACGTTTAGTCCAAAGTCACAATACAGTAGCAAATTCGACCAAGAGAATAACAAGAGAATCCGAGGTGGAATTCAAATGCAAATGGAATCAGGGATTAGAATGGAACCCTCTGATCATTGTCCCCCTCCTATCATTTACCACGTGTAATCCTCTCTGCGGCACCCTGCTAGCAAACCGATACGGGGCACGAGAAGCGAATAGTAATTAGCTATCGCCAGAGATCTCACCCCCCTAGCGGCCGGAGGAGGGAATGGCTTGGCTCGAACTTTTTTTTCATGCGTCAAAAAAACGACGAGAAGCACGAGCAGCCAAACCAACCAGCATAGCGCTGGCACCGCTGGCAATGGAATATTTTAAGCCTATTATTCTAAGGAGCCCTCTTCATTCAGAAATCACGTCACATCTACTAGCAGCGGGGTCATGCAAAAACAGTGCATTGTAGAACCACATTTGTAACAATAGAAGAACAGAACCTTTCATTCCTTAACGTTCTACATAGAATCCCTTTCAGGTCAGAAAGAACGATTTAGAGTTCCAAAAACAGACCCTGATGGAACTGAAGAACCTTAAGGTTCTATGTGGAACCTCTTTTTCAGAGGGTACTTCTCCTGATGGTTCGATAGCACCCCTTTTTGAGTTACTATCGCCTACAGGATTCTAGGACTGGTCCTAGGCAAGACATTTAGGGTGAATGTATCGTGACTACTTTATAGTTATGGGGAACCGCATGCTCATACCTACACTGGAATGGTCTAAGACCTGGGGTGCTTGGATAGGCATAAACATGAATAAAAAAAAAAATACATTCACCCTTTTTGAAAGCAAGGTGGTATTCCTGTTTCTTAACGTATAAAGCATTCCTTATATATAAATATATATACACACACACATACATACATTACATATTCTCATATCTCCAGTGTGTGAGTTTCCAGGTCGAAGGACACTTTAATAATGGCATAATCAAGTCATCATCATCTTCATCCTCATCATCATCATCACCACTACCACCACCACCACCACCACCATCATCATCATCACCACCACCACCACCATCATTATCATCATCATCATCATCATCATCATCATCATCATCATCATCATCATCATCATCATCATCATCACTATCATCATCACCATCACTATCATCATCATCATCATCATCACCATCATCATCATTGTCCTTTCCTCCCCTCCTCCCCTGTCCTCACCTGCACTTTAAGATAGTTGACATTGATAATTGCTTCATTCAAACACGTATGTAAATTCGGCACGGTGTGTTTGCGTCAGCTACCAAAGTTGTTATAGTCTTCCGAAGCCAAGCGTGGCGTCCTCCTCACCAGTCAGACCCTCATGGTCGTTTATTATGGTGCACGCGCTGCTGCCTCTAGAGTGCTCTGGGCAGATAAGGACACAGACATTTCCCTACATGCAAAGCTTTTGCTTTGACTCCATCCAGGGTTCTCCTGGTTTGGAGGGGGCCGTTCTCCACACTGTCACTCTGGACTCAGTCACACCACTTCTGGGGCTGGTCCTCCTCCGGGTCATGGCGTTCCCAAGGCCTGGGAGGGTCGTATCCAGACGCCTTCGTAGTCCACACTTTAGCTCTGTGGGTTGGGTTAAACTCATGATATTATTCAAAATTCTTTTCTTTTTTTTTTTAAAAATGAGGATAAGCCCCTTCAGTTGCACCGACTCGTTTTCGAGGGGGTCCTCAAGCACAAACACACAGTATGAACATTTAAAGAAAACAAAACAAAACACAGAGAAACAATACATGACAACACAAGACAAGACATGAACAGACACAAGTACACATACTCTATTATCACAATATTGCTTAAATACTACCTTCATCTTTGTTCTAACTTGTGACATTACCTACCATGTGCAATCCCTCCCCCAGAAATCAATACATTACTTGACTACCTACGTACCTACCATGATTATAATGTTGATTCTTGTACTTGACAGATAAACTCTGATTTGAGTAGGAGAGTAGACTACCTTAGTTTTCTCCCTGCTACTACACATAGAAAATCTGCCCTTCAGAGATTTCTCTCGAGCAATTCTTTAATAAAAATGTTATGTTATTCAGTTCTATCTGATCCTTTCAACCTTTCAACAGAGACAGATTTTGGCCAAACTATGTAAAAAGAGGATTCATGTAACGTTACCCATTTGACTACTTGACTACCCCCTTCTCTCTCTCTCTCTCTCTCTCTCTCTCTACTACTACTACTACTAGGTCGGTCATCCTTGGACGAGCCCTCCATTGGCGTTTCCAGCCATCTTGACCCTCCCTCCTCCATCTGGCTCGCTCGCCGGTACATTCCGCTCCTCCATCTTTCTTTAGTGCGTCCACGTACGTCAGTGTGGGACGCCCTTGTGATCGAAGCCCATGTGTCGGCTCCCACAGCACCAGGTTTCTGGCTGCCAGCTATCAGGTATCTCTGGCATTGACTTGCCAGCCTCTTTCTCCTGACTGCTATTTTCTCACTCACCCTTGGTGACCCTTCCCCCATACTCATGCTTGGTGGCGGGGGTCCTGGGGGGGTCAGGGGGGGACATGTCCCCCCCAATATTTGAGATAATTAAAATTGCCCCCCCCCCCCCTCAATATTTAGATTGGGGTAGTGGCATTCAAATGACCATACAGCCGTGTAGGAAGATGTCCCCCCCAAAAAATACTCTTTTAAAATGTCAATGTAAATGTCCCCCCCAAAATTGGATACAGATCCCCGCCACTGCTTGTTGGTAACATCCTCTCTATCCTCCGTTGAAACAAGGAGGTGTTGGTTATATAACAAACATTCATTCAACTTTCTCCTTTATATTTTGGTAATCGATGCCTCTAGCTTACACTGACTTAATTCGAGCACACCCAAGTGGTAGAGCTTTGAAAACATTGTTTCATAAAATGAGTTTGAAGTTGGTGTTGACAGCTAGTTCATCATTTCATAATGGCCGCTGTCACGTTGTGTCGATACTTCAGACAAAAGGTATTTCTCAGATTATGATTAGTCCTCAGCTGTCACCGTGGGTACTGTCCAACCAAACAACAGGGGTTCCATGCTCTAGCGTGCGACAGCACCTTTTAGAGGAGAGGACTGTTTTTAAACTCTGTACAAAAGCCCCGCCGACCTCTCCCTAACCTCTGCTTGCATGGGGGTACGACCCAACCCATAAATGTCACGATAAACAGCACACCAGGCATGCTGGCTGCACCCGGGGCTGGTCTTTATCTAGTTTAAACCTGTGCACTGCCTCAGTGTGTGTACCAATGTGTCTGGGAGCCAGGGAGAAGACAAAGAAGAAGAAGAAGAAGAGTCATTTTCTGAACTGGTGTCAACTCCGTTGAGTGTGTGTCGTCTCACTTCCTGAGAGCGGACGTGCCATATCCCAACACTCAGACCTTGAGCTGCTGATTTTGATAAACCGTTGTCTCTTGTCTCTCCCGTATGGCTGTGCTTGGTGAAGTGTATGTATTGTCACGGGCCTATACGCTAAGGGCCTTGTCATCAGATCCCCCCGCCCCGCTCGCTGCACACTGTACTGGGGAAACACTGAGCGGCGGGCTCGGGCTTTTAGGCGATCACGTGACCCATTACCGCATTCCTGGAAGCGGGCCTCAGTCTTTCCCGAAAAGCATGGAATGCGATATTGGACAGGGAGAGAGAGAAAGATTTCCCTGTCGACTGCTGAGTAGGCAGATTAGTACATTAGACACACACACACACAGACACACACAGACACACACACATACACACACACACACACACACACACACACACACACACACACACACACACACAGACACACACACACACCACAACGCCGGACCACTCTGGGTCCGTCCAGCGACAGGAAATAGAGGGGGAAAACGCAGAAGAAAAAGAGCACTGTGTCGTCATCCTCTCCTGTCAGAGGTTCTTTGTTTGAGCTCCGGGGCCACAAGCCGGAGCCCTAGATTCTGAACTCATGAATTATACGGCAATGAGGGCGGAGGGTTACCATGAGCCGTACTAGGTCCGGTTTCAGACCCCTGGTAGGGATATCACACATGCTACAGCACCGAGCACATCTGAGTCATGTGTCAAGTGTAACTATGGTAACGTCACCGTGTTCTTTACTTAGTCTCAACACCCATTGCTTAGTCTCAACATTCTTTCTATATACAGTAATCAAATCAAATCAAACTTTATTTGTATAGTGCATTTCATACACAGAGGCAACACAATGCGCTTTACAGAGAGCAATGGGAGGGTGGGCATAGGTCCCACCCCTACATATTCCAGAGGGAAGCAACTTACTTACTGTTACAGTAAGTGTCTAGGTCTGAGGGAATTAGACTGCTCTTAGTCACCGTTGTTTAGAGAGGAGATGCCCTTGTGAGTTCTGGCGAGTAGTAGTACACTCACTACCTACTTCAAATGCAATTATTGTAAGTCGCTGTGGATAAAAGTGTCTGCTAAATGTCTGTACTGTAATGGATGGGATCGCTGATGCTGCATCGTCCCCGCCGCCCATGGGATCTAAATGGAGGGGCGTGTGGTGTGAGGTCACTTCCTGTGGCTTACTTTCAGAATGAGGTGCTGATGGAGGGGACCGTCCTGGCTCAGCAGCGGCACTGATCCACCATGTTTCACTAGACCACACACACACACACACACACACACACACACACACACACACACACTCACACACACGTACTCACACACACACACACACACACACACACACACACTCACACTCACACACACGCACTCACACACGCACACACGTGCACACACACACTCACACACACGCACAAACAAACATACATGCACACTTATACACACACACACATACACAAACACACACAAACAAATGTACATAAACATACTGTTTTCACACACATGCACGCACGCACACACACACGCACAAACAAACGTACATGCACACATTCACACATTCACACACACACACACACAAACAAATGTACATAAACATACTGTTTTCACACACACGCACACACACACACACACACACACACACACGTGTCACTCTGACACATCGTTTTACATACCCTCAAGCTCAAACACATCCAGCATGGATTACTCTTAGCGACCTACTGCTCATACTGAGTCCACTCTGTGGTTCTCAGACAGGGCTGCATCGTCACAGTAACGTGGTTCCAAATCACCTTGGCGACATTCATCAATACTACTACTAAGACTATGATGGCAGGGTCGGCGGTTCAAATCCCGGCTCCTCCTGTCCACATGTCGAAGTGTCCTTGGGCAAAGACACTGAACCCCAAATTGCTCCCAATGAGCAGGCTAGCACCTTGCATGGCAGCTGCTGCCATTGGTGTGTGAATGTGTGTGTGTGAATGAGAGACTGAGAGATTGTAAAGCGGTTGGGATGAAAATGCTTTAGAGTGCAGTCCATTTGCCATATTATTTATTTATTTATTTATTTATTTATTTATTTATTTATTTATTTATTTATTTATTTATTTATTTATTTATTTATTTATTTATTTATTTATTTATTTATTTATTTATTTATTTATTTATTTATTTATTTATTTATTTATTTATTTATTTATTTATTTATTTATTTTTATAGGGACAGTGTATATTAATGAACATTTAAAATCTAAATTAAATATGCCAGATTAAGCCACCCTAATTTTCATCTGTTGTCTCTTGGCAGGTTGATGGTAACAGCATACTAACCCTAACTGAGTTCCAGTTGCCTCTGAATCTCTGACTTTCCAAGTTCCTTGGTGGAAATGTAATCTGGAACGTCTGGCTGAACTGGGATTTCCACCTGGGAAACTCGGGGGAACCTCACTCACCTCGACCTGACCCGACCACAACTCTGACCTCTGACCTCGAAATCAAGATGGCTGCATCCGCACATCAACAATAAGTGAAAGGTGTAGCAGGCTAAGACTATTTATTAGCACGTCTTTCTTATTTGTGTCTAATTAAATCAGTCGTACATACAGTACTGTCCCAACTTTTATCTGTGGACACGTTGCTACGGTGTTTGTGCAAAATACCGTGTAAAACTGGTATTGCTAACGAAGATCAAGCTAATGTGGGTTTTGCGGACTTGTTGTAAATGGAACGCGAATCCTTCAGCTCAAAATGCTGACTAACGAGGCAACTGGAACACAGTATCTAGTCCTCCGCCTCATCAAAAGCCATTATGCAGTTGTCATGCATGTTCTAGCCATAACCATCTATATCTAAGCTGATTTTTCACAACAATCAATGGACTACTAGATAAGTAAGTGATGAAATACACATGTAGGTACTTCACACACATACACTTGTGATTATAATTATACATACTTAGCGCCCTGCTTGTCACCTGTGGCTGTTTGACACCTGCGTTTGAAAGGCATCGGAGAGCAGAGGCTGAGAGAATGTGTTGGCAGCCATATTGGGTGTTGGCAGCCATATTGAACGCCCACTCACTACCTCATTAGAACCTGTCCTATCTGAGAGGAACCATCTCTGATAAGACTAAAAGTTCTATGGCTGTCAGCCAACATAATCTCATCACACCGACACTCTGAGGAGCTGAGAGAAACGCCAGGAGAGGAAGAACTGGGACACAATGGCACACAGGGTGTACTCCATACTTTTAGATTTATTTTCTCATCTAACCTTTATTTAACCAGCCAATTCAATTAATCTCCCCGTGTTCGCAGGGGTTTCCCCCATAAAGAACCCAATATGAAAAACATGCAGAAGAACAGCGTTTCCCAGTTATGATGTAGGCCTTGTGATCTACGACGCTTCTTAGGTCTTACGACCTAGTTTTCCCTAGGTTTTCTAGCTCAAGGGAAGCTTATGATGTACCTTCAGAAGGTATATCGTAAGATTGATTTACGATGTACCTTGGGAAGAGCTGTTTCCTAGAGCTTCCTTAGCCAAGGTATACCTTAGCCTAGGAAGGCTCTGGGAAACGCAGCGCCACCTACAGGGAGAGCGTACGACGTATCTTACGATGAACGTAGCGCTACGATGGCTCTGGGAAACGTAGGTCCTACTGTCTGCTATCGGCTGCCCTTGGGGGAAGGATGACAGGATGGGTTAAGAACAGAGAACATTTCATCAGCGACCCTAAATGCATGCATGTGTGTGTGTGTGTGTGTGTGTGTGTATGTGTGTGTGTGTGTGTGTGTGTGTGTGCGTGTGTGCTGTTTGATGAATAAATATTTATTTCTTAAAATTGTTATTCGATTTTTTTTTTAATCCCATAATGTCCTGGCAAAAGGGAAAATGTGTGTCTGGGGCATGGGAGCACGGTCATGTTTTACATGACTGTGGTTATGAGATAGCCATAGCTCACATTCTTCAGTTGAATCTGAACTGCTGGAGGGACACAAGGCTAGCAAGGCAAGCTAAATGAAATGCACTCCTTCTTCTTTTTCTTCTTCCTCTTCTTCTTCTTCTTCTAACTGCGGTCTGGTGGTAGATGACTCCCAAGCGACATCAAGTGATGGTGTCACCAGAGGCTTCTGCTCTCTCTCTCTCTCTCTCAGGTGTGTTACACACTGCAGGCAGTTCACGGCTCCCACCTTCTCTGTCTCAGACCCTTTGATGTGTCACCTTGATGGTCGTCCGCCCCCAACGAAGCCTCTCATTTTACTTCACATTCAGTTTGTCAAAACTAGACAATAAGAAGAATTGTGTTGACCTATCAGAGTGTGGACATATTTTGAATGGACGGAATATCTCATAAACATCACAGCGGGTTCACAAAACAGTCCGCTCGTTCAAATCATGACAACGCTGACGTTAATGTAGAAAAACGAACGCACGCCAAGGGTTGTAGCGAGGTGCTGATCACTGGGAGTAGACGTGAGAGTAGGAACAAAGTAGTGTATCGTACACTCTGACTCCATGTGCATTTTCTCTTTTATTTGACGGACGTTTTGGCCCTCAGGCCTTCTAAATCAAGCATTGACTTTAATGTCAAGATTATAGTTTATGTAGCTAAAAGGAAGGGTCGTCCAAAAAAATGATCTTGCCATAATCATCAAAACAATGTCAAAATGAACAGCCTTAAAGAGACCAACAACACCAAACATACTCCAGGAGCTTGCTCGATCGTCTCATTGAGAGGGGTCAGGGAATAATTTTTACAGCTCACTTTTCCGGCCCCTGGATGATACTGTTTTTTTGCTTCCCTCTGGAATATGTAGGGGTGGGACCTATGCCCACCTCCCTTGTTCTCTGTAAAGCGCATTGTGTTACCTCTGTGTATGAAATGCGCTATACAAATAAAGCTTTGATTGATTGATTTGACCAACAAACAGTAAGGTAAAGCATAAACACTGTACAAAATATGCAACATGATGAACCCATGAGGTCCAGTTCACCCTGTAATTTCAAACCCAGAATGTCAGCAATAAAATAAAACAGAATTGGAATGTTTTAGTGGTCCGGTGGTTATCACTGTCTTAACATATTTTTAGTACACAGCAATCAGGTTAATTGTGCATTGCTGTGTATATCAATGTTATGGCAATATGAAAGTATATGTATTTAGTCCGCAGCTCTGTCTGAAGACCATATTTACACTTCCTGGTAGGTCTGGTCCACCACTAGTCCTCTAGGTCATGTGATCGGTCTTAGCCAATCAGGCGAGCTACAGTGAGCACGCATCACAACAGCAACCCACAGCTCACCCACCGTGCACGTACAGCATGTGTAAACATAACTGTGTAAACATCGTATTGGAAAATCTGTGCTGCGAGATTCCTTTTCCTCTACAAACCTCTCTCTTCACCTCACACAACCTTCCTCACTGCTGCACCTTTCCAAGACAAACACCTCGCCAAACTGCACAAAGATGGCCGCTCACGACGAGGAGGAGTGGACAAACATCCTGATTGTGGGGGCGATTGCACAGGGAGACCCTGCTGATAAACCTCCTATCTGGCACTGGCAGCAGTCCAATAAAAGCAAACGTGGATAGATAAGTAGAGACACTGGCGGCACCACACCTCAAATTATCAAGCGCATTCACTCCAACTATCTGCCATTACTTCCTGCTTCTGTGTTGGCTGAGCTAGTAGGGCCCTCCGGGCATGGCTTCTGTTGCCTGAACAGAGGCCTTCGTCTCTGCCAGGCCTCTGCCGGGTCTCTGGTGGGTCTCTGGTGGGGATCTGGTGGGGCTCTGGGGGGTCTCTGGTAGGTCTCTGGTGGGGCTCTGGTGGGGTTCTGGGGGGTCTCTGGTGGGTCTCTGGTGGGGCTCTGGTGGGGTTCTGGGGGTCTCTGGGGGGTCTCTGGTGGGGTTCTGGGGGGTCTCTGGGGGGTCTCTGGTGGGTCTCTGGGGGGTCTCTGGGGGTCTCTAGTGGGTCTCTGGTGGGGCTCTGGGGGGTCTCTGGGGGGTCTCTGGTGGGGCTCTGGTGGGGCTCTGGGGGGTCTCTGGTGGGGCTCTGGGGGGTCTCTGGTGGGCTGGTTATGTGGTCCCAGGTAAAGAGAGGCAGGTTGGGAGACATTTGAAGAAATGTCTCTCACCAGCTCTTAACTCACTGTATTCCAGTCTCTACACCCTCAATGCACACACACACACACACACACAGAACCCACACCATCAGTGAATTTAAATGACCCCATTTATTGAGGTGTGGTTATTTGGATGTTGAATTGACGTGTCCGTGGTTTGGCTCACAGACCCAGCAGACTCTCTCTCTGAACAGTCAGATAGGGACCTCTGGGGCTCCGGTATCGATCAGGTGTCTCCGTCTCTCAGGGGGGCAGGGGGGCGGCTGACTACCGCTGATAGGCAAGTGTTGAGTCCCTGTGAACACACGCAGTCTTCCTCAAACACAGACACACTCTCATACTAGCCTCGGTTGAACCCCTCCCTCAGACCACTCGGCTGTTGTTCCTGTGGCCCCGCTGGTGATCGGTGACTCCAAAGGTCCGTGACCCAGTTCTGGTTCCCGGGTTCCTCTCCTTAAACTTGATCCGACCCACACCAGAGAGCCACTCTGATCCCTCTGATGCACAGAGGCCACAAAGTGTACAGAGGCCATGTCAAGAAAACATGTTAGCAGTAAGTATAGGCGCAAAATGAAATTGGTAATATGTTTAAAACATTAGGCTACTATGCATCTTTGATGAAGGGAAAACTCATCTTTTTTCAGTAGGCTACCATCAAAAAGGTGGTGATATCGACACAGTTATGGAATTATAAAGATGGTGGTTAGTGCTTTATAGGATAAAGGCGGCCTTGTATTATTGTGTATCTGCAGGCAGACAAGAGTGGGGGAGCGTGATAGCGGCGACATGGAGAAGAGGGCTTATTGGAACACATATATCTAGCAGGGGCATAGATGGATAAGCCCAGAAGGCAGGCTGAGCCATATATTGATACAGGGCTTTATAGGGTGTGGATATTGCACAGTTAAGTCTACACGGCCACTTCATTCCATGATCACGGTGATAATAATTGGCCATAAATATGGATTATGAAATTGTTAAAATTCGAAGGGATGAACAGTAAAAGTATAGCCTACAAACCAGTGTATAATAGGCTATAGGCTATGTAGGCTATTTTCATTCAAAACTCCAATGACTTATGAAGCCTATATAACAAACCTCAGAAATGCTTAAATGTCGGGTTACCAATTCAACTTATAAATGTTGCCTGGTGGCTCATTGTTCTATTGGCGTTGTCCGGAGACGTATAATGGCTGCCACGTTATTGTTCATATCGCCCATTGTGTTCTCAGCGCCATTTTGCCTCAGCAGGATCCCAGCCGTGAGAGCCGTTAGCTCAGCCATCTCCTCATGCTCAGCTACCATGTTAGCTTAGCTTCTTCAGACTAGCCTAGCCTACAATGCACCACCCAGCCAGCTAGCCCAGGCCAAACAATAACCTGTCTACCATCGTGTGATTTTGCTTTATCAGTTCTTGATAAAGGATTTCCCCTGGTATGTTTTTTTTTTTACCTAAACATAGACATAGCTTAATGTTTGTATACATTTTCTGCACAGAAAATAAGCCACAGCATTTACCTCAGTTTTCACTGTGAACTACACATTTGGCTACAGCATATCTTGGTAAAATATACATTAAAAAATAGGCCTAATTTAATATAGCCATATCTTCTCTTTTCATCTGCATTCCAACAAATTAAACTAATGCCTTTACAACCTATAAAACCCCTTTACAACCAATAAACATTTCTGTAAAGAATCCTAAAATGCTATAATAATAATAATAATAATAATAATAATAATAATAATAATAATAATAATAATAACAATGACAATAATAATAGCCTAATAATAATAATAATAGCCTAATAATAATAATGGACGTATGTATGTGCACTAAATGTAAAAGTGTGTGTTAAATTATGGGCGAATCCATTTACATCAATCAAAATGCAATAAATCTCTAACAATTTACATGAAGGAAAGTGTTTGCATACCATTCAAAATAACACAATTTAAAATAGTCTAAAACACTAAAGCATTTTCTATGAACTTTCATCAGTCAATTAACAACACTTAGGCCACATTATAAATGTTTCTTTTTTTATTTCAACTATGAAAATAATGTACAATAAATAATTTGATTTTTTTTTTTACTATTAAAGAATCTCAATAAATAAACTAGTTCTAAAACTCGTCAACAAGGACACCGTCCGCCTCCAGAGGATTTCTAAAAGCAGTCCAGCTATCCGTTACAACCGACACGTTTCCTGAGATTTATTCTTCGATTGAGCTGCACTGAGCGGTAGTGAAGCAGTAAGAAGACTTTGAATACCTTAGATGCAAATGAATGCCAGAAAACAGAAAGGCAATAAATACCTGACACTTGGATAAAGAGAAGTCCGTATGGGATTTCGATTGAATGAACCAAAATATATTGCCCAAGAAAAGATATAATTCGCTCCATACCTTGTTCTGTACTATGTTATCTTCAAAATAAGGAAAATTCAGGAATGTTGCCGAGAAGCATACAATTGCAATACTGTTGACAGTCTCCTTAATTCGATTGTTTGTTTTTAATGTTCTTGTTGTCGTCGCTAAAATTGTAAATGCTGTAAATCTATTGTACAAAGTGTGCTCGTGAACAGGTCGAAGTCCTCCTCGGAGAAGTCTACCGGGCTGTCGAGGGAGCTCCGCAGGCTGGGCGACAGAGCGTCAGAAATCTGGAGGCAGGAATCAGCAGAAAAGAAATTCAAATCGGGCAGGGAGGCGGCTGTGACATCCTGCTGTTCTGAGAACGATTGGTCCGGAGGGGCAGATGCGACAGTGTCGCCCATTGCCGCGGAGTTATCTGCGGTGGGTGTTAGGGGGAACGGGGGGGACCTCGTCGCGGCTGTCTCGGAGACTGATGCGGGCTCTTGGCGGCCCAGCTGGTCGTCCTCGGGCGTGGGATGGTTATTGTCACTGCTGCTCGTGTAGGTGGAAGCCGCCGAGTTGCACGTCGCCTCGCCTTCGGACGCAGCAGAACCCGAGGCTTCCAGCGGTTGGCTGGAGTAAGGCGAGGAGGCATCGGCCCCTTCCAGAGGCTCGAACCCCCCAGGGTCGCCCTCTTGGCCTTCCCTGTGGTGCGTGGTTTGCCGTTTGTGCTTCATCCGCCTGTTCTGGAACCACACTTTGACCTGCCTCTCGGTTAGATCCAAAAGCGCGGCGATTTCCACCCTCCGCGGCCGGCAGAGATATTTATTGAAGTGGAACTCTTTCTCCAGCTCCAGCAGCTGTGTGTTGGTGTAGGCAGTCCTCAGCCGCCTGGATCCGCTTCCGTTGTCCAGTCCGCCGTGGGTGTCTGCAAGAACCCAGACATGAATAAGTCAAAAGTAGCAGAGTTAATAACAATCAGCTGACACATTTTGGCACGCTGCTGAAAAACTAATTAAAAAAGGAACTGTGTGTGTATCAGTGTCCCAAAAAAAAGCCCTTGCAATTGTTTTCAGTGGCTGCAGTAGCTACTGTGCCTCCCTGTTGTTAGTGTAGCCTGTATCAGGTTTGCAGAGAACAAGCGTTATTCCTCTTAGCCCCCATATTTTGTTTTGTCCCACTGCCTCGCCATTATATACTGACATCCAACATGGCTTCCAGCCCCGAGACATGGTTATGAATATATATCATTAAGACAGTGCTGACACGGACTACGATTAAATCGTTATTCCAGCGCAAGATTTGCGATTTGTACCTGGTGATATACAACTTTATCTCCAAGAACGCCCACACGCATCCGGATTTTACGCACACATTGGGTACATTGAAACATTGCAAACGCTTAGCAGAATAGCCGTTTTCATGACCATTATCGATGATGATTTTTATAGCTGCAAGCTTGTTTTATACATGCATGAATGAGCCGGTGAGATATAATCGAATAGTTTGTGAAGCGACTCGTATAGGTGAATAATAGTCCATGCAAAGCAGCACTGCAGTAAAATGCAGATCCTCGATGAGTGACTTGCGAGCACAATACACCAGCACAGCACAAAGACACATGGAGCAGAAAATAAATGCATTACAGTATGGTTCTACACTTAAATCAGCATCTATACCCTCATAATGAAAATGCCATTAAAATCGGCCCTGTCATGCAGTCATCGGAATGATCCCCGTCTCCATAAGGCGCAGCGATCGAACGTGCAATGAAAGCATGCTCAAAAATGGGAAAAGAGAAGAAAATGAAAGGTGCATGCATAGTCCTGTAATTTCCTTCGTGTACCGACCTGTCGGTGATTCCAGCCCCGCTGTAGCATACCCGGAGGATGCGGGAGACGGGGAAGAAGAGGAGGCGAGGGTGGCATTCGCAGGTTTAGGGCACTTCTTGGAAGATTTCTTCTCTTTCATCCAGGGGAACTCGTGTGCCAGCGGGCCAGCGGCGCTCGCCGGCGGGGCAGGGCCCTGGTGGGGCAGCGGTGTCCGGAGCTGCAGGCCATTGGACGCTCTCTTTTGGCTCCTCGGTCGCGCCTGGTTGCTTGTGCACGGGCTCAGGCTGGGGATGGTGTGCTCGAAAGGAGGAGGAATTACTGTCGAGTCCTTGATTGATGAAGTTTGAAATGACTCCAGGACAGCGGGAAAAGACGTCAGGCACTCTGCAAGGGAAGGCTGGCTGTTTATGAACCCAATCTCCCTCTCAAATTCAAAATTCATATCTTCTCCTGGTCAGCAAGCGGACCGCGAAACCAAAGCGAGCAAAATAAAAACAAAAACGCGTGATTATCAGCTCCCCGTAATGGCGTATTTGCGGCCTTTAATAATTGTGTATATTGGTGATATTACTAGCGTATGGGGACCTTGGTCTACTAAACTGAAGACTATGGGCGAAATTGCAGCCAATTCCTGGTCACATGACCAATAGCATCCAATGGAAATCCGCGGCCTGGTGGCTAAAGAACGCATTATTTTCAGCAAATGTTCAAAATATCATAGGATATCATATTGTTTTGTGTTAGCGGGGGGTATATGAAATAATGTTAATAAAAAAAATGTTCGGTTGCCATGTGTCTCACCTCGCTGTGTCGCGTGGGAGGTTGTGCGAGGCCCTTCTGTCAAACAATAGAGACTGCTGCACTGATTTTCGATCTTGGTGATGTAACTGTGTAACATTAGGTGAATGTCGAGGACACATTTACAATATGGCAAACTACGTGTTTACAAGAGGGGGCTCATTAATCTTAAAAGTTTGACAGGAGGAGCAGCAGACTCCTTAGGTAAAAAAAGAAGTTTCTAGCCCATCTTACATGGGACATGTCTTCTTCAAAAGATGCAGAGCTAATGTAAGGAGGTAACGGGTTTCTTTCGCCAGCATTTATAACGCCACTGGGCTAGAGAGCTCGCGGTCTATCATGGTTCAACAGAGAATATTGTGTTTTTGATTTCATGAGAGGATGATGCTGATTGAAGAGCCACGTCGTTGTGAGTGCGTCGTTTCGTTATATTGTATCCCAGTAACTCATAGTCTAGCCTTTGGATATAGCGAGTGTGAGTGTATGTGTTTGTGTGTGTGAGAAAGAGAGAGAGAGGGGGGGAAGAGAGCGAGATAGAGAGAGCGAGAGAGAGAGTTTGAAATCTACCCCTAAAAATATTCAGTCCAGGGAAGCCGTCCACTGGTAGGGGTTTCTCAGTGTAAAAAATGGACAGCTTGTTTACCGAGCCGCTTGACGAAAGTTCACTGCGAGGTCGCCTGCTACAACTGGGGATCCTGACTGTCTAAAATCAAATTTTGAAGTTTAAGCTTATATTGCTACGATGGGATGTTTTTAATGTCGATGGATAGACACCTAGCCTGTACCGTACATACTGAGCTGAAGGCTTATAGCCTATGTTGAATATTGATTGGTGAATTATAGAACTTTAAAAACGGATTGTAGTTTCAGAGATATTTTTGGAGACCAAGTAGCCCAGAGAAAAAAAGAAGTGGGGTGATCAATCTTTTCCCCCGGCAAAGCGCCTGACAGCAACCGCCCTCAAGAATTCTTGTCTTTCCTTCAAGATCTCAACAAAGAAAGGCCTCTTTAGCCTCTACAATTTTCAGATTTTTTAAAAGCGACTTTTTAGGGGTTATGGTGATCCAAATGGTGTCAAAGTCGGTGTATATCTTTGCACAGTACCTTTCAAACACACACACAAAAACTAGATTAAATGTTTGTCAGAGATTGTTGTGCATTATTGTATAGGAAAACTACCTACTATTCGTCTTGCCGGAGATGTAAAGACCAAACGTGATTGAAATGTGCGTGGGAGAACGTTCCATTTAAAGCAAAAATACAAAGCAGCGAGTAGGCCGCGGCTGGCCTGAGAAGGCTGCATTGAGCGGGAGGAGGTCAGCTACACCGGCGTGCTGAAACACGGCCTCTTCCCGGTGGACTGTAGCTGACTACGCAAAAATTGGGATAACGAGGAAGTATTTCTCAGCGCCGATTTTACTGTCAATTTCTAGGAGCTATACCAGCCTAACTGTAGACTAGGCTATTTGTTTGACGCTTTGCGGAAGAGAAAATGTCCATTCTGTTTAGGCAACATGGATGCTAACAGATTGGCTTGCAAGGTCTATCTTATTTTTATTTATTAATTAAGTGGGAGCATATCTTGCATCTATACAGTGTTCGGGTGAATGAAGAAGTAGGCTATGGGCATATGTTGACGTTTGTAAGGTATACTTTAAATTAATTGTTTTGTAGACTGTCTACTGTTCTGATTAATGATATATGATATTAATGTCTTGCTGTATTCACCTAGATGAGTTAGGCCTAGGCTACTATTAACAATAATGATAATATCATACTATTTACCTAACTATCCCGGATTTATTATGGGGTTTTGTAGGTTTAACATTTGACCATTGTTATCATATTGTATGGCCCTTATGATCATATCCTAGCTCAGTGTTGATCAGTGTTAACCAGGTTGTGTTGATCATTCTTATTCATTCTGTGAATGAAAAAAGGCACATTTCTTATTGTGTCTTGTTTCTGGCATTCAACAAATACCGTAACAATCTATCTAACTTCTGTTTAGGGGAGATCGTGTGCCTTTTGTGGAAATAAACTAAACTTTTACATTACTCTGTTCATCATTTGATCGCTTAAGCTTTCTTGAGTCAATGATGAAACGATGTTGTGTCATCATATAATCTGATAGAAGTGTTATTTAGTCTTAGCTGTTTAGCTAGTGAGGCTGTGTTAGCATGACCACGTGATCAGGCTAGGCGCAGGCCCGCGGGCTCTTTCAGTGTTCTGGCAATATAGCACGAGGAAGGGTAGGGTACAGCACATGTTCCAAGTAAGCTGTGTGTGTGTGTGTGTGTGTGTGTGTGTGTGTGTGTGTGTGTGTGTGTGTGTGTGTGTGCGTGTGTGTGTGTGTGAGTGAGTGTGTGTGTGTGTGTGTGTGTGTGAGAGAGAGAGAGAGAGAGAGAGAGAAGGGGCTAGTCAAATGGGTAACGTTACATGAATCCTCTTTTTACATAGTTTGGCCAAAAGCTCCTACTTCTGTCTTTGTTGAAAGGTTGAAAGGATCAGATAGAACTGAATAACATAACATTTTATTAAAGAATTGTTCAACAGACAACTCTTGACAAGGAAATAAAATGAGCTACAAAGGACAAAGGAAGTTCTCCAAAAGTGTAGTTTAGCTATATTCTGTCTAATTCTCGACTATGCGGGAACGGTCTGATTCCGTCCTCGCGCCCCTGTACAAGTCAAGACATTATGTATGTACAAGGGTAACATAAAACTACTTATTTCTAAAATACAAGAACTAAAATTAATTCGTTACAATGACAAGAACACAACGTCTTTTATAACAGGTAAATACTAAAAAAGTACATTTTTTCTTGATATAAATACATGGGGGATAAATAATACAAAAAGAAAGTCTTTAAACTGGCTATAACAAATAAATATATATTTATGTATGTTCACTTGAACACACATTGCGAAAGACACTGATTGGAGGTCTTCCGTTTCAAAATAAGATTTATTTTTTTTCCTTACCCATCAAAATGTAAACTCTAAGTGCAACAATGATGTCCAGACGAGAAAGCATTAGTGTAAGCCTACACTTCTGCCCAGCTCGTCTAACCGGACATGCATTTTGTTCAAATATACCCTGTTTCCACGTTAAGTCAAGACATGAGAAAATGTGGGCTTTCGCATTAGTGTTGGCTAATGTAAGATAACCCTTATAGATTGAGAGAGAGAGGGGGGGATGAATGTAGAGAGAACGAGAAAGAGAGAGGGAAGGGGTGAGGGAGGGAGGGGGGGCAATGAGCCTAACATAAATAAAAGAGTTTTCAACTCCTTTTATACCCTGTGCCGATGATATGCTAACATAATTTATCAAAACAAGCCTCTTTTATGAGTGTTTGTGGATGTTAGCTTAGCATAGCAATGTGTGAGCCCAAGTTCCATGCACCAAATAGGGAGGGGCAACCGACTGAGAGAGAGAGACAGGGCTGTGTGAAATGGTTCCTTGGAGACAATGTTGGCAAAGACATGAAAATAATGTCAAAGGGCAGTGGGTTAGTGTGCCTTTCAGAAGAGGTAATGTGAAAAAGGGAAGTCATCTAAAACAATCCAGTGGTTTGCTTGCAATTGGGGACGTTTTTTTCTTCTCTTAATTCTCTCTCCTTTCTGCTGTGGGCACGTGACCTCAACATTGGCCCTTTTTTTTCTTTCTTTTTTTTTTTTTTTTTGCTGACGCAGTAGGTCGACACATAATTCTATGTTGACATAACATGTGTTCCATTGAGTCAAAAAGGTCTCAGAGTAATGAATCTTCAGCCTTGTTAACTGTCCATTAAATCCAACTAGGCCTATAACTATTCCATTATTCCTGTTTCGGGGGAGGCCTCCTCCTTATCCAAAGACATAAAACGTAAATCAAAATGTAATTGGAGGGGAATGTTACTAGTACGCACAATGGAACAGACAACACCTACAGACAACACTATTTTGGGACAAGGCAAGAAACCACTGGATCATCTCTTTCTTTCAACCCCATTGCAGCGTCCCATGGGTTAGTCAGTTGAAGTTGTTGTCGTTTTTTGTTTGTGTTTTCAAACCTGCTACAGATGTGTTAACTTGGGGGCTTCCTGGATTCTACCCTGAGAAGGATGGTGCCCCGACAGGTCTGTGTAAGTCGGGTGGGGGTCGCACGGTCCGTGGTGTTGGCTGGCTGGCATCTGCGTGGCCCCGTTGTAGTCCATGTTCCCCGCCGGGTGGTGGGGGGGCAGGTGGTTGAGGCCATACATGGAGGGCCCGGAGGTGGGCATCGGCTCCACGTAGTTCCCGCCCACGTAGACGGGGCTGCCCTGCATGCTGGGGGTTCCGTAGTTGCCGCTGTTACCCTGTAGCCCGTGTGGGTCGTACTCTGGCGCCGTGTTGGCGTACTTCTGTTGGGAGGGGCAGCTTTTCATGGGGTTTTGGTAGGCCGAGGACATGGCGTAGGCGTTCTGATGGGGCTTGTTGAAGGAGGGGGGGGACGGGGCTTCGTAGCTGCCTGCCATCGAATGCATTGAGTTCATAAAGCCCGCCGACGACTGCATGGAGAGCGGCGGGCTCCCAGTGGGCGAGGGCCCGCCCGACGACGAGCCAATGCCCTTCAACTTCTGGTCTTTCTTGTACTTCATACGGCGGTTCTGGAACCAGATCTTGATCTGGCGCTCGCTGAGGTTCAGCAGGTTGGCCATCTCCACGCGCCGCGGCCGGCACAGGTAGCGGTTGAAGTGGAACTCCTTCTCCAGCTCCACCAGCTGCGCGCTCGTGTAGGCGGTGCGCGCTCGCTTGGACGCCGCCGAACCCGGGGGGCTTTTCTCGCCTCCGCTGCTCTCCGCTGGGGCGAGAATGAAATCAAAGATAATTACTACACTAGGAAATTGAATGCATCGTTTCCTAATAAAGCAGGGGGCAGGCTAGCAAACTTAGCCCCTTGATATTACGTGTCAACACTTCATAACTTTGGCATTTATTAAGAGATTGGCCTTCATTGGCTGGGTGTAGGTAAATTGCATCATTGCGCAGACAAAGCACACAGACTTGAGCGAGGAGGAATTAACTGCAGGCCATACTCACTGCTTTCACTTTGTTTTGGATGCTGTCACGCACATCTAATGTTCAATTAATATAAATAGACTTGTGTGTGTGTGTGTGTGTGTGTGTACAGGACTCCAGACTAACATTTTCCACTGGTGGCACTCTCCGGTGCCACAAACTTTTCCTCATTTTCCACTGGTGGCACTCTCCGGTGCCACAAACCTTTCCTGCTAGTATCACCAGCACAACATTTAGCCAGGCCCTGGCGTCTCAATCTGCGGTCTCACAGTAGGCTACTTGGGGAACCAAATTAGCTTTTTTCATACCGAAACTATCAAGAGATTTTTGTAGATTTGCTTTGAAATTAAAATACATCAATGGCCTATTATAAGCGGATAAGATGCAACCATTATTCTGAATAAACATTGCTTGACTTATATATACACACAGCTAGACCACTCAGAGCACATTCCTTACTAAGTTACTTGACATTAAGGTACATTTGACACTGGCCAACAGGGCCACTGGCTTCTCAAAGTGATTGGCCTGAACACTAGGCTACTGGCCTGAGTCATATCAGAGAAAAGTCTATGTTTAGCATTAGATATTTTACATGCTTCTATTTATATTAGCCTATATGCAAGATACAAAATAAAATTCCCTTTCATGTAGCCTACTCCAGGACATTATTCAAGGATTTACAATCTATACTGTTATGTTTTAAAGGCAAATGTTGATACCCATGCATTATTGTAGCCTACTTTTGTCCTATGCAGGTTCTCATACATGAAGATGTATTTTTGATGGCATGGACCCTTTAAGAGACAGACTCTATAACTAAATGCTGGTGCTGCTATGAAGCTATGGCCTAACTAAGCCAAACTGTAAATGGTTAATTCATGAAGGCCCCTGTCATTAAACGCGGTTCTATGATGGTGCATTATAAATATTCAACCGCGAATTGTGTTAACACAGCTACTATAGCCTATGGTGAGATAATTTCCATTCGTATGTTTCCTAAACTGAGGGCGCTATAAATTATGTTGCACACGGACAGGGCTACCGTTCATTTTTGTTGGCGGGTGAACCGGGTAGGCCTACTAAAGAAGCACAGTTCAAAATAAAGAACATGCCTAAATAAATAAATAAATAAATAAATAAATAAATGACTTATAGCAGTAACCTATAACAACATAATGCACATAACATTGCTGTTTGAACAAGTCACGGTTTTCGAATTAAGAGAAGCAGAAGAGGGAAATAATGACATTTTGAATCTGACCATCTTGACTCTGGTGCACCAATGAAAAATCTCTGGTCACTGGACAGAGAAATGGTCGCAAATGCTCTGGAGCCCTGAATAATGCACGTGTCTGTCAACATCTGCTTGTGTAACACAATCTTTGACATGCTGCAGTTTCTTCTTATCTCCAAATAAAGAACAACATTCGACTTAAAATCTTATCGTTTATGTCGATGAAGAGATACGCTCACATAGGCCTATAGCTTCACTGCCATTTGGCGATGCAATTTGTTTTAAATGCTCATCAATAAAGAGAAGGGAATATACTACTTCTGTTTGTCTTTTAGCTACCCAGTATGAATAAGATTTGCACAATCCGCCATTTTGAAAACCATCTCAATTGACGATAGGTTAATGAATGTGTATGATAATGAGCCATAACCATTGTGAGAGATGGTGAGGGGATAGAGGCACACACCGTTAGCTGAACTTGCGCTCGGAGAGCTGTTTTTTTGCTTCGTGTTCTGCCTCGACTCTTTCATCCAGGGGAAGATCTGCTTAGTGAGGGTGGGGTTGGGGGGCAGGGAGGACGATTTGGGGGTCGACTTAGCTGCTCCGCCGCTGCCACCCGGTTGCTGCGCGGTGGCACCGCTGCTGTTGGTGGCGTTGGCGGGGTTGAGTGGCGGCGACACCTGGGGGGGCGGGTGGTGTTCGGGGGGCAGGCTGGGGCGCATGCAGCTGCCATTCAGCTCTTTCGTCTTGGCGTGCTGCTGCGGAGGGGCGCTGTTCCCGCCCAGGGACTGGAGAGAGCAAGCGGACCTCTGGTAATCACCCTCGATGTGAGCTGAGGACTGGAAGGCCGGTTGGGGAGCATCATAGCCGAAGCCGTTGGCCCCTTGGTACGAGTAACCTCCGAATAGCGTCGAGTTGTCGTAGTAGGTCGTTTTCTGCATTTCCAAAAGAATTGGCGTTACCGGCTACCAGGGTCTTGACGACCTTCTGGAAGAACATTGGCACCAGATGTCACGTGACGGTCTCTTTCCAACGGCCTCTTGGAAGCTGACCTGAAAGGTTATAAGAAGCACATAATAAGAGAGGCGCGAGGTAAATCCATCTTCTCCCGCTGAAAGGCGCCATGACATGAATAGCGCTTTCCCACAACGCGGCTTGCAGATGCTATGTCAGGCCAAGCTGCACTCGCTGGCCCTCTATCTCTGAGCCCCCCCCCTCCAACACATACACATAGGCCTACACACACAGGCACACACACACACACACACAGGCACACATACACACGCGGGCTCAAAACAACATAGTCACTCTTACTAAAAACCACAGTACCTGGGAAAGCGAGAGGGGCTTCATATTTGTCATGTGGTTGAACTACTGGCGTCTCAACTGTAAGGTTGTTTTTTTTTTATTATATGTTGTTGTAACGATCTGTAAGAGGAATAATCTGGAAATGGAATGAAGACACGTAGCCCGTCTTTGTTCCAAATGAAATGATAAAACTCGTTTTCGTTGTCATTCATAACCTAATCATTGCTATAATAGTCAGTTTCGTGTATAAATAAGTATTGTTCATAATAAAGTATTAATTTTGCATTTGTGTACGCCAATTTGATTATAATGTTTTATTAGGCTACAATAACATTTGAATGTAACCTAATTGTTCGATTTGTGTGTAGGGCAATCCCACTGATGTTTTGTGTATTCTCGTTTAAAGTCACTGTTATGGAGAAGGAAAAAATGCTTTGTTCAAATATATAGGTTCTGTCTTGAAAATATTATTCCTAAACCTCTGTCTGAGCCTTTGCTTTGCGTTTCGCTGTCGGGGTAATCAGTGCATACATAGCATATGTCATCTCGTGTCCCAACTTCCTTCTGGGGTTTCTCCGGTTACACGGTAATGTATTTGGGCAACATTAAAACCAGAAAAACCGGCACTTGAACCTCCGCTGTGCACTTTTCTGCAGGTCCCTATAGAAGGGGAACGAGATAGGAACCCCGGAAGCTTCTGGAGAGTATGATTCATTAGGGTCGCTCGGCCAGAGAGGAGCTGGTGCCCCTTTGGAAAAAGAAGTGGAGACCTCCCTATCTGTGCTAACCGCTGGGGTGCCCAAAAGGCCACTGTTCTCCGAGGACCCTGCCAAGCACCTCGACGCACCTGGGACTCATTTCGTTTGAATGGCTTGAAGAGCAAAATAAAACGTTGTTAAAATAGGTTCCAAATTTATATTGTATATAGCTTTGAGGGATTTCATTCCAATGTCATGTATTTTTGAATCAGTCTTTAGTTAAGAAAGTAAGGAGAGGGGTTCCCTTACATATAAGTCAAAACAAAAACATACTCTGGTGTTTGTGGTTATCTGGACCCTATTTGCTGGTGAATGTCCAATCTTAGGCCTAAACTAACTCACTTCAGTAGCCTATGGATGATCATATAGCTTAGCATAGGTCCCATAAATGCGCTAAAAAAAATCAACGACGAATTCATGAAAATTGAATACATTCTAATCAATAGACAATGGCTCATATGAGCACATTTCATTATGGTGTATTTTACATTTGTTGAGGTTGTAAATTCATATGAATAGGCTCTTCTAACAAAGGCCAGAGTAGCCTACTAATTAGGCCTATGGATACAAAATAACTCTCTTATTTAGGTCTATGTAAAAATGATGTAGCCTACATAATCAATGGGTCACATAGCCCATTGTATAACGCATTTCTCTATTCTAAATGAAACATTTTAACGAAATGTAGCCTAATAAGAATGTTCCAATTTGAGAGAAAATAATTGCAAAAAAAATGTAAGTAATTAACGATATAAAAGCAGTGATGTGTGTCTAGGTGACGAGGGGTTTTAGACTACAGCTTTTGGACATCAACTCTCACCACGTCACAAATGTCACCCATTTATCTTTCCAGTAGACGGCTGGAATCCTAATTATTTACTCTAAGGAATTGTCCGAGAGGGAGAGAGAGAGAGAGAGAGCGAGGGAGGGAGGGAAAAATGGCTGCAGGAATAATAGATATTAAATCATATCATTGTGCCATTAAATGGAACACGTAATGTCCTGCCCTGCTTGTAACACTAACACAATAACCAACTTTCCTATGCAATTCGCCTGTAATGTAATTACGGGGGGCAGAGAGGATGGGGCTGGATAAAAGGCGATCCCGTGAAGGGACATCAACAACAACAACAACGAAGCCAGACACCAACTAGGGTATCCAATCTGTATCTTAGCATGGATATACAATTACATATGGCGTCTGCGATGTATAGGCTACACATCAAAGCATCACGAGAGTGAATGATGATTAAAGTATGAGAAGTAGCCATTATTGCATCAATTCAGCTATGGAGGAGAGAATTGTCTTTCGTGTCGAGCCATCTTCATTCGTCCCTTTTGCCTTCGTTCAATTATAAACAACAGGCCGTGTTCTCAGTCGCCTCAAACGAAACATTTCTTATCCAAACCTTAATAGGTATGTCTGACTATAGTAAAACATAAAATATTGTATTATTTTATAACAGGCAGTCCTGTGGCATAAGCTATCCTACAGCTTCGGTCCTGAAAATCAACGCACATCCACGACTGAACATCAAAGCCCTCGAAAACAGATCTAGGCAAAAAATGATTTCCCCGTTGCTTTGTAAATAAATAGGAGAAGCAGGAAATGGATCCATTGGAGAGAGATTCTGAAGGAAAAAATGGGGGTTGCGGCGTGGAAGGAAGCTTAAAGCATTGTGAACTCTTCTTGAACCGCGATTGGAGTCATATGGTCATAAATCACCGGGACACACACCGCCATTCACAAACTGATAGCCTATTTCAGACCAGCTTACCTTAGCCTCTGACGACGGCAGCACGGGCAGGCATCATATATTTTTCACATTCAGCCTCGATGCAATCAATAAAACGGGAGCTCTCCCCCTCTCCCTTCAAAAACTCGCCGCAAATGTAAATCCGCCGGTATCTCGAGGACGGCGGCGGCCCGGTGCCTGAGTCCGGGCGCTCCTGCACGGATCCCCTCGGCTTGGGCAGGGGGTAGACGGTCTGGCATGAAAGATCTGAGGAATGCTATGGGGGGCTGCGAATGGACAGGCTGCGAGCGCCTGGCTGCCCCGCCGACTGGTACGCCCTGCTCGCAGATAACAATGGCCTCAGATTTCCCCCCGTTCTCTCACGGCGCAAAACCTCGACATCATAATCCGAGCATGAGAGCCACGGCTGGTCGCGAAATTTCACCCCATTGCATGTTTCTGTCTTCCCCGTGCGGCTTCTCTAGGTGGTAGGCTATTTCCCGCTCCTCGTAGCTCTTTCAGGCGGTTTATTGTGTTGTCAACACACAAGGCCTTTGCAGCTATTAGGAAATAACGGGGCTGACTTGGAGCGCAAGGCGCGAGCGTTAATCCCCATCAAACACAGCGTCACCAGTGAAAAATTATGCTAATTGCAGACGTGCTGGACAGGGCACGGGCCTTCAGTCATACAGAGCTAGCGTTAGTCTACTTTTTTGATTCACGTGGTGTCTCCCGGTTAAGCTGTCAGGGTAATATTGTTTAGTTCTATGGGAGAAGCCATAGTTTTTTTCCTCCTTCACTGGTGTGTATTCAATTACCAGGAAGTGGGTTTGCGCAGACGGCTCAGGCTTTGGCTCGCGGCAGAAATAGAATTCTCCCTGTATTGTTAATGTTTCAACGCGTCTATCCCAGCACACCCAACTAGTGTAATAACTAGTGTAATAACTAATGCGCGAAATGAAACCGGGAGGGGTGTGGTGGAGGGAGGGGGGCTCTGAAAACAGACAACAGGCAGGCGCACGAGGGAGGGATGTTAAAACAATCACTGAAAAGAAAAAAGGGGAGATAATCTGTGATATTTAACAGCTCGCACCAAGCTGGTGCCACATTACTGCATGGAAATCTACGTTAGTAGTGAGTAGCCTCGATGTTAAAAATACCCCAAAAAGGAGCGTTTCCTGTGTTTTTTTTACTGAACGTGGGACTTTAACACCCATGAGGAAAATAAAAGTAGTCTGAATCGACAAGGAGATGAAATAACAACATGAAACGTGGAAGAAAGGAGACGTAGGACCAAATTGTAAATTAACATGAATGTGTTTTGAATAGCCTAGTTTTATGTTAAATGTTTACTTCCTCTCTCTTCTCTCTCGCTCTCTCTCTCTCTCTCTCTCTCTCTCTCCCTCTCTCTCTCCTTCTCTCGCTCTCTATCCATCTCTCTCTATTTTTATTATTCAGAACACCAGTCCTGTCGTTTATGGCTACGTAAGATTTATGACTTTCTACCACACAGCAACAGCCTATAAACAGCAACTTTAAAAAGATGCATTTCGAGTGGGCAGCTGAACAGAGAGGAACAGCAGCAGGGAAGGAAGAAGGTGGCGGACAAAAATGTAGGTGTCTGCAAGTTTCTCCTACGTAGTATTGTTCTAGATTTGCTAATTCTGCTAAACTGGGGTAAAGGAGCGGATCTTAAAGGTTTACTAATTAACACAAACCCAAATGTTCCAAGCTTTTGTTCCCGCTACTTTTTTTCAACGAGTAAGCACATAGAACGAGGAAGCAACGCATCTGGTAGCCTACTACTGAGTTAAGGTGAGAACTAGTCCAAATCAACACCAATGTTGGGATTACTAGCCTACACGTTAGGGCTTGTGTGTTTTTGTAACATGACAAAGGAAGATTATTTTCAGTATCTTCCTTGGATGACAGGAGCCGTTATTCTTCTTCTGTTTTGGGACTGTCTGAGTCATGGACATACGATGGACCCTTTCAGACACTGGAAGCTTAGGCGTTTCACCACTGGCGTTTAAAGCCTACAGTTCACCACCAAAGACACGAACTGGAACCTGACCTCAACCTGAAAGGACATGGACTGTGTATTTTCTATTAATATGCCAAATATGATGCAGTAGGAAGTGCCTTACACTTGGGTAAATGTTTACAAAATATTGCTGCTGCTAATTGTTGCATGTTGAACCACATATTGAGTGTGCTTCTTGTGTATTTCCTGTTTCGTTCTAAGGTATAGTGGATATTGTGTTCCAGTATTTGGTGCTAAGAACATATTAGGCATTCCTCATGATTATCTCTAGAGAGGAGAGTGCTGCTTTGAAGGGTTTAGTTTGGGTCCCGTGTTTCTTGTAAAGCCCTTTGTGACACTGCATATTAAAATGGGTAATATAAATACAATTTGATTTGATGTTTGATTTGTTTTGAACTGCCTGGTAGGCTATATTTGAGCTATCATAAAGCCTACAGCTAGTGTGATCCCTCACGCCCACAGCATCAGCATGCCTTACAGCACACCTCTCCTCTCATACATGGCTCCACCACATAGCATGGCATCATTGAAAGATGTAAAAGTACACAGACTCAATCACACACACACACACACACACACACACACACACACACACACACACACACACACACACACACAGGGAGAGAGAGAGAGAGAGAGAGAAGACAGTATATTGCATTCTGAATTGTTAACACTGATGGCTTTATGCATTTAGCCTTTTTCTGTCATTATGACATATGGCTACTTTTGACTGTAAATCTCAACCCAGATTAGTCTACAGATGGTTCAGGCCTACTTAAGCAATATCTGAATGTCAATTGGCGCCTGATATCCGTTTTCAACGTTATTCCAATAAAACATATTTCTATATGTACCCCTTCCCTTCCAAAATCTCACAATTTCACTGAAATTTCAATCCAATGCCTCGGCTTCCCCAAACAATGAATTCATGCCCACTCTGCAGTGCTTATAAACGTGCAATATATGATGACTTACCGAGATGATGTTGTTTATGAACACTGGGATTTATGCAAGAAAACAGCTTCCTGGGCCCTGGAAGGAACTGCTGAGGAGGAAAAAAATAGAAAGATGCAATCAAACGGGGTCCTGGAAAATCCAATACAGTGCATATGACCTCCTGTAGAGTAATCGAACACAAAGGCAATCTGAGAGTTGTCTGCCGGTGACAGATATCGTTAACCTTAAATTATTCCTGTGAAATACCGAAATAAATGCAAAGCCAATGGGAAATAATCCGGCATTGGTCTCTTCGATTGATTTCAATTATCTATCAGATTACATACAGGCTATCATATTTCCGATTATTTGTTTTCGAGTCTATAATCTCGCGAACAGTGCAAGTCAATCTATGCACACTATAGTAAGGCTCACGTTGAGTAGGAAAACATAGGGTGATCTTTAACATGCTCATAAACGTGTGAATAATAGCCTCATCTGGTTATGATTTGCAACGGTGTTGCAGCACACATGAAAACGACACATCATGACACACACATGGCCAAACCCAAATGCCCATGTTGGTGATTTGTTATGAATAAGGGAATAAAATGTTCCAATATTGTCCATTAATGCTATATTCTAAATAATAATTGAAATAGGATATGGTGCACTGACATGGACAAGCCTTTCCTCTGTGACAATTATAATAACTGTAAAATGAGAATGATAAATATGATAATTCATTTTAATCAACATGAAGAGCATAATTAGAGAAGTAAAGCCTTAAAATAGGTTACAAAATCTCCATAAATAGGCCTACACCGCATCGAAATGAATCGAAAATAAACGAAAGTCACCCAATAGAATGGACTGCGCCCACTGTTCAACGCGGGATATACAAGCCTCATCATTCTGGAGAAAATAAGGTTCCAATGTCTAGGAAATTGTAGCAACTATATCCACATCCAGAGAAAAACAGCCTGAAAACAGGTATATCCAACGCCAGGGCCGAAGCAGAAATGAAATCGAATGGCCATGATGGTGTGCATAGTAGCTCTTATTAAAAGTGGAATAAAAACGTTGGACGCTCTCCTTCGCGCGCTCCTGACAGCTACCCCAAACACATAAATCAAAACGAGGATTCCCGACCTCCCCGACACTGCGGCCTATAGCGATATAAAGTTATTTATTGCATCCCCGCACTCACGCACAGCATTGGCTCGCTTCCATACCCGTCGCCACTGTTTTTTTCAACCGCTACCCTGGTAGTTTTGAAGATTTTCAGCACCGATAGCACGCTGGCGACCCGAAGCCCTGCTGGACTAACCTAAAGTTACCTACAAAGTGAAGGGTGCTACAGCCCCCGCAGTCAGCAGCGCTGCTCGCATCGAACAAAGGGAGGGGGCTGCTACAAGCAGAAGAGCTGATGAGCCAATTTTTTAGTGGAAAAACGGCTGAAAGAAGCCAGGAATCGCGGAAATTCCGATGAAATCGGGGCTAACCAAAACACAAATTCAACGCAAACCCCTCCAGAAAGCCTGGGCATGTTCAAGGGGCATCGAAATAAAGGGATGAAACAACACGGGAATACAGGCTGGTTCATTTCTGCACGGATTGTAACAAAGGGCTCCTGCATAATTTATCAAAATGCATATTAAGTGGATGCACTGGTGTTAGGGGAATGGGGAATGCTGGCCTGTTCTAGGATTTTCTATAAAAATCTACGCTTTGGCTGAAATCCCGCAGCCCAAAGCTTCACACCAGAACCCAAGCATAGTTTCGCTCCAACTTTATTACCAAGTTTCTCTCACTCTCGCTCTGTCCCACTCTCTCTCTCCTCTTATCACATCACTACCTTTGCGGTGCTGCTGTCACAGCCGGCTTGCCACATTACTTTCATACCCTCTCTAATGGTTGTTACACTTCTATCAAGACACAGCCCCCCCCCGCCCCCATCACAAACTCCTCATCCACGCACTGTCCATGTAGGCCTATATATGTAGGCTACACACTCTGGGCGTAAAATACGCCAAATGAACAAGGCCAGGCATGCATCCTCCATGGCCGTGTCTCTATCCTCTCTCTGACAGATTGGCGTTCGCTTTTCCATGTGACCTTTGCGTTGAGGAGCAATAACTCACCAGATTAATGATCAATCAACGGAAGTACTTTGGAATCCCCTCGTAATGTATTATATTTCTGTATAATCCCGGCTCTGCCGTTTCTGGCTCTCAGAGAGCCCGCGTGGCTCTCCCTGGCAGTCGGCTGAACGCCGACCCCATTCCATTTGTTGTGTGATTACCAACCAGTTGTTAAGAGCAGAGTTTTTAGTGACTGGGAGAAAACACGGCCAGGCGAGATAAGGCTCCTCTTTCAAAGCCAAAATATGGTCCGGAGTTCGTGCGCTCACGTGACGCACATATCAGGCCTACGTCAAAAGAGTCTCGTTTTTTTAATTGTATTGGTCACTCACTCTCCCAATGGATATATCTCCAAGAGGATGAAATGTTTTTTTTTCTTCACGTTTCCCAAAATTGATGCCTCTTTGACTTCTGCCCCATTCTCCAAGGCGCCAGCCCACCCCAAAACCCTGTATTTTTTCAAGCAATATCTTAAGGTGCGCTTTTCATCGCGCCGAATTCCACTGCCTTCAAAGGCAATGAGGTCGAACGGCTGGCATCCCCAAATGGCAAGCGGCGAATTGTTCTAAACCGGGGAGAGACGTGATATATCTTCTTTTCTCTCCTATTCTGGCGGATGACACGAGACTTTCAACACCAAGGACTCTTGTGAGAGCAGGATCCTGTGAGAGCAGGATCCACGGCGCGGCGCGAGGAGGCCTCTCTGTCTCCAATCTGCGGGTGATAAAGGGAGTTTCTGCACCTCTCACTGGGCGACTCGGAGGAGCAAGGGGGCTTGGTTTTACACCCACGCAGATAGCTCTCTACTAAAGATCTCTGGATTACAATTAAACTCCCATTTGAGCCCAGCTGACCTGGAGGGCTATGTCACTGTCTATCACCGCCAAGCTAGTTGTCATTGCCCAGGACAACCCAACTCAAGTTCAGAGAGGCGTATTAGGTTCTAGCCCGAAATATGGACAAATATTGTAAGATCAGCCTATAAATAGCCTACCATCTAAGAGGACCATCCTTCACCTCCCAAGTTATACTTTATTAGTTTCATAGTCCACTTCTCAAAACCTTAGAGGTACTAGGATATGGAGGGTGGGGACCCTTGCCTTTTGCCTGTTGGAGGAGGCTTCAGGGAACAGGGTGGACTGTGGTAGCATGCATGTCTTATGTCCTAAAGAGCCCGACAAGGAATCCCTTCTATCAGCTCCTTTCTTTGAGAGATCAGGGTTAATGGTTATCAGATTGGGTGGGGGGGGGGGGAGTTGGGGTTCGGGACGGTAATCTTTAACCTAGAACTCAAAGAGGACACTGACTCAGAGAGAGGTGGGGGAGGGGTCGGGTGGAGGACCGCTCTGCCCTTTCTGCTCCAGGGCCCAGAAAAATGCCAGCCTCACCAAATATATGACATATGATGACTGAATGAGTGAATATAGAGAGAGCAGGATGTGAGGGCTAGTTATCTAGTCACACAGGCCTGCATTCATTAAGCCTAAACTACTCTGAGTTATCAAAAACTCTACAGTGCTTCTATTGATGCTCCCTTGGATGTTTGCCTTTTAATAAGGTAATCTATATTCATGGTAAATACAGTGCAGAGCAGATATATACTATCACAGATTAGTAGCCTAAAGAAATGATGGATCAAATCCAAAGCTGTCAGGTATTATATACTGTCGCACAGTTGTTGCACTTAGACATTTTCCCCATTGGTGCTTTGCCTATACTGTCAGTGATGTATGATAAAATCAATTAAATCATGACCACTTTGAGTTTTGCGGTTTTGCATTCAGTCTACGATTCCAATTTGCGTAAACCACCAGGTCATGCTTTCCAAAGAATTATCCAGCGAGAGGTTGGACTGAAGTCATCTATCCGGTTAAGATAAAGACATCAGGCCTGATGGTAGAAACCCGGTCACCATGGAGGTCCTACGCTCTTAGAAATTGTGCATGTTGTTTGGTTATGTAACACACAACAAGCCTTTGTTGGTTTAAGCATTGCATATTGCCATGTACCTTAGCCTCTTAATGAAGCCATGTTAATAAAGCTTGAAAAGTACTATATTCTGCAGCCTATCAACTACATTGTTTTCTACAAAGGAGCATTTAGCGTGGCTGTCATAATGTGCAACATGAACCTATGGTCACCTCAGGTTCCATGCATGTGCTCATATTGGATGTTTTATTATGCTATTTTCCAAATATCTGAAGGTCAGATATATACAAGAGGAATAAGTATAAGGAATTAGAATATAAGGTTTATGGAAGGCTGAAATATGTGTTGAATTTTTAATATAAATGGGGTCATGACGTCCTCTAAGCATGTTTAAAAAAATACATACAGTTTACACATGGTATAACATTTTATATGAAACACAAGCAATGCGAGGCTATACACAGGTCCTGTTGAAATCAGGCCTGCTACTGCAAAATCTCAATTTCCTCTTGAATATAAAACGCCACGCCATTTGCAGGTGTCTCACCACTTGTTCTAAAAAAAAAACAAGTGACATTGAAAAATAATAACAAAGTTAGCCCGAGTAGTTTAGATAGGGAAAGCATTTTGGGATTCCTGGGGAGAAGCAGAGGCCGAGGCCAGAGCCGAGAGCGGCTAGAGTAAGCAATCCTTTCACACGGTCATAAATCACGCGCGCATGCATCTTCTTTTTACACCTAACCATCATCTCCATTCACGGCTTCAACTCGCTCAGCCTGCCTGCCCCCTCGCTCTCCAAACATATGATGCACCGCACTTTACGCAATGAGTAAACTTTTAAATGGGGGGGCGAAGAGAGGCTGATATTAACGCTTGACTGAGAAGTGGAAAGAATAGGCAGGGGACAGCAGAGAGAGAGGTAAGGATACCGAAAGAGAGGAGCAGCGAATGGAGGGTGAGACAGAGGAGTGAAGCGTCCTTCAGCCCTCTCAGTTACCTATTCGAAGGCATCTGTCTTCGGCTGTTAGAGAACACAAAAAGTTTGGCGAGCTCGGGCACACCCAACCATGCCTCTAGCCCAGGTCACACAGCGGATAATTAATGACTTGTCTGCGGAGGAGCAGGACGCTGGGAAGAAGAGCCCGAGCACCCGGCATCAGTGGATGGCTGCAAACCTTACCTGACTTCCAGCACTTCTCTGTCTCTGCACGGACAAAGCATGGACACCGCTTGGGGACTATTATGGCCAAGACGCACCGGGAATAGCTTGTCTATCGTTTCTGTGACCTTGGACGCGTGACGGGCAATCTGCTAGCTAGTTATATCTTTACAAAACAAAACAAAAAAAAGATTGTTTACATGGCGGCTTTGAGAACCCATAAATCCACTCTACCAAGCGAATCGGACGGGACTGCTGCTCGCGCAGTCTACAGATGCTCGCACGCGCGTTCTCATCAACAGGACGGTTTTCTTCCGCCGGGCCCGAGCGCGCCAGAACGCGGAGCAAAGCCTCTTGGCACTTCCCAACTCGAGCGAGCTCCGGGGGCGATTCCCTGGGTCTCAGCAATCAACAGCAGACGCTAGATTCCACCTCTACCCTCGAGCTCTCGCTCTCTCTTTCCGCCTATAGCTGCGCGCGTGGAGCGGGGTGGATTGACACGGTGAACTAGTGAACCAGTGGACTGACAGGACACGCGGGGTGGAGAAGGCAAGAGGGGTTCGTCTGTCCAATAGGGATCTGCACGAGGCTGCGAGGCCGACACGCGGGCCATATGGCGATTGCAACCCTGCGGGTTTCAGCTGGGGTGAACGTGGTCGAACCTCATTCCGACACTGACGTCTCCCTGCCAGAGTCAGTTAGCTTGTGAATCTGCTCGCTAAAGCTATAAGTGGCTGCTGGTTCTAGTGATCGTCTCCAATGTAATAACCTATTATCATATGTGAGGTGTAGTGAGAGAATATGGCCTTTGCCACTGTAGATAACGAATGACCTTTTGTGTTAATGTGTTTACAAGCTGTTGCCCCTTGGTAGGTCGCATTACTCTGTAAATGTAGGCTATTGGGTTAAATAATATTCAAATCGTTTGCACTTGGCTTTGTATCTTGGACCGATCCTTTGTGTGTGAGTGTGTTATCTACCCACGCACATAGACAACACAAAGAGGTGCACAAACCACACACATACACACACTCACACGTTGAGAGATAGAGAATGAGAGGGAGGGAGGACAGAGGAAGAGATACACACACGAAGAGTAGAAAGTTCAATTATAGTGATGCAAAAAAGCGCTTTGATAGTATCCGAGTTATTTTTAGTCTCCGCATGAAAAACCTCGCCGTTCCTCGGAACATTTCCGGCTCAGCAGTCTTATCGCTCTCGTGCATGCTCTTCAGCCGGGCGAAAACGCTCCTTGCAGCCTCTGGATACGATTTCGCCGGTCATTTTTCATGTGCTTTGAATCGCTGCTCGTGCAGACCATTATAAATTAGCGCGGGGCTTCATATTGATTTATTTCCGAACGGGTAATCATTCCTGCATTACGGCGGCCGGGGAAATACCTGGAAAACCAGAAGACAAGCCAACTGGGCTGGACCTCTGAGCAAAACCAGAGAATGGAGGAATTATAATGATAATACCAACAGCAATAATAGCATAATAATAACAACAACAACCATATGTGAATAGTACAAATTATAATAATTGTGCTTATAATAATGATAATAATAACAATAATTGCATAATAATAACCTAGTCATTATTATTATTATTATTATTATTATTATTATAAAAATATATACATTTTTACCAGTTTCTGTCGTTCATTTAGGTTAATCAACATGTCTAATAAACTAGATGTAGCCTATCACTCGATTCCAGTTTCAAATCCAAGTGTTCAGCTTATGGCTTGACTGACTGAATCAATGGTTGTACCATTAGGCCTACAACACGTCTGATTTAATGGCAACATAAAGTATAGGGGTACTTTTTTCTTTTTCTTGATTTCCTCCTTCATATTTTGCCCGGCTATATTTTGCTGTAGGCAAATAGGCTATTTGAGCAACAGGGCTATTTGAGCAACAGGGCAATTTGAGCAATATAGGCTATTTGAGCAATAGGTACTCGGCGCAGACATTTGTCTGAACACTGCACTATTGTCTTTTAGCATTTTTTGTCAACATGGGTGAGGAAATGATGATTGAATGAACTGCTAGCGGTTTTAATGGCCTTTGTGGATGTCTTTGCTTTTATTTCAGGGGTTTTAAATAATCTCTAACAATGTTTCACCGCATTTATTATTTATTTTGTTTTCACGATGTAAGTAACAGGGCTAAAATAAATGTCAATGAGAACGAGAGCATTCAATAATATCCTAAAATGTTGCTTTTCTCGACCTTCAGTTGAATACTTAGGAGTGTGGAGACAAAACACTAGTCTGGAGAAACGCACTGTGATGGAGGTTTCGCACGCCTCTCTGTGCAGTGGAGAAGTGCACAATATGGCTGCCATATATTTGTATTGTGTCGAATATCAGTGAGTGGGAGGATGAGCTCGTGTGCTGCTGTGTCATGTCGTATAGGCGTGGGATTGTCACGACCTTGTCTTTGACACAAACTATAAATAATCAAACACAGACGCATATATTATGCTCTATAGAGTCCTAGGGGTACAAGGGCACTGCTGCAATGTTTAGTCGAGGATAAAGCGGTTATGCGGTAGGCCTACTGCTCCATGCTCCGTCGTTCAAATAGGCTCGTATCGAAAGCAAGAAAGCTTGGAACAAAGGGCCCAATATCATCGTTCACCCCACAGTCTTCGGCTCAGGGCAGGGTGAGGGTGGGTTTGAGATATCATCGATGCTATATTAGCCTCACAGCCCCACTACGGCAAACATTAACACTACTGCTACTGCCACTAACACTACTACTACTACAGTACTAGGCTACTAATCTAATTACGGTCTATAGGGCTATTAAGCACGGTTATTATGGCAACGTTGTGGTATAGCTTTTATAAAAAGTAGTCAGGCTACAGGGGTTTGACTTAGCACCTTTGTTATAGTAGGCTATTGCAGAATTGTTTGACCAGCCTGAGGAGCCTTCACAGCTACCCAACTGACTGACATTTCGAATCATTTTTTTCAACGCTGGACTGTCAGTGAAATCAGATGCGAGGCGGTTTCAGAGAGCAACCGTGATCTCCCGCGCGCAAAATGTCGCCTTCTCCTCGCCCCCCATGCGTCCACTGAAATGAGCTAGAATATTGTTTTTGACACAGCGCCCGACAACAACGGGTCGCTGCTGGAATAGACGTTTTGAAAAGTGCTGCCCCTCGCTGCTACGCCCATTAATATTTGATGTGAACCACAGAGTTGTTCTAATTTCGTTACACAAAGGTTTACACTAGCCTGGCGAAGGGGATGATTGTGAAGTAGCCAGCCATGGAATTGAAATTGAAGCTTCTTTAGTAATCATATCTTCCTTCAAGAACAAAGAAGCAGGAATCTTTTGTATATTATGACGATATATTATTTTTATTATTGTTATTATTGTTGTTCTTGATTCATATTGGAGTTATGATATGATGAATATGGTTATTATGAGTATTATTAGGGTTTGTGTATTATTATTATTATTATTATTAGGCTATTATTATTATTAATTGGACAGAGGTCGGTTGATGCTTAGCAAAGGCATAATGTGAATAAAATGTTTTCAAATAAACAAAGTGTTGAGTGGTCTCTCTCGTTCCAGTGGCATCAATGCACCATGCACACAAAAGATCATCACCAAAACAACGTTAACGCGTCACATAAGAGATTCACTACGCTTAGCTCAGAGCATCACGTCTGCCAAACCTCACTCTCCTCATTGGTAAAGACTCTGACACGCACCACAACAATTAGAAGTGGATGCTCCAGCGCTTCAGATACATCCCATGGCAAATGGCAAACAAATAGGCTAACAGATAATAATAATAATAATAATAATAATAATAATAATCATGATGATGATGATGATGATAATAACGAACGACTATCTTCCCTTTGCTCATCATTTCCATGCAAAATACAGGTCTCATTGTCAGGTATGAGAGGACATGAGTCACTGAGTGTAGAATCATGCCATGAACGTCAGACAATCCAAAGAAAACGAGACGAGAAAAACGACGAAAAGATGTTTCTAATGTGAGATCCATAAGTTCCCTCGCTACAATGAGTCGATGCAAAAGCTCTTCCTGCCATGCAGCGCCGTGTCTGCGTAACTGCTCATAGCTATAGCGTGATTATTGTCCCCTCTACTAAGTTTGTATTCCAATTAAGATTTCTCTTCCTGACCAGAAGCAGGTAGGGAAGGCTACTACACCCCTGGCTATGACATGTCAGGCGAGCTCTGGCGCTTTTATGAGATTTACATGGCGGCGAGGCGTGCCCGTTTTGCCAAATTTAAACAAATCTTCCCTTAATTGGTAATCGCATATGCAGTAACTCAAGACCTCCAGCTACTTAGGCTCCATATTAGCCGGTGATCCATTGCAGTAAATCGCCCGCGATAATCAACTGAGGGGGGAAAAAGAGTACGAGAGGAAATGCAAAAATGCCTTTCCACCAACTGCTAGGGGAGCAGCGAAAAAAGCCAGGGTGAGTTGTAAAGAGGCAGAGGACCCAGGAATCTCTTCCTCGTTCCCGGGGATCATCACTCGCTCATCATTTTTTCCCAGAGAAATGATTTATCGCGGAGCCGGCTATAAACAACACTACTCCCTCACAAACACACAATGGAGGCACACCGCCGTTGACACACATATCACAATAAATCAAGAGCAGTAGTTGGCTGAAAAGAACGAAGACGGGTAGAGAGAAAGGGAGACACGCAGAGGAAGACAGAGATGGGGACCGAGGAGCGATGACAATAATGCAACTGCTTTTAAAATATAATATATATA
>NC_140247.1:14705145-14895145 GCF_949987555.1 Borostomias antarcticus | reverse complement strand
AGGCTTTGGCGCAGAACCTCTGGCCTTTTTTTAATCCCACAAAGATTGATTTCGTGGGGTCAAGCGGCAGTGAACGCATTTTTAAGGCATTCATGCTCATCTAAGCAACCAGTACATGCAATTGCTTTGCAGCGGTGCGCTGAAAGTCGTTTATTTTTAAGCTAAATTATTTTCGAGCGAACAAGGTATCCATCAGCCCGGTTGCTGTATTTTTGGTTTGTTTGACAAATCCTGCATCGAATTATTCATAGATCATACACGCCTCTATTGCCTTTTAACCATGGGACTGACTCTCATTAACGACCGGGCCTAACTCTCACTGTCACTTTATAACGAAATATAGCCTATTGAAGGTACACATAACATCACGTTACCCTCGAAAGGTAGGGTCATACCATAATAATACCAGGATAGCCACAACCCAGCAGCACAGCCACAAAATATGCGAAGACTGAAGCCTCCACACCCTACAGAAAAATAACCTGCAACAAATGATGGCTATTACACAACCAAACAAAATGTAGCCTATTGCAAACGTATTGTGCAAATGCATTGTGTAATAATGCAATGTGTAATAACGCATTATGTAATAATAACAATATACAGTTAAGGGCGCGCATGCATTATAGACATGAGTCAAACAAACAAAAAAAGTCTCTCCAAGACATCTGACATCTTAACACTCCCCCGAGCTGACACGTAGAGCCCAGGGACGTGAACAGTTGCACAAACTCTAAGGGAAACACATACGCACCCTCCGTTCATGGATACACAACAACAGGGCTCCAAAAGTCTCCACACTATATCAAAGCGACCATAAACCCCCCAGCCTTCTCCCGACCTCAACAAATGCGCGCCTGCTAGCCGACTGTGAGAGCAGGGGCAATAAAGCAATAAAACCGCCACCAAAGCACATCCCAACGAAACAAAAACTCATTACCTTCGTCGTTGCCATCCTTGGTCCTGCTAAGATTCTCACTAGTGATGCCATCCTATGGGGATTTTCTTCCAAGGAAAAAAGTTTTCTTGTGGTACGACTTGGTCAAAAGAAGGTGGTGGTTGACGAGAGGGGGGGGGGGGGTATCTTCAAGTGTCTTCGAAGACTTCTTCTCTCCTGGCAGAAGGTCCGTGCAGTTGTGCTGCTGAATGACAATAGAAGAGAAGAAGTGTTTAAAGAGAACAAGTGATTAATGATTTTTCTGTATAATTCTCACATTTTTCTTGGCTCTGTCTACAAATAATGGCGGTGAACTTTTGGGCCCCTTTAGAAATCTGGCCGCTCCTATTCAACCTCCAACAGCAGAAGGCTTTTTTGATAAAGGATAAGAATAGAATTCCAAGGTGCATCTGCGGTGCCACACGCAAATTCATTTATTTCACTGTGCAAGAAGTGCTTGGGGCCTTTTTTGTGTGAAGGCACATATGCGTGGGGGCCCTTGTATCTATACAAATAAATGACGTTTCAACTGTTGTCAATATCACAACATTTGGACATAATGTTACCCGACCATCTGAAAACTAAAGGTAGTGCCTTGGGGCCTACATGAAAACACAAGAGTTATCTGCTATTCAGGCAGTCTCACACTGAAGCCTGGAGGCCTGCACATTTTTGGTGTTGAAAGGGGAGTGTTTAACGCTGAAATTTACAAATTATATACATAGGTTTGAATAGGTTTAAAGGAATAGCAGATAGGACAGCTGCATTTGGTGCAGGTCACCCGGGTTCGAGCTCAGCTCAGAAAATATAACCCTTTTACTATGCCGCCTGGTAAACTGTAGCCTATGGTTATATTGTTTCAGTATGTTGAAGTAAAACGCAATCCTATGGCTCTGGCGGTGTTGGGCATTTCATATATGGCGAGAAAAGCAGATGAATGGATCGGAGGGGACTATATGGCAAGAGGCCCTCGGAGATATCAACGGACAAGTAATAGAAAATCTTCTCTGTGCCACGGAATGCTAGCAGACCAATTTGAGGCCACACTTTTGTTTAAAGTTCAACACCGGCAAAACGGAATGTTATTTTCTCCTGCTCTATATTTTCGATACCTGCTCTAAGAAAAGAAAATGAGAATTAATACAAGAGCCGCGCCTTACAAAAGAAGTCATTTGTCTTCTTGATTATCTATTTGGTTGTCAGGGTTTGAGCTATGGCACTGGCCCGCTCCTTTGTAATATAAAAAATACACAGCCAGCCAGAAAACACAGCGAAACTGTTGTGCAAAAATTACTCTCATTAAAGCATTAAAAGCCCACGAGCCGAGAAACTATTTAACTTTTTCAAATCGAGGATCCATATTTTGAAGCCACTTCTCAGCACCGACGAGCAAGCGGGTGTGAGCACCGTTAAATTAACGAGAGAAGAGAGTGAAACGAAGGGGTTTGTGATTTAAAACGAGATTACAAGGCGTAATGTACCAGTATCACTCATGACCACGAGGTATAAATCACCTTTGAGATGTGCAGTGATTTTGAAGACGGGCTACATTGAAAGGCAAACGGAAAACCCACCATGGGAGGGCGAAATTAAAATGAATAATTTCTGTTTTTGGAATACATCCCTTACTATTATCAGAGCTATGTGAGGAGAGAGAAGCAGTGTTCAATAGGCTACTGCATCACAGACAGCTGCAGAGGGACAGGACAAAAGAGTATAGAAATTATGCTTTTTCAGCCATTTATTTAAATTTCTATAACTATTTACAAATAATAAGGTAGACACTGAGGAGAATAAGCAGAAAAAGAGCAACATACAAATATAGAAGAGGGACAAAATACATAATTTCGACATTGTATCAACCACAGGGCTGATCTTTGGAATGTAAATAAAAGAAAGACAGGAGAAGCCTATGCGAGGGCTCAGGGCGAGAGGAAAGGGTGGATGAGAGAGAGAGAGAGAGAGAGAGAGAGAGAGAGAGGGAGTGTGCGCATTTTTATGTGCCAATAAAGGATAACAGATAAGAGAGTAAAAAGATAAAATAAATTTGTATTCAGTCATGCAATATACGCACCTTTTTGTCTCTTTACAACCCTGGCCAACAATTGCTTTAAATTACATTTCACGTACAAGAAATTAATAAATGTGTATTGCAGATACTTGCCACGCAGCTCGAAGGAGCTCAAACCTGTGACTTCATAATACAAGGCAAGACAACAAAAACAAGTCCAAATGAGGTAATCAAGATAGGTAGTACATTGTAGTGCGGTGTTTATAATGCTTAGGTTTGTACCAGATTTTGGTTTATATGTTTCTATAAGTCCAGCTTCCATCATTAACCATAGTTAACAACGTCCCTTTATCAAATACCATGATTTACCTTTTGTTCTACTGCACGCTGTCTCAGTTCTACAAACAAAGACGAGTCCCTGTATAGCCTAGATGAACTAGCAACGAATCTCACAATCCTTGTCAGTCTTAATAGCATATAGCATTCGATAAACATAGAATAAAAACTCATACACAGCTATATTTTCTGGTTTTAAAAAACGTAATGTTTGAAGAACATATTCGGGTGTTTTTTAAGAATAAAATAGGATGGGGGGGATAGAGGAGTAAGAAAACGTCTCTTGACGAAACAAGGGGCCTCATTTATTAATCACGACGTTGGACGTCGAGGTAATGGGCAGGCCTACGGTTCATCCTTTGTACCGCTGAGTAAACATGACAAATGGGGCTGAGTTTGGCATGATTAAAGATGAAACACGGATCCATCTTCACCAAATCTGAAAACTATCTGCCGCCTTCTGTTCTAATGGTGGGGGGGGGGAGAGAGAGAGAGAGAGAGAGGGAGAGAGAGGGAGAGAGAGAGGGAGAGAGAGAGGGAGAGAGGCAGATAAAAAAGGGGGATCAGGTCGAGAACACATCAGTGGAAGTGTTTATATTTGAGTCTTCACCGCTTTTCTATTTTTGAATTGAGCATCTCCTCTTTTTAGTCCCCCCTCTCGTCCCCTCACTCGTAACGTCCCTGTAATTGAATAGATAGGGGAGATAGACATGGACAAATCCATGCCTCCCCCCAGAAACGGAGGTTTACAAAGTGCATGGTATAGTTGGTTGGGTAGTGGTGATACTGGGGCGGTAGCGGGGGAGGGAGGGGGGAGGGCAGGCTATAGGCTCGGTGGAGGTCCACTGGATCGGTTCTGAGAGCTCCCTAGCGCGTGGCCGCTGTTTTGCGAGTTTGTTGTTGTGTTGTTGTTGTTGTTGTTGTTGTTCGACGAGGAGCTATTGGACCTGATCTTCGTGTTGGGCAGTTTGTGGTCTTTCTTCCATTTCATCCGTCGGTTCTGAAACCAGATTTTGATCTGGCGCTCGGACAGACAGAGCGTGTGGGCGATCTCCACCCTGCGTCTCCGGGTCAGGTAGCGGTTGTAGTGGAACTCTTTCTCCAGTTCCAGGACTTGCTGTCGCGTGTAGGCTGTCCGCGAGCGCTTGGGTTCACCCCCTGAGTAATTTGGGTTCACTGTGTGAAAGAAAGCAATGCATTACCGGCCACTCATGGTCCCACCGAAATAAACACGTTTTGCACATAGCTACATATTACTGCATTAGATACCCTACGACAAAAGAGAAATGAGTAGACATGCTATGATAACATGCAAGTCTAACAATATCGTTCTCGAACATGCTGCAACATATTTAAATAAATAATCGTAGGCTATTGGACTTTGTAATAAACATGCCAAGGATGGGGGCATGCTCGGGCATTGTGTCTTGTAAAAGCTCTCTCTGAATGGATAAAGGGGTGCTGCACGGCACTCAATGGGTGCTAGATAATGATTAAAGAGAGTACAAACCATACAAAACAGAATACGTGAGGTATAAGTAGCCAATTGGCTAGAAATAGCCCAGCCGAATTCAAAAGTATTAATAAAGTAAAGGCCTGCATTGCTTTATTTGTAAAATGGCGCATGCATTACGCCTACTGAATAACGTATCGGTGACTTAGCAGAAGTCGTATTAGTAGTTGTCTGAACGTGCCCTAGTTTCCAAAGTACACACTTCAATTACAGCTACACAACAGAGATGGTCCCCAATAGAGTCCAACTATTTACCTTAGCATTAGTGTTTTATTGTAGTCTCCATAAATATGAATATTTTAGCTCCCATAAAACTTTTTACTGAACAATGGAGGGGTGACAGTGGAAAGTACACGTTTATACATCCAACCACTTAAAATCAAATTACCAAAGCATAAAACTTAACTTATGGGTTAGTGTAGTCGTCATAAAACCGTCTTAGGAAGAAATTAGAACAGAAAGGTTGCATAGACTTCAAAGGTACTTGGCGAAGAAGTGCAATAAAAATTTATGGAGGGTGTAATTATATTGCCCTGCAAACAGCCGATCGTAAATCTCCACCGAGGGCTACTTCTCGAGGGGAGCAATAGATTTAACACCGGACATTCTGTTTCCCACCTTGGGTAAGATGAAAGCGTAAGACGCAGAGTAAGTGAGAAGTTAGCAGCCCTTACCAATGTTTACGTGGACTTTCTTCATCCAGGGGTAAACCACGGGATCCTTGCGGGAGCTGGCCGAGGAAGTGCTTTGGTTGAGGGGATTCTGTCCACAAGCGGGCGGTGGGCTCGGAGTTACCGAGTCGCAATGATTTGGCTCCGGGATAGGGGTCGAGAGTCCGGTTGGGGGGAGGACGTGACCCCGAGGAGACATCACCACGGCGGGTTGCCCCGGACCCTGGCACGGCGTGTAAGACGGGTCGGCGCAGCCCGACCGCTGGTGGTAGATGGACTCATGCTGAAACGCAGGCTCTTGCCTCTGGGCGCTGTAATAGTCCGGAGAGTGACTGGGTAGGTAGTCATTCTGTGAATATTCCTCGCACGGTGGAAACTTGGGATCCACATAGTTGGAGTTTATCAAATAGGAACTCATGGCCATTAATTTCTTTTGAATTGCACACAAAATATACTAAAATTTATATCTATCCCTTTACTGGTTTCCCTGTATCGTAGAACCCTCCTACTTTCTGTCAAGTGAACAAAGTTAAGAATCCATGTGACAGCGAGAGCCAATGGCGTGGAGCCTGACTCTTCCCGGATAAGGAAATAGGATTAGGCATAACCGACCCCGCACATCATCGGTGCATACTTTGTGGCATTCTAATGTTGCATTCTTTTTTTACACATTGGCACTGTCGATATAAGCAAGCACGAGAATCAAAACAATAACAACCCGGAGCAGACGCGCCAGAAAAAACATAGCTTAGCACCAAGTTTACAAACGGTCTACAGACCACACAAACTATAGCCCCATTCACCTTCCCAACTCGTTATAGCCTGCAGTAGACTAGCCTACCAGTCACAAGAAAAGCGTTGCACCCAGAGCCCAATAGTCAAGCTACATTCATTCAGATGAAATGCTTTAATCCCTCATCTTCGCTTGGCCGGAGCTTTTGGAAACAAGTGCTGGGTTAAAGTAATGCTGCCGCGGGTCCGCGTGCTTGCCAAGCTTTTAAATGCACTCGCTAATAACGGTGAGAGAATGCCCTGGCGCGCGCCGCGTGCAGCGGAAGGCTGTCAGAGATGAATCTGGGCTTGTTTAGGATCGATATAAAATTCATCAACTAATTCAGGTTACAAAGCCTCCTAAATCACAGCTAGACCTTTGCATTAGAGCCGAGACCACCGTCAGTCCCCCCTAAAGACCGCGTTCATCCTGCACAGCAATTTACACACCTTGCATAGTAAGTGAATCCATGCGCTTTTGCGCATTGCCAATCGAGGACTAGTTTAGCCCCATCAGAGATTGCACTTAAGCAGCTCGCATGCAGGGAGAGTGCGATAAAATGCTATAAAACTCCTTTGTTGTCCAAATTGACCGTTTCTCAGTCGAAATGGTGACCCCGTGGACGCGCCATTCAGTGTTAGACAAGCAACTGACATGATCCAAACTCTGTCACCTTTTACACTGAGACATAATTGGTAATCGAAATCGAAGGCATTTTGAATCTCGACAACATAGGCCGCCATGGTGCCAAATGTTTATCAAAACACGAGCTGGTTATCTTCGGTGTCCATCCGTGGCGTAGCGTATGCATCAACTACATACTCCCCTAGATACGAATTTGTGACTGTGAGTCTGTTCACACAAATCCGGATCTACAGGGTATATATAGATGACAGGTATTCTCAGGCAGGTAAAGGGGAGCGAGGGGAGCCGCTCACCTTGACCTCCTCGTGGCAGGTAGGGTATCAAGGTGCTGCGCCCCAAGCAAGCTTCCTTCAACTGTCAGCAAACGCACGGCGCAACCCAATGAAAGGTATTTTGCTCGCAAACACAGATTGAATGATATGTAGGCCTTGGGGTGAACTTCATAAATTCGCGTTAGTTTTATCTATAGGCTGCACGCTTTAGCTTTGAAAAGCAGGATATACCATAATATGTGACAATTCGCAAGCCTTAGGATAGCTGAGCCATGGGGAATGTGGTTTCAAAGGTGACTGAACTTCGGCGAGGCCCAATTTGATAGCTTTTCTGACAAGAACAATAAAATATCAGTACCGAGTCCCAGAAATTATAATATGCAAACACAACGCTATAGTCTATAGGGGAAATTGCGCCTTGACCACACAGTTAGACGCTTAGAAACAATTACGCACAGTAGACGATTTACCGAGGGAACACACGACTCAGTGAAATAGTGCTGAAAGGTCAAGCGAGGCTTGTTGGAATACACACATTGGTTTTATGGCAGGTCATTTTTGTTTACAGCTCGAAAACTAACAGCTCAAACGGAGATTTCCGGAGGCAGAGAGATGTAAAACAATAAAATATGCAAGTAGGGACAAATTACCAAATCCTCTCACATCCTCAAAGAAGCAGAATGCAATTTACGACATTTTAAACAGGTTTCAACTCCACAACAAGCACAGGGACCCTCATTTCGATTTTAAACATCTTGAATAACGAACATACACAGGGCCTATCTCTGGCTCTAGCGACAGTAGATTTCAACTTTACGGAGAAGGAAAGTATGGCTTGTTAGCACACTATCTACAAAATTAAGGTAAGCTATGACAAAGACAGACATGTTAATTATTCGGGTACATCCAAATAGGACTGGGGTATTTGAAACGAAAACATCACCGACTGCGTTGGAAATACTTGAAATGATTATGTAGCCTATTTCCATTAGTCTACATGAATTGTATCAAAATACATTCTCGAGAGTTCACATTTAATCCATGTTACGATGTAGGCTCGATCCTACTGAATTTAATGGTAGGATGTAACATACACCGAAATATGCAGTATCAGTAAGGTAGGCTATAGGCCATACTAGGCTTTTAAACGAGGCTACTACGAACATTCAACCAAAACATAATCAGAATCAGAAAATATAATTAGAAACTGGTTTATTGCCAAGTTTTCATATACATAAACAGGCCAGTGTCGAAATACAATATCATAAGAAACAGATACAATACAAATACAATTAGCCTAGATAATACAATATAGCCTACAATAATGTACAAAATAATACAATAAAAATACAATAACATCATAACATTGAAACGTGCTGTCCATATGAATATCGACAGGCTAAATGCAATGTCTTGAAAGTTGTTGAAATCAGATGAAAGTCAATGAAAGTCAGATGCTAAAAGCAACCCATAACATTGAAACGTGCTGTCCATATGAATATCGACAGGCTAAATGCTGTGTCTTGAACGTTTTTGAAATCAGATGAAAGTCAGATGAAAGTCGGATGAAAGTCAGATGCTAAAAGCAATCAATTAGCCTAAGGGAAATTAAATGAATGAAATCCCAAATAAACCCACTGAATCATATTGTAAACTGCCATGTACCAATATTGACGAGAAATAGCCACTGGATGTAAATGCATTGGAATATCCTACCTTTATTTAAGGTTAAAAAAAAAGTGTCGTTTAATTTAAAATAGGAATAGGCTATAAAACCCAAATGTAGGCTAATATTTGGCATTGTGCTAGCTACTTTCTAAAAACGTGTTAATACAGGCCAAATGCATTTCTCTCAAGGTGTTCAGACAACATTGAGTGCGGGTTATTATTTGTATTGATCTTTGTTAAGAAAACGTAGGGGGGCTTTGTCATGGAATTAGAGACCAAATTCAATTTAAGATCCTAGCAGCGAACAAGAGCCAATGTCATACCGACAAAACGAAAAAAGTGTGCTGAGATCGAAGGGCGCGCCTGTACAACACCACTTCCCTTTGTCCCTTTCATAATTCGTAATGAAATGAAAACAAAGCCAATACATTAGGAAAATCTTTAGCACCCCTAGCGTTTGCATATGTCCTGCTTCGTTCACAAAATAGGCCTTTTGCAATCCACATAACACAATAGTAACTCTGCGTTCTTTTATTACATTGTCTCAGTCTATTCATGTCCAAGTCAACACAAACAGTGGCTATAATAATGATGGGTCGATAGCCAATAAAGTTAGCATGATCAAAATACTAAATCTAGACAACCTCATAATTGGATAAGAAAATCTGTATGGCATAATATAGGCCCAACTAATGCAGAAGTTTAGCTTATAATGAAAGCAACAATAACGTGTTTTCATGGCACATAGAGAGAAAGTTCAGCCCCAGTGTCCACTCTAACCCTTCACCTCCCACAGTCCCCGACCTCGCCTTCACCCCCTGTATCCATCCCCACCGAACGGCGTGGACCAGCTGCCTCTCAGGGGTTAATGTGTAGACACCGACAGCCTTTCAGGGCGAGCACCCACAAAACTGAAGCCAAGGTAAATATTCACCCACAAAAAAAACCACACACGTAGTGTCACACACAACGACCTCAAAGAGTTTGAATTTAACTCATAACTCTCGTTATGGAAGGAGGGTAGGGGGGGGTAACACTGCTCTCCGCAGTGGAAGGCACGTGGTCCGCCCAGGCTAGGCACCTGCTACAAGAACACCACGATATGTAAATGAAGCGCCAATTTCTTACTTACTTCGCTCATCAGCGCATTTCATCTCGTCTCTTCGAGTCCCCCCTTTTTTTCCCCACGTCTCCTGCCGCACACAGAGAGCGGGCTCGCGCCGCCGGTTACCGTCGGTTCCTCCGAAGCCTTTCTTTCTCTTTCGCCGCACCGCGAGCCCTCAAGCCCCCCCTTCCCTTCGCTCTAACGCCACAGGTTTAGCCCCTGACCTCTACGTGATACCTTTGTACGTGAAACTCCCTCTCATTTCTGCGGGTCCCCCTATACGCACTTCTCCGAGAGCACGAGGCGACTTTGGGCAAGGTGGACATTAAAGTATCCGAAGGGCGCGTGAAGCCAATCTTCCGACGCGTACACAGCCTTTCACACGAGGAAGAAAATAATAAGATAAACCAGCGTGAGACCAACTCCATCAGAGCGAACGGACGAGCTTTTGTCGCTTTAACCTTGCGGTGTGGGCGACAAGAGGGGCTATCCCCCGTGCAACACCACCGCATGCACACCTAATACATCTTAAAAAAACATAAAATGAACATTACCCCTCTATCGTTGTGAACGCGACAAACCACTGGGTGCTTTAAGGCATTTTTGTTGTGGACTCAAGTTTTCGTATTAATCTCGCAGTTTGGCAGTCTTTGTTAAACAACGAGGCGTGTCACGAGTCCCAGTACATTTTAATATTTGTTAGACGCGCTGACCTGAGTTTCACCCCTTCGCTGGGTCTCTCCCACTCGCGGCTTCTATAGTAATGCATGCATAGCTTGCTCGGTCATATTGAATTGTGCTCAGGTCATTACTTTGAAGAAAAATGGCTATAGAAGGGGAGTTCATTCAAAAAGGCTCTCCAAGTCCAAAAAACAACTCAAGCATAGAGCATTTCTTCATTTTCTTTGTTGCATAAATAAAGTGTGCAGTTCACAGTGGGGGGAGCCAAAATGTGCAAGTTAACAAACCGTGATACACCAAGTAGACTACTAATGTCAATTTAAATCGATTATATTATGTCGCTTTTCAACAAGAAAAAAAAGTTTTAGCATTGATTCTTTGATATTCAACCACACTATATTGCATGTTAAAGTATCAGGTGAATTCAATTGAGGTCATTCGATACCTTGTCCTTGCAATGGATTTATTGACTGTTTAGCTTTTACCATATGCTCACTTTATACCTGTCTTTTATTAGCTAGTAGCCTATTGGTCATTTTAAAGATGTTTGGATGCAATGGAAATGGAAAATGTCATGTTACCTTTCGATGCCATTTGGAAAGGTTTTGGACAAAGGTAAAACGAATATAGACTATAGTACGATTAATTCCTAGCTCGGTCTCACCATGTGCAAACTGCAGATATTAAAATGCAGGGCGAGGCTCTGCCAGGCAACGGCGCATGCTACAATGGAATTGAAATTAATTCAGTGAACTCCGGTTGAACTCCAATTGGGACGTGTTCTCTAATACAATTATTCACCGCTCTTGCACTCTGTTTGTTAAAATACCGACCAACCAGCAGAATCATACCGTCCCGCTTTCTACCATTAGTCCAAATGTTTATGTCAATAACGTAATTATTTATTTACTGAATTATCAATTTTCTCCTCTCTTTCCTCTTTCTCCTTTTTGCGCCCCCACCGCCCCCACCACCCCCCCACCCCCCCAGTCCCCAACCATAAACCATACTTCAACAATATGTGTCCAAACGCAGCCATTCAACTTCTCGACGTAGATAAAGAGCTTTACGCAAATAGAAATGTGTAGGTCTATTTGTTCGTGAATTTGCTGAAGGGTATGTGTGTCTTTGGAGTTTTAAAATCTCAGGCAGTCCGTTTTGCATATAATAATTATTCAAGAGGATAGGTTCGTTAATATTATTTTCCTCCTAGTCTAGTGTCGTCCTGTGATCACCACGCTGTAACTATGCTTCTCCGACAGACTATCTTCCTTATCCCTCCGCTCACAGTCACAAAATCTGTTGTTTCCGCTTGCAAGGGAAGAGGAAGTTAGTTTACTAGTCTTGCCTACAATTATTTTTCCATAAAAACTCATGTATGTAGGCTTATTATTATAACTCCATCTGCTATCTTATAGGTCGCGTGCTTTAGAGAATCAACTTATGCAATAAACTATAAACAAACACTTGACATTATTTTGAGGAAAGATGCTTGAGGTTAACGTGACACCCAAACCCTTTCCGTCCTAAAACATTATTTTGACATTTAAGGTTGAAGGTGGTTTATTTGTCATGGGATGCCTACGGGGAAATCTACAATGAAATGCTTAGATATGCATTATGCTCTCATCTTATGGCGGCTGTTAGTTAATATGTTATTAATGTGTAGCCTAGGCCTAGTTACTGAATCTACTTTCTCGACTTTTTGCACAAACATTTTCGGGAAATTGTAGGTTTCTGTCCAATTGTAGGCTACCTGTTGGGCCCACATTATTCTTGCGTGGTAAATCAAATAACGTGAGTGATTTTTAAGATGATACGATAAAGATTTTTGGACGGGTGTGTGCTGATAAGCAAGGCAAGAGGAAACGAGTGTTTTAAGGTTCATAACCACAAGGTCACGGAATTCATATCAGTTAAAATGATAGGCTCACATCATGCTAAACCTCTACGTTGAAATAACAAACAATCTATGTTAACAACAATAGGATAATTAAAAGAGTAGGCCTAATAGTAATAATATTAATATGAGCCATGGTAATAAAAAAGACACGTCATAACAATGTTAATAATGATAGTTGTGTAATAATAAGTGGTTGTGAATTTCATTCCATAATATCAAAATGAAAAATGAACCCCAAAAATTAAAGAATAGGCCTAAAGGAGGCTGATGTTAGCCTAGTTCGGTGTAGGCTATAACTTTCCTACATAGTAAAACTACAAGGTGTAGTAGGCCTGCTACCAAATAGTTATTTCATTCTAAGGCCTTTGATTTTATCATTCAAACATGAATAGGCCAGTACAGTGTTAAATTATTACTGGAGTGGATTCCTTTTGAAATATGAATCTCTCATCCTCAGATTTGCTTATTTTCATCTTGAACAATTCCTTCCGCTTCGCCTCACAGTCAGCAGCAACGACCAGATTTAATTAGAAGAAATGTAAAATATATATTTGTGATCAAATAAGTATATCGCTCGAGCCAACTGTATCCGCACGTCAGGACGTTGGGGGGGGGGGGGGGGGGGGAGAGAGAGAGAGAGAAAGAAAGAGAGAGCAAACACCTGCATTGTGCTCGAGAGTAGACCCCCAATGTCACCAAATCCCTTCCGTTCCCTTCCCCTCAAAACCTCAATTTTCCTCTCTCCCCTTCGCGCGCTGCAGGAGCTTGCTTTTGTTACCGAGAAGGTCAGCCCTTCACCTCTCCCTCGCCTCGCGCTATCATTTCTCTCATCTTTGCGCATGAGACAATCTGTAGCCCCTCACCCCCCTATACCCTCCCTCGAGCCCCCTCCTCTCCATCCCTCCATTCTCCGGCTCTCCCTCTTTGCCATTGACATCCAGCAATTGGTCTAGAATACGGAGTCGACAGCCTACGGCAGAGTCACGCACGACGTAAACTTTTGACCCCTCAACTTTTTGACCCCATGCAGCTATACAGACATTCTGACAATACTGGATCCACCTTCGTTAGCTCCAGGCGAGAAGGAGAGAAGACCAGCGAGAGTATACGCATACATTCTTATCTCTAGACTTTTGTAGGGTAGCCCACCTGTTGTAGGGATATTTTCTAGTAGGTCTACCGTTTGAGCTCTATACTACACGTTAAGAAAGCGTGGTGGGGGGCATTTTCGGACTCGATACGGTACAGCCCTCAATCTATGTCAACGTGTGGGTTTTGTATAGTAAAATCCAACAGGGTTTATCGTGGCAGGGCAGAGTATCCGTATAAAGAAAACTGGGGTTTAGGTGATCGTCTGTTGGGTTTCAAATCGGCGAGGCGCGTGATGGGTGGAGGACGAGCTGCCAACTCTCTCCTCTGGCTGTGAACTTGGTCTAAAGCGGGCTCTGCTGGCCACGTGGGAGAGCTGCATTTGGAAAGTATTCGTGAACAGCATTCAAAATAACTTGGAAATGGATCAAATGCACAATAAGGCGATGGCTTAGAATATCCTTTATGTAAGAAGAAAACTTAATTTAAATGTAGGCCGATATTTTAGGCTATTTAGTCCCTGTATTGTGGAGCGAATGGTGCAATAAGCGAATGGCTTATAGCCTACAAAATGCAGGGTGAGGCTTATGACCAACGTGTACATGGGAAAATCGTATCACTGTTTTCATGATGATTTAAATAAATGAATGAATGAATGAATGAATGAATGAATGAATGAATGAATGAATGAATGAATAAATACTTAAAACCAACTAAAATGAACGTTGGACATTGAACGTCGAACATGACAGGTCTACAGTATCCTATATGCAGAAATCAAGTAGCCAATAAGACATCAGAAATCAGACAAGCTTTTCGGTCGTTAAACTTATAAGAGAAATAAGCTCATGGTTCTTTAACATATCAACCTACATTATTATTATGATGATTATTAATATTATGATTATTATTATTAGGCTACATCTAGGCCTATAGGCCTATATCCTAATTAGTAGGCCCTGGTAGTATTGACATGGTGGCAGCAGTCCCAGTAATCGTAAACTTGCCTATTCCCATTTATGTCTAGTTTGAGTGAAACAATGTGTAGGTATGTAGGGATTGCTTATAAATGTTCTCCCTTATCACATAGGCTGACTCAATCTCGATGAGCCACAGGGCACAAAAAATAGTAGGCTAAAATTAGAATACTCTAGAGTTTAAATATTTGCTGAGATGAACTTCCGGTTATTAATTGCAAAAGTAGCTAAACAAGAAGTGGGCCTCATCTGATCACAAGATTGTGCAGTAGCCCTGAAGACTGCAACAGAGATCGCATTGTGATGAACGCATTTCCGTTCGAATCAAGAGCCATTTCAGAGGATCCACACGTGCGCTATCCTGCGGCCGGGTTGAAATTTGGGATGTTTTTGTTGCCTCCCACCCCCTACCGTCTCAATTCGAGTCGGATACAGAAGTGTGGAAAACAACAGGTAAATAAAAACAGTCACTGGTTAATCCCTTTCCCCTCTGTCGGTGGGTAAACACGCCTCGCATTACTGCGCCTGTGGAGCTCTGCTGTTGTGCGCGTCGCGCCTGCGCCGTGGGGACTCGGTCTGCATCGCTCGTCTGCTGACCTCGCGGTGACACCGCTCCTATGCATTATGGATGAGATATGCGCCCAAATTACCCCTATCAATATGCAAAAGACATTACGCTTTTCGAATGGGAATTTAAACGTTCGAAATCGAGGCGTTCCAATGTTCGAAATCTTCCATCGGAAAGACTGGAGAGCGCTTGTGGTTTTGTGTGTGACCGCATATCAAAACAGAGACGGTAAAAATATGAAATTGTAATCTTATTTTGTGCATAACGCAACAGCAACTCGACACATTCAACAAATTAGTTAAACATACTAACGAGTATATAGAGGATTTCTTTTTGGAACAAACCAGCCGCCTTTGTTTCATTTCCAGGCCTCGTATAGGCTTCGCCACCATAAACTAAAGTTATAAACATCAAGGTAGCTTAACCTATAGCGAAACCTTTCCCCCGTGCCCATTCTTAACCTTTCCTGCTATGCTCTCTCATCTCTTGCCAACAGAACACTACAGAACACACACCACTCCCACGCGCAAAAACATAAATCACACACAATCACACACACACACACACACACACACACACACACACACACACACACATACACAGACACACACATTTACCATCCAGTGAAAAATCAGTCGCCTAGTTACTTACCCACACATCTACAAACGTTATGGCTCGCTCTAAGTTTCTGACTGTTCAAGAGTACACATAAACGGGAAACAGATGATGAAGAAAACAAAGTTGTCGACTTCGTGGGGGTCTGGGTCGGTGTGAACTCGTTGGACAACCTTGAATAGGAACTGCATGTATGTTACGCATCACATCTGCACAGGGGCAACTGGACAAGGTTCTTCTCGCGACTGTTTGGCCATCATTATAAAAAGGAAGCCGATGAAAAATGAAATGGAAGCTCCTCGAGACCAAAGTTCCTGTTTACTGTCTTGATACTTCCTCAGTCTTTTACACGCACACACACGCACGCACATGCACACACACACACACACACACACACACACACACACACACACACACACACAACAGGAAAGCAGGACATGGCATTTAGTAAACGTGTGTATTAAAAAGTCCCTTTCTGGTTAAAGATCCTATATAAGTGCAGACAAAGAATGCACAATTTTACTGAAAAATAAGTTCAAACATTCAGGCTATAGACATCTATAGCCTACGCCATTTCGTGCTTCAGCCGTGTGTATTTCGATAAGCTTTTGTCTGTGTCAGGTTCACATGAAGATATGTTTATAACTTGGCAAACCATTCGATGTTCTAAATTCAGTTGGAATATTTTATATAGCCTTTAGATTTGCATTTAAAATATATAGCCTATTCCCAAATCCTTTGTTACTCAGTACTATTCTTAATGATTCCCAACATACTTTGCTAGTGGACTTATTAGCATATTATACTGAACCGAGTAGGCCTTCTGATAATTTGTGATTCTGAAAAACTTTTAATCGAAATTATTAGCCTAGACAAAGTTGTATTGTGCTACATGGCCTTACAGCGAAACCTAACGGAGGGCTATTAGTGCTGATTGTGTTCATTGGAAAGATTTAAAATATATAGTAGAAATGGAAGAGGGCCACTTACCCCATACTGAAAAGACATTGGCTAGATCCTAGTGAATATAATTAATGAGAATTTGAGATTAGAGGAGGGGGGTTCTGGAAAACTTCCGGAAGAGAAGCCCATCTTATTAGCAACCATTTGTTGCCTAACCTTGCCCAGCCGAGGGCCCATGTTGCGGTTGCCCTATAGACTACATGACAATTCATTGTTTTGATAATGAAGTCCGTCTTTGATCGACAGCAGTGATGGCGGATAAGGCTCATTAGGCCTATAGCCTATACGAGGAGCAAGGATTTCATGTTTTAAAAGTTTTTACTTGAGTTAAGATAGAGTGAATATCAAATATAAATGTCATTATGACACACTATCAAATCATTTGCACTGTTTAATCATTAAAACCGTCTGTGGCTGTGCCAAATCCAATGTATAGGCTACAAGTGCTCTTGGTTACTCTAAGGGGATTTTGATCTAGGGCTCGAGAATATCCGCGTGCAGTCCTGTTATTCACACCCTTCCTGCTTGGAAAATACTTGGGCGGGGTACGAACAAAGATACGCTTGTACCTCTAGGAGGCATATCATTATTATTATTAGTGTGTGTGTGTGTGTGTGTGTGTGTGTGTGTGTGTGTGTGTGTGTGTGTGTGTGCTCGCGTGCGTGCGTGCGTGCGTGTGTGTGACATGGATAATCATGGAATTTACATGTAGTTAGTAGGATCAACTTGGGGAGTGTTTTCAGGCTGTCACATTTTACTTGGTTATGTATTCTATTCTCTGAGTGTGCGTAAAAGTTATGTGCAGTGGAAATAACAAAAAGATAAACACGCTTTTATATGAAAAAATATAACAAAAAAGACAGCGATATGTTAATGACAAATATTAGAATCCTCTACATTTCTTGAACTACTTTAAAATTGTCTCAACAGATATGCCAACCCACCCTGACATCGCCATGACCGTTCATGCTGACTGTGTAGGGCGCAGCTACACCAGGTAGCCTAATCTACCACCTCAAATCAAATCACAAACTTTCCAATGACAGTGTAAATGTGGAATTACTTTACAAAAAGCCTACAATAATTTGGAAAGTATAGGCTAAAACCGAATATCAAATGGAACACGTTACCGTTATTTTCAAGTAGGCCTATGCGCAAATGTAAGAATATCGAAAGTTAGGCAGGATGTAGGCTGTTAGTTTTTTTTCCCACAAAATCTATGAGACGCTGGACACTGGAGTCTCTATGAAAGTTCATGCAGACTTCAAGGTGTGGAGTTTTATCCACAATATTCAGCAGGAGTAATGCGCGTGAACAGACATACAACAAACATGTAATTCATATGACGCCAACATTATTGGCCCTCTCCACACGTTGCAGATAGCTAAAATACTTTAAATATATGAAGGTCCAAAAAACTCAGCACCATCTCAATAGCCTATAGCTACTGATGATACACAAAATGAATGACAGTAATTACAAACGATGCCCCCCCCCTCCTTCCCCCCTTCGCCCGTCAGCCAGACACCAACCAAAAGCCTTTTAAACTGGACTTACTGTGCGTTTGGTGCATTCGCACACTCCACTGGCTACATATCCGCCCAGAAATGATTCGAACCGAAGCGCAGACATTGTGTGCAGCAGACAAGGGCATGGCGGTGGCCTACCCGCGCGCTCTCCACTCACTACTGACCCTTTAGAATCCCTCCGAAGCAGTTAAACCGTCACTTGCATTCTAGAATGTGAAATATATAGTACATTGTCAACTCCCCAAAACCATAAAACTAACTTTATGGACCCCACGTGACTTTTGAGAACCAGTAAGGGGTATCTGTCTGTGGCCTGGGCGATTTTTACGATCTAACTTCAAGATAAAACCCTCATCCGTTTGACATGTAAATGTCATAGCTTCTTTTGGTATAGTTTGGCCAAAGGGGATAGCAAAATTTCAAAACCTAAGCGGCCAGGGCAGCGCTGGGCAGATGGGCTTTTGGCAGGACTTTCTCTCGGCTCTCAAAAGTATCGTAGGACCCTGAAAAAAAAACGTTCGGCTCGTCGGTAAGTTTAAAAGTCCAGCGCTTGTTTACTAAAAACGAGACGTAAACTAATTTCTACAGTGGCACCGTTAAACTGCGAGGAAGTCATTATAGAAAATGACCAATCTCTAAACTGTTTGGATGTTGAAGTTGGTCGACGTGATTAGAAACTTAAAGAGCAAGAATTTTACATAATTTCCGCTTGTTTCCCAGTTGGCGCCGTTGTTGTTGTTGTTGTTTTTGCTGTTGATGTTACTCATGTTGTCACATGTGGTTCGGGTCACGTTAAGATCAGGGAATATGATTGGACATGGAGTGGTGCTGGATGTGTCTGTCCTTGCGAACAATGCGTAAATGTGATTGTGTTGTTAATCCGGCTTTATCACGTATCCGCCTGCATCTGTATCCAAAGTATTTTGTCCGGGTTTCAGCCATATTTAAAGATGACATGGATCTCACTCTAGGCCTATAAGACTGTCAGCTATGCGTGAACAGAGGCTTAAACCGGGTAGGGCTGGGCCGTGGGTGTAAAACAGGGGACACAGAATTACAACCAGTTGGCTAGAGGGTTTTGGTCTGAGTATGAGGAACTTTATTTTTTACTCCAAGGTAAGCTACAAACAAATACAAAAAGCTTATTGGCAAAATGCTTACAGGCAGGCCTACATGACAGTTGCCATGTTCCCCACACATACATACTGCTCATACACGCTGCCCACACTACAAATAGCCAATTGGTCACATTAAAAATGTTTAATATATACACCCTCTCTGGAACATAAACATGATCCAATAATATACAATTACATTTTGAATATAACTATACACACGTATGAACGGTACAGGAGTCTAGGTTGTATATTTTATACACAAGTTTCCCTTTTTTCTCAAGAAAATAAATGAGTAATTTGAACACATGACAAAATCCAATGGGTCCATGATGGTATGGAGAGCATGAAGGGGACCGCAGGGCCACCGAGGGTCCTGTAAGCGACACACCCTCTACACTAACTTCACTTCATATTTGAGCAGAGGCTCTCAAAACTGTAAACTCAAAAGTATACACTCGTTATAGTCGTAAATAAGTTATAACATTTAAGAGCTCACATGCCAACTTTCAAGAAAGCATTAACATAGCACTTGACACAAACGATATTTATAACAATAACAACGAACGGCATTTTGAAGCATTTCCTCCCTTTTTAACCTCCAAACAATAATCACTGTAGTATTTAAAAGACAACAACAGATGAACACTAACTTTTTATATAAGCAGTACCACAGTAGAAGTTTAGTTGCCCTAAAACATCAACAACATGCCAAAGGTGCCGCGCTGTACAGTACTCAGTTATAGTGTTTTTGAAACCTATCTTGAATCTGTGTAATATCTTTTCCCCCCTTCTTCGCCTGGCTTAATATTTACTCGCATTTCCATTATGGCTGGAAGGCGCTACCTGCAGTAGCGAGACTCATGCTCTTCAGTTTATTATCCTTCTTCCATTTCATCCTTCGGTTCTGGAACCAGATCTTAATTTGCCGTTCTGACAGGCAGAGCGCGTGGGCTATCTCTATCCTCCTCCTCCGGGTAAGGTACCTATTGAAATGGAACTCTTTCTCCAGCTCTAGCGTCTGATAGCGGGTGTAAGCTGTTCGGGCCCTTTTGCCGTCTGGTCCCGTCATATCTGAATAGCATAGACAAAACGCAAGGGATGGGTCAACATTAGCGTAGAGTATAGACGGCCAAAGATGCAAGCAAAATACTTAATAACTTTTGACCAGCATGTATTTACACACACACACACACACACACACACACACACACACACTCTCTCTCTCTCTCTCTCTCACACACACACACACACACATACACACACACACACACACACACACACAACAAAGCCCATGTTATCAGCCACGGCTGAATCATACTCAATTTGCGTAAAGATATATTGCGCCATACGCTCACGCATTCTGATCTATCGAGGTTTGAATGGTATTTCTAGTAGGACATGTTGTTTTCATCTACGGAGACGATGCTTGATTATTTATCATATTCGTTTCTCTACCCATCAAAATAGCCAGTTCTCAACACATAGCCGAGCCCAACGTTTTCCTCTATTCTTCACTTTTTTTCTTTCTCCATTCTCAACATTTTATTGCCCCTCTAGCCATAAAGTTCCCACACGTAATAAAGCTTAACTTTTCAAAGGAAACGCAACTTCTAAGTCTTCCTGCCGTTTTACCCCCTCTCTCCCACCCCGCTCCCATTCTCTCGCCCTCGGTTTGCGAGGCTAGCGCTCTTGACAGATTTATGGCGCTTTTGTGGAATTTGCTAAAATAAAGACACCATCCGGCGCCACGGAGGAAACGCTAACGAATTAAACGACTAACAAAATCAAGCACACACAGCCTAAGATAGGTTATATCAAAAGAATAAGAAGTATGAGACATTTACATATATGTACCATGGCTAATGTGCAGTTTCCTCATCCAGGGGAATATCTGTGGGGTTTGGCCATCGTTCGAGCCTGTGGTGGTGGAGGTTGCTGTGGACTCCTGCTTCTGCTGCGTCCGGGGAGCGGTGTTGTTGGCGCTGGCTCTATGGGTGCCCTCCTCGGTCTCGGAAGAAGCGCTCGCCTCGTCTATTTCAGTGAAATGTGTCGTGTTGGTGAGGTTACTGCCCGCCGTCGAGACGCCCTGGTCGGAAGGGGGCGAGGAGCATTTGGGTCCCAGGCTCTCGCTGCTGTTGGAGCACGGCAAAGGCTCCGGGGACGCGAGCGAACAGCTTGACGGCTGCCTGAACCGCGTCTCCGGGACCGGAGACTGGAAACCCCGGGAGTTGTCCCCGACAGCCCCAAAGTGGCCGCCGTTGCCTGAACGATTGACGGTTAGGTCCATTCCATTGTAGTTGTAGCCGTAAGAGCCGGAATGCATGGTGCCGGAGTCCCTGTACGAGGCGTTCATAGCGCTGCTGCTAGTTCCATAATTTAGTAACTGATAGTCGGGGCCATTTGGGTAGCGCCCTGAGAACGAGTTTACAAAGTAAGAGCTCATTTAGGTTGTTTTAGAGGGCTTGATTTGTAGATCTTGGTCGTTATAACGCTGTGCTTCAGGATTTATGATGTATTAATGAATTATAGCAATGCACTGTACTTCGTTTTTGCTATGTATGCGGCCAAATATGGGGGGTGGGGGTGCGTTTGGGAATCACGTGCTTTTGTTGACCAGTCGTAAATTCTCACTGATGACTTCAAGAGGTAATTCATGCTCTATGGTTACAAATGATGACGAGATGGGAGTCGTTCGGCTCAAGTCAACGTGTGCCTCCCCGTTTCGGGTTGAGCTCCGGGTTGGCAGAGAGCGTCACCTACTGGGAGCATAATTTATTGCACTACAGAAGGAACTTAAGAGAAAGGAGTTTTAACTCAGGATTTAGGTTGTTTTCGACGACGATAAAAATGATTTGTCTCAGCCCATTACTTTTCTACTGGTTGTTACTATCGCAATATGATTTTTGCATGTTTATTGACCTTTTCTGTGAATGAAAATTAGGCCGGTGGCAATAAATACGTACCGCAATTAATAACAATATTAATACCCAAGACAAACAACCAGACTACCGATAATAATGTTTATAGCTACAGTAGGAGAATGCTTCTTAAAACCCACTCTATTCCTCATCACAACCTAGAAATGGCTCCTGAGACTTTGGGCATATTTCCCCCTAAGATTGATATCACATAACAACAGCAATAATAACAGTAAGTTAATAATAAGCATCACCACCATAATAGCGATAATACTAATATAGTAATGACATCAATCATTGTGTGCTACTGGTCTCCATAATTATGCATAGGCCAAGTCTTTTTAGATTAGAGACAGACTAGGCTATTTATGCTACAGCAAACATAATAGATCTGGTGCCAAAGTCTTTTTTGTAGGCTATCACAATGACAGGCTTCAGGCATGCATTCAGAAAGTCACATATTTAGAAGTTTGAATTTTAATTTGTGATATACGGATTGAGATGGTGTCATACCAAGAAGGAAATAAAGGTGTTTTTGTCCAAGTCACGTCTGATTGCGTCGGTGTGTTCCTTCTACAGCGCCATGCAAAGTTTATCCCTGGAAAGTTTTTGCAGCTGCACGCACGGAATGCAAAAACGTGACAAATATGGAAATGGTTGATTTATTATTTGTTGATTGAAAGGTGCTATTTATCTCATATAGGCTACGTGTGCTATGATATGTAAACTCTTCTATACAAGACATCCATGTATGCTTACATTTACACCGGAAGGGAACCAATGACATTTCCCAGACGTTCTCAGACGGAGTCTCAGAAGGGGAATGTCTGAAATACTAATATCAGTGATTTGACTCTATATATCTTATCATATAGTATAGAGTGAACTTTAACAACTAAATTACAGTATAAGCCATTCTGGCTTAGCTTACTCTGCCACCATTCACCTCAAGGTCGTGGAGTTTACTAAGTAGCAACCATAGTTGTATGGTTTTCCCCCCAAGCGACGCACGGCAGACAGACATCGGTGTCTAGTCTGCTTGATGGGTGAGTGGGTGTCACAGGCGCTGGCGAGGGTGTCCGTTGACAACATCCAGATAATTTGTATGGAATTATGTAACGGGGAATACCAGAGAGACGGTTTCTTTTCAATATGCAATTTAACACGCTACCTAGAAAGGGAATGTGGCCTCCCAGGGACCCAGGGTCGCGCGGACAGTCCAGTGTTTGGGTGAGTGTCTGGCTCGCGGACAGGTCAACTTTCTCCCCCGGTCATCAATTAAATCACCCTCGCGCTTTTAGCTGTCACTTTTCTGGCCGTAGTGACTTGGCTCGGGCATAACATACATTTGTATGCTTCACACAAGAGAGAGAGAGGTTTATGACTTGCTAGCATGTTTTCGGACACCTGGCTACTGTATACGACTATGGTTCAGTAGTCTAGATGTTCTTCGCTTTTACGCAGAGACAATCGCTTTTACGCAGAGACAAAGGTGCTAATAACACAGGCCTAGTCTAACGTAGCCTGATTTTTCCTGAAAGGAGTTGTTTAGTAATTGATAATGCAAACGTATTAGTCTTAACTTCGCAAATATGGAGATATATCTTTGGCCTCCTGGATGTGTGAACCATGTTGTAAATGGCGTTTTAAACTGGAGATAGAATCAGAGACCTGAAAAATAACCTCGAGCAGACTACCATGACAGTTTGAATAGCTCATACATTTTATTGAATGATTTCGTAAGCAGATACGTATTTGTGACAAACCACAAACATAAACCACGTATAAAATCCATAAAATATAAACTTTTGACCCAGTCTAGGTAGCTTTGAGTTATCAGTAGATCAGTGAGTTCTCCCCTTCAAACAACGAAAAAAACTGTCTGGGTAGCCTATTTAACTTACAAAAGAAATACATTAATTCACCATATAAGGAGAATTTCCCTTTATTTCTATACATTTTAAATATGAACACAGATATGACATATAGGCCTACTTCAAATAGTTTCGTTAAACATGGCCGTTCATCTTATAAGACCACATTCTAAATCATGAGACGAGCGCACAAAAACACTGTCATTCGGGTACCCGAATTATGATAACAAAAATAAACACAGAAGACATTAACAATAACAAAAAACTTAAAAAATAAAATAAAAAGTTTAGTGAACTTCCGGAATGCTACAACAAATTTACCAAAGACAACTTCACCATTGGAACCTTTGGACGTATGAAGGGGGTGAATCTTCATATCTTTATAGGCTAAAGATGCCATATGCCATTAATGCATTATCTCGCCCTCCTTATTTTCTCCCCACTTCATTTCATGTTCTTTTCTTTCTTTCTCTTTTTTACTCTGTCCTCTTCTCTTCTTCGTCTTCGCCGTTGGTCTGAGTGGAGTTTATCAGTTTGTTCTCTTTTTTCCACTTCATCCTCCGGTTCTGGAACCAGATTTTGATCTGGCGTTCTGTGAGGCAGAGTGCGTGCGCGATCTCGATGCGGCGTCTCCGGGTCAGGTACCTGTTAAAGTGGAACTCCTTCTCCAGCTCGAGCGTCTGGTAGCGGGTGTACGTCTGCCGACCCCGACGACCGGGGTTACCGAAGGTCCCTGTGTGAACAGAGAACAGGGGAAAGAGAAGTCATACATTAACCTTCGAGCTCGTGTTTATTGCACTGATAGATAAAGAAAGAGTTTGGAGGCTTCAGAGAAGCTCGTGAGTAGCCTGAGAGGCGGAATAACACCCAGCGCTGCACAGGCGACACAAGTACAGTGACCACAGATAAGACCATAGATTTTGTCTAATAGGCCTAGCTTTTAAGACAAACAACAGACTGTGTAGACCTCTAACGGTTAATTTAACATAACCAAACACACAACATGTCAATATGTTTGTTCATCAGACCTCTGGCAAGAACATAACAGGCAAGCAAAAATAAATATGATGTTATTTCCTGTCTGTTGATCACGCACAGGACAGATTTAAAGGGGGGTTGTTTGTTTTGGCGCGTGTCATATTATGGTTTTTATTTTCATACACAGGATCTAGCATCTACAGTAATGACGTTTTAACAGCAACTGTCTTACAGTGTCTAATTTGGGCTACTGATTTGTGTGTAATACGCATGTCCCTTAAATGCAATGCTATTTTAAAATAAAACAAAATACATACATGCAACGACAATAAACTGGATTATTTGAGTCTGCTTCAAAAGTGGTCATAGATCAAACGTTAGGATGTCCAGTAGTCAAGGAAGTGGAGCTACGACTGCTCATCAAAGTTGTTTTAGCTCTTTTTGTTTCGACTCGGAATTCCTTGAATGTAATTTATTGCACCATGCCTCTCCCTGTATTCTCGTGCAGTGTCTTGCCCTATCATTTCTCAGGCTTTTGATATATTTCTCAGCCAAGCCTATCTCATACACATGCAACCCATTCACTGTGTTTGCTTTGTGATAGCCTACTACTTGAACTCTGAGACGGAGTCCTTTTTTTGTGTGTCTGATAACTAAGAACTAATAGTGGAGAAGCCTGTCACCAAAACAATACGAGACGTTTTGACGATAAGAGAAATCTTCCATGGGGACTACATGCCCCCATTGTTACCCTATACCAGGGATGCGCGCGTCGTGTGCCGTGCGCTTTTAATCTACAATGTGAATAATGTGAGCCTCGAGGCGGTTGGAAACGACAATAACCAAACGATAGGGAACCAATACTGTAGAAATGTTGAAGGGAATCTCCACAAGGTTTACCGGAGACCGCTCTGCTCATGCCTCCCGTCACTCCTAGATAACACCAAGGCGACGTTATTTTTTCCTTGTAGCCTAGCCTGCGCTCTTCCGGGCGCTGTGTAGACAGTGGGCTACAGTAGGTCACATGTAGTAGCCTGTACGCTAGCTCTGAGGATCAGCCGCGGCAGACAAAAACCCAAAACAAGAGCGAGGGGGGGATAAAACCATGACATTGCTGTGTGGACTCACCGTTACACGCGTTCATCCTCTGCATCCAGGGATAGACGGGCGTCGAGGGCTTCTGCTCCTCTGTGTCGCCGAAAAGGCTCTTGCTCTGCCCCGTGCAGTCCGTCTTACGGTGGTCTTGGCTCAGCACGAGAGAGTGCTCCTCTATGCTGCTGGCGAGCGCGCATGTGGGGTCCTTTTCCCTGTAAAAACTGGCCGCTGCGTAGTCGCATGCGGCGGCGGTGGCCCGGCCGTAGGCACCGTTCGCCTGCTGGTAGTACGAGGACGGATACGCCTTGTCTTGAACGCTGGTAGCTCCATAGGCGGCACCGGGATAGTGTCTTAAAGGATCTGTATATCCGGAGGAATATAACGGTATCTGTCCCAAGAAAGACTCTTGTCCTCCGGGCAGAGTCACGGGGAAAGTTGAGTTTACAAAATAGGAACTCATTGGGAGGGCACGGGCTCTTTTCCTGGGTTTATGATTTGTTGTGTTTTATAGTCCAAGTGGTTTAGCTATCAGTAGTTTATCGGAGATTGGGTTTTAGTTGAGGGAGGGGGGGGGTGAGGGAGGGGGGGGGGGCGCTGGGTGGCTATGTGCCAGTGCGGGACAGAGGGAAACCATACCATCTGACCGGAGACTGACCAATAGCGAACGTCCGTGCCTGCAAAATAGCACCCGTGAGGGGGGCTGAGATTGCATGCGCCGGGGGACCCCAGCGCAAAACCCGAGAGCAGGCGCTTTCCTTTTTTCCTCCTCTTCGTTCGCCTTTCCCTCCTTCCAATGAGATTGCACAATATACGAATCACACTGGAATCTTTAAAGTGCTAAATTGAATACATCGACACTTCTTCTAGCCTTCTCTTTGGTCTGACGTCCGCTCCCCCTACACACAACCCGCTCACTCAAGGCGACAATATATTACCGTTCAAATAATCCCCACATTAAAAAGGATTTCAAAACGTGCGTCGTTTCAAATACGCATGCACCGCCGGGGCAGGGGGGGGGGGGGGGGCATTGAATCATATTCTGGAACTGCTCGTTGTTTATATTTGTTATGATTTATATCCTCGTTTCATTGGGTGGATTAAGATGTGCTTTTTGTCCCTTCTTACTTTCTCATCACAGTTATGCACATTGTCATTTCCACACGAGTAATTGAGAAGGTATTGTGCATCCTGCTCATAATGAATGACATTACCTTATATGTCAGCATATAAGGTAATGTCATCACATCTGGACGTGGCAGAAGGTGTTCCGTTATCTTTGATTACAGTTTTTTTCTCAGAATATTGCCTCGGAATCATACAGTCTTTGGTTAATCCATGGGTTGCTTTTATCAACGTTTAGCGTAATTGAGACGCTATTATATTGGGTCGATCCGTTTTGGTTGCTTGTAGGGTGGCTCTGTTCTGGTTTGTGGTAGTGCTACATAAAAGTTGCTGATTACCACATTTATCTGCGTTGAGTATGTATTTACATGCGTGCTCCCCAGACCACATATCATGCTCCGGTTTTTATTTCTAAATTATTGACTGGGGGCAGGTCATTAAGCATTGTAAAGCTTTCAGTGTTTCCCTGACTTCTCTACTACGACTCGTCTCGAGGCTTGGTCTGTTTTTCATTTACAAATGGCACAGTTATATGGCCCCGAATATGTGTCGCTAAATCATAAATTAGCCCCAGTCCCATAAATAAGTCCAGTCTTCTCGCGGACACAAGTGTTGCTTCACCAACTGCGCACAGAATCCATTTACTTTCATTTTGACTCTTTCCCCAACGGAGCCGGACGTGGGGCTTCCTTTGGTATAGCTTAGTTTTGTGTGAACGGGAAATGCCATTGTTGTGAGTTTTGTTGAATGTATACACAGAGAAATCGACCACTCAAAAGTCTCTGTTAATAATTAATGAGTAATAACTACTCTGGAGGATATTCTACTCAGCTAAAAGTAGACCAAAATTAGTTATTGCCTGTTTATCGTGGGCTTATACCGTGCAATATTATATATTAATGTTACTTTTATAAAAATCTAATTGCTCCCTTTCTTTTATTGCAGGTCTGCAGATTTACGCATTACGCACGGCGAGGCCATCAACGCTCGCGGGCCTAGAAACTTCCGCGGCCAAACTAGCCTACTGCATAAAGTTGGCCCGAAACACTGGGGATCAACACATTGGGCTACAGACGATTATAAAGCAATTGTGGAAATATAAAAGGAGATCCCACAGGAGATGCGTCTCAGCGGATCAAAAGTCTTGATAGGCCAATGTTTAGACTAACTGGAGAGGAAACACGCGTCTGTCACTTTCTGTCATGTGTCCCGGAACTGCCCCTCAAGCGGGCCGCATGACATTACGCATAATGTAAGTAGTTTTATGCGCTCTATTCTTGACCCCTTACATTGTGTTAGTATGCTGATATTATTATGTATGCATATATTTGTTTGAAAACAGATTAATTTCCCTAACACGATACACTGTCCGTGCTCAAATATAATAGGCACACCGCCTCGCAGCAGTAGGCTATAGAAAAGCTTATTTCATATTGTGTTTTATGACTGTTCTGCGCTATTGTGGTCCTATATTTTGTACATGTTTTACTAGCCTATCTAGGGCATGAATAAATTACTATTTAGTTGACTGGGATTGTGTAATAACTATTTTGTTGATTGGGATTGTGTAATAACTGTAATTGTAATGGGTGATAATGAAACATTAAAACAGTGAATAGTTGAATCGAGTTGTGTTCTTTGGGAGTAGCTGTTTTATTTTATTGGGGGGGTAGGGGGGTGTACTGTTTTATGGCCGTTTATGAGGCCTGTAAATCCAACAGGACTTGGAACAGAAAACAAGCTGTGGCGACAGAAGTTGAAACAAATGCGCAAGACAGACACACGGCAGCTCTTAACACTGAATAGTTTACTCTAATTTGTGATTATTATATAGAAGCGGTTAGTGTAACCACAAATATAACCAGATTTTTATGTTAGTTGCCCGTCTCCCTCACCTAGACGATCAAAAAGTGCCAATTTACATAAGCCATAGGCTATACTAACTCTTCAAAATCACACACTACTGCCTTCATTACCATAGGTTACAATACAGAGCACATGCAATTCTCGCTAAATTGTTTAGTAAATTAGAGGCCAACTAGAAGGGTAATAGACTGAAAAGTCTATGTGTAGAGGTGTATTCATGAATTAATCTGTCAAACAGGGGTTGTCTAATCCTGATGGCAAACACGATTCACCAAACGCATTACAACATATTTATACACTACATAGGCTCTAATACTTTATATGAGGAAATTAATGTAACGTGTATCGAAATAAACTAATCAGGAAATACAACTAAAGTCTAATGATTATATTCAAATCAATTAGAGACCACATTGTCTTCCATTACGTTATGCGTCAATAATATGAAAAGATGGCTTAAGTGGCCACTGTGCCAAATAAACAAAGTGTAGCGGTGCAGTGTTCAGTCGCTTCAGCTTGTGTGCTGCCAAGTGGATAACTTCAGCCAGTTAATGATGGACCGAACTCCACCGCCTTCCTTCGACATTCATAATTGTTCCTCGGAAAATGACTTGTCCATCATGAACTTTGAGCTCTTTTGAAGTTAGTAGATGGTTACCTGATAATCATCTGACCGAGAGCGCTCGAGGCAGGTTACACATTAAATGTCATTGCTTTGAGTCTGAGTCTACCAGAAAGTTTGAGCCACTTTTAATATTCCAATTAAACTAAACTAAATTAATGTAAACTATTGTAGAGTCTTTATCACGTTATTGATTTAAAAAGTGTTACATTAGACTGAAATTAATTAATGGCCGTATCACACCATATAGCTGGGGGCTAGATGTCAGCGAAACCGGACGAATTAATTAAATAAATTATAAATAAGAACCAACTGGCTGAATATAGTTTTATAGGTTACAGTATGTATTTATGTACATTTACTGTAGGCAATAGCACACACACTCACGCACACACCCTTGCTCTCTTTCTCTCTCTCCCCCGCTCTGTCTCTCACTCTTTCTCTCTCACACACACACGCACGCACATGTACACGCAGTGTGTGGAAAAAACGTATCCTGTGCTGTTCATGCTACAGGTAATTGCCTTACAAGACCCCACTTTAACGAACTACAACATGGACCAAGGACAAATATTGTTTGGACACACACACACACACGCACACACACACACACACACACTCGCCTCACTTGCCACCACCGCCACATTCCTCTCTCACTATCCAGTACACGACCCTAACACATTAACACAGATTGCTGTTACAGCTTGTGTTTCCTTGGGGAGAGTACTGCACACAACCTCACAACATCGGCTATAAGCCAGAATGACCCGTCGGCTTTCCTGCTAAACTCTGGCTCCTCATAACAAGGAAAACTGCGGTGAGTGAATCCAGGTTGACGCACTGAACTGGGCCCCACTGCACGCTCCGTTCACTGCACAATGCAAGACTCTAACCTTGGCGCGGTCATCCGCTTACGCCTCGTTTTTTTTAAGAGGGTGAGGGAAGCGAAAGAGAGGGAGAGAGGGGTGGGGGGGTGGGGGTGCACGAAAATCAAGCCCTTTAGGCCTGGTCTTTCTGCATGCGTGCCACAAATCTCTCCCAAACGCGGACACATCAAAGCGCGCGGCAACAGCAGCTCGAGAATTTACAACCTCTGCATTCTTCTACGTTCCACTGCCACCGGGCCCAGCCCGCCCCTCGGCCCCCAGGCTTCCTGTTATCTGTTCACCCAGTCGGGGCCCGCTGGACGCTCTGCTGCACGCAATCCCGCGGAAAGGAACACTGCGGGAAGTAGCACACATCTGTTTGTCAACAGCTAATGCACACGCTGAACTGCAAAACACATTTACGCACCATGATGGGTGAGACGCACGCTCAAGCATGCACTGGAATACCGGTAAACACACACAGGAATAGGCCCGCCCAGAAGCACGCATCGTCTATCCACACACAGGACCCATACACATAGCCTGCTCCACACAAAACAAACACATACACACGTAAACCCTCATAAACACACACACCCTCACGGGCTTTTTGGGTATTGTTGAAAGGTGACCGCTAGATGGCAGCAGAGAGTTAGGAACGAGCAGAGAAGGATGCAGCAACCTGCGTCACGGCACTGCAAAGCTGCAGTCTGACAAGGTTGGACAGCTCAGTTCGAAATAATGTTTCAAATGTATGACATGCTTTCTCAATTAAGTATTATCTACATTTTACTTGGAAAATAAAGGCACTGTCGTCAATACATCTGGCAATACCCAACCCATAAACATCAAGTGAACGTAATTGTATTTTGACCTATGGATGAAAAGGAAGCAGTAAATTAATATTCAAATGACATGTGCATGATGAAATGTTGTAATTGAATATCTCATCTTGTTATTGTCATATGCGTTGGTATTATTATTATTTTTTTATTTGTATATCCTGTCATCACCGGTGTTTTGTAATCGTAGCTGTTGGTTGTATTTCAAAAGGCGAGGACCATGAGATGTAATGTTGTTCTTCAAACAATGCGATGGAGAGATTATAAAATAAAATAAAAACTATAGGCCTATCTGCTGTACCGAATATTCTGCCCAAATACAGACAGACACATAATGACAGACTGATTGACACACACACACAAACACACCCACACACACACACACACACACACACACACACACACACTGCATAGATACACACACACCTACACGCACGCACACACACTCACACACACACTGCATACATACACACACACACACAAACACTGCGTACATACTTATACACATACATACATACATACATACATACATACATACAAACATACATGCATGCATACATACATACATACATACATGCATGCATACATACATACATACATACATACATACATACATACATACATACATACATACATACATACATACATACTGCATGCATTCATGCATGCATGCATACATACATACATACATACATACATACATACATACATACATACATACATACATACATACATACATACATACATACACAAACTATTTATATTAGAAAAATGCCTGTGTGACAAAATGAGACCTCACAAAACAGCAAATGAAAGATATGGACAGACAGACAGACAAAAAGGCAGACGGACATGCAAACAAACAGAAAGACAGACAGACAGACAGACAGACAGACAGACAGACAGACAGACAGACAGACAGACAGACAGACAGACGAAACTTAGTACACCTGTACACCTTGATGATTATAAGCTAATGCTATGATTACTAATAATAAGAATCAGGCAATTCATTCATTTATTTATATCATTTTAGGTATACACAACCATATAGGCTAGTGGAATAAGTGTGACAGTACAGTATTGATGATTTTGCAGTTATGACTGTACTTGTGGAATGAATAGTGAATGTTGAAATTAGCTATTACAGCAAGAAGTGTATCAGATGTCAGTGCAATTGTCATTTCTGGATGTGATCATTATGATGGGCGTGGGTGTGTGTGTGTGGTGGGGGAGTGGGGGGGGGGTGTTTTCACAGACGGGGAGACAGCAAATGGGGACCAAAGGGTATGGCCGCGCTAAAACAGCACAGGATGGTGGCCTAGGAGGGGAAATGAGAGTGGAAATAAAGCAATAAAAGTAGGCGAGATGACGCCGCAGACACACACAAAAACACCGTCTCCCCTTACAGACGCACCCCGGCTGCCCAATAACCTGGAAGCGTGCCGCGCTGATCTGGAAGTGGTACAGGCGTCCCGTTGACAACCCCATGCGTAATGGAGGAGCAGGGGATGGCGGGTGAATAAGGAAGACGGTCAGCGCGCTCTTATCTGCTCAATTGTGTACTGAAAACGCCCGCGTGCCTTGTCTTGTTTGTTTCCGCGCGGTCTAAGGCTGTGATGGAGGAGTGGAGGAATGTCGCATAGCCTCGTGCTTTTTCATTAAGCGAGTCCACGTAAGAGATGACCCAAGACCGTACAGTAGGATATAATCCCATTGGCAACGGCACAGTTCCGTTAAACCTCGCCCTCGGTGCGCATAGCCCGGGCATCGCTCGGCGTTTTACACCACAAACACCCCTCTGTCAACCACAACCGAGCTCCGCGAATCGATATCGATATTTGACAAATATGCCTCCGAGCAAAATCCAAATTCATCACACACACTCAACGAGATTAGCACATCTTAAGTAGCCTACTGTGTTCAAGAGGCTCCCACGCTATCAATTGGTATTTTTAGATAAGATTACGCAAAGGCACACGTGAATATATTCGAGTGTTTAGCCTATAGCCTAGCCGTGGTTGCGGCGCAGTTAAAAGAACCAACGCAGGCGAGTGACAGACAAGCATGCCTTACCTTTGTTGATAATCCGTCACTGAGCTCTTGGACAGGGCGGCGAGCTTCACGCAGCTCGCGGTAACAGCATTCCTGTCCCTCGCGCCGGTCCCCGTTATACGCTTATCTGGCTCGTGCAGTGTTGCCGGCCGCCTACGACCGTTTCCCTGACATTTGTCTACGGGAGTCAAGCGTCATCCCACATTTGAAAAATTTGATGCGACCCTCCGGCGTGTCCAGACCCCTCATATTCAGTCACTCTCTCCATCGCAACGGAAATCCCAATCACAGTCGGCCACATTAGCATAGCGCGAGGACAGCGAGGAGCGAGGAGGCAGGTCTCTCCCAGTCTCCCTGTAATCACCGAGAAGAGGGGGGCCATGAGCTTATGGAGTTTTTAATTTCATAAACACGATTTAAAAAGATCCATAGAACCTTGAAGGAGCACAGTGTTGCTAGAGAAGGTGCAGTGGCCAGAAGAATGCTGCAATATAACCACTTGGGAAATCATAAAAAGTTCATGTTCACGGTTACCCATCCACATGACCATCCTCGGCCAATCCCAGCACCCAGGCACTCATAAAGTTCTATCACAAAGTTGTAAATTTTCATAAAACAACAAGGAATTTATTGCATTTCTTCATGACTGCTTTAGCAGCAGTGGCCTCAGACGCCATCTTTTTCTTCAGAAAAAGAAGGAGCAAACGTTTTTTTTCTCTCGTCTTTAACCAGAAAGATGCTCTCATGTTTGGGTGATATTTGTAGGCCGAGCGGCGGGACCGACTATATACGGCCTGTGTTGTTGTTGTTGGTGTTTTTTGCGCTTTTCAACAATTCGTGCAACAATATTGTTGAACCAAAATAGCATTTTAATTAATTTGGGGGGAAAACTGAGCAAGCAAAAACGAACACGTTGGTACCTGGTAAATATAAAACATAATTCAAAATGAATGTTTTCCTATCTGTGCTTACTTGTAGTATTAACCTAATAACCTACAGTATTTAAAACCTCCCACACCACGTTCTCGTAATAATATAGACTCTTTACACTGGCACAGATAATTCCTATGTCTAAAAGTGTATTATATGTCTTGCTTACGCGTTAAATAAAATGCAATACATTAATAGCCTACATTGTTTTACACTGCTATCATTTGTGATTAAACAGACAGGAGGTGTTTTATTAAGGCTTGTATATCTTAACAGGCCTAGGCTATTTGGAATGCCCAAATTATAACCAGAGCAAATAACATTTGGTGCTTCATGCGCAAAGGCAATGCTAAACGAGAACCATTTTCAGACTTACCGTAAGAAAAACAACACTGTTTATGACAAAGATTATGAATATGTGTTTCATTCAGTTGTATGATGTGTTACAAACATAAAAAAAACACCATAGGCCCTATCTGAACGAAAATGCATGGTACAAATACCGTGCGTAAAATGTTTCACAATGCGGTATTTAGTAGCCGCATCAAGGTCCATGTCTTGAAAAAGGGTCCTGTATGATAGTCATGGTACTTCCTGGTTTGGTTCGTGTTTTATTCGACGCTACTGTAACTAAATTATGCCGTTTGATGCTCCTATATGTGAGGATGCAGGAGGTTAAATATTAACGTAAATAGAAAAGCCAGGACGAAACCTAAAGACGTGAATTGTTTCACGCCCTGGAAAGTTGACACACAAGCAGACGCTTTCTTGAACCCGTTTCCCATTTTGTTGATCTTATTTGTTACTTTTATGGTGGTTTCCGGCCTTTCATTGATGCAATAAACGCATTAGGCTCAGTTACAGCCCCAATATAACAGTGTTCTTTTGGCCATACAGGCCTGGGTGCATCGTACAGAGAAGACGACCCTGCACCCAACGAATCTTGTTATGGATCTAGGACTGAGTAACAAGACATCCATGATCAGAAGTAATATCAACGTAGAAGACAGTAAAATGTTTATATTGATACAAGGGTGTATATTAATGCAACCCCTTTTGCCAATCAAAATATCTCATATGTATTTTATCTTATACTGCTGACTCTCAAATAAGTTCACAAGCTACAAGCAACGTCTGGAAGATATACCTAAATAAAATGAAATGAATTATTTCAAATATGATCAAATGTTAATATGCCTCTCAGTACTAACATACTGCCAGTGGTAATTTCTAAATTACTTCTTAATCCTCTTACTTCTTAATACTTAATCTGAGTGTCTGAGAATGGTGATTTTGAATGGGTGACAATTGTAATTCCACTAGAAAATAATAGGCTATTGTTCGTGCAGAGCGCCGGAACAATATTTCATGGAGGCTATTTATATTTTCAAAGATTATTATTGTAACTTTCTACCTATTGATCTTAGTCATCTTCCTCCACTATTCCGTTGGAAAGGAGGCCGTTTATATCATGCCGTGGGTTACATTTTGTGTAGCCCGTGAATACGAAACCCAAGAGAGAAAATCCGTACACATTGATTACTTTTATTGACATAAACAAAACAAGTGTGCAATTGGATAACGAAAAAAAAGTCCCTCACAACACGAAAAAATATATTCCTAGGCTACACCTTGTGGTCCACTGTACATAAACAATAAAAAAACAGACTGCATAAAATCTAATAGCATAACGGTTAAACTCGTTACAGCACGACTAAAATGTACAGCCAGAGGAAATGGAGGGCACTAAATGAATACATCATAACAAGGGTGACCTTAGGTAGGCTAAAACCCTCCAAAGCCGATCCCTTTCAGGACAGGCCTAGTTGTCCCAAGCGAGAGTTTTGCAGTTTTACAGGTCAATGTTAAAACACAAGCCTAGATCATACAACTGAGCACAAATTAAAATAGTCTATACGCAACATCAATGTAAATGAAAATACAAGCAACATCAATGCAGGATGCTATCGTTCCGTAATTTAACTATAGGCCCACTTTTACCAAAACAATACGTGGCTTTGGACAATTATAAACAAATTATCTTAGTAGGTAGTATTGTATGTTTAACTATTCAGTGTAAGAATAGGGGAAACGCGGATTTCACCCTTGATTTTATCAATAGCAGTCCTCTAAGCTATAGGCCTAGTACTCCTTCATGTTTTTCACCGTCAGCAATCGCTACTCCTCCTCCTCCTCATCTTCATCTCCTCCCGGTTGGTCAGCGGTAGGGGAGCTCTGTCCGGTCGTCTTGTTTTCTTTCTTCCACTTCATCCTTCGGTTCTGGAACCAGATTTTGATCTGTCGCTCAGTGAGGCAGAGTGCGTGCGCGATCTCGATGCGCCGTCGCCGGGTCAGGTAGCGGTTGAAGTGGAACTCCTTCTCCAGCTCCAGGGTCTGGTAGCGCGTGTACGTCTGTCGGCCTCGCTTCCTGTCTGCACCTGTAAGAGATCAAGGGACGTTTGGCCAATGAGCAGGCCGTAAAACGGGTTATTTCCCCCAGTGTCTTTCCCAAAATATATGCATTTTATGTTTGTCGTGTGTAAACAGCACATTTTGAGGATCATATTACATTACGCTGCCCCCATTCCTGTGGTGAAAGGCTAATGCTTTGCATCACTTTGTAATTCCCATAAATATGTAGGCCTAGGCCTGAATTAAATGGCTGAAATTGTTCACTTGTTTTGTTAGGCTATCTGGCCTGTGTGTAGCCTGATAACAACAACAAAAACTCCAAACTCCACGAGGTGATACAAAATATGCCTAATTTGTAAAATAAAGGTTGTTACTGGATATGAGTCGTTCTTGAATATGCATCTGAGAATATTCAGAACAAGATTAGGCTATATGATTTGCTATTTGGGTGAGCTGGCTTTCGCGTCAACGTAGCAGGTGTAGGCGAGGCTACCTAATAAAGTAGACACTGGGTGGAGTGATTATTCAATGTATAGGCTGGGGATATTCAGGATAACAGGATAACAAAACCGCGAACTGATTTAAGTAAAATGATGTGAAGATATCCATCCATAAATGTGGTTAATTCCCCAACATTCTGTGCCCACGCGGCAGTTGTTGTACTTCGTTCCAGTCTTCATAAATGCGATTGAGTGGCGGAGGCTTTTGCATAGAACTACTATTTTTAAGACCAGCAAAGGCTACCGTTTTCAGCGGGTCTTCGTTTTAAGGATGTAAGTAGGCCTAATTATAGACATTTTGGAAAAGTAGGACCCTACGGATATATAAAATTATATAATATAATAATAAATAAACAAAAATGTTGTTGTAGTCTTGTAAACTATGCGACTTTCTGCACTTCCTGTAAAATCTGCAGCATCAACGAGTGTTGAACAATGTTAGCCTACATTTTCAGGGTCTATGTAGGCTTCCCTTCTTACTATTCTATATGTAGGATGTGTTGCCTATAGGCATGCGGGTGTTACAAAGTATATCCCTATAGAGACCACCTGTGATATAAAATGACTTATCAGCGAGGCTCCAATGGGACTTTACAGGAGACCTATAGCACTCTTAAAAACAAGTGATAATCAAGTAGGCTCGAGCACAAAACATCCAGTTGCATACGTAGCCTATAGTCCTCCTGTTTCTTTCGAACAAAAGGCCAGACATTCCATTGCCTAAGAGCTGTGAGGGGATTTTATAGTTTGGCCTCAACAACAAAACCTCAACAGTAACGGGGTGTATAGAGGCCCTTCTCGAATCAAAACTCGATAGCATAAAGATAGTCGTGGAGCACAAACATATTCGCTCCCCTGTTGCCACACATGAGTATTTTTTTTGTCTCCCTTCTCAGGAGTTCCGCATAGGGTCGGTCAGGTCTGCTTGTCGCTTCCGCTACAGGCAGACAAGCGTCTAATGGAGTCTACAGCGGCTCGCGCACTATGGAGTTTTATTGAACGCAGTGGTCACTAGTGTGCTTCTCATTTCCGCTGGGCTGCCTACGTGTCACTTTCTGGGTGAAACCCGTCTCAGTGTGAGACATGGGGAAATTCTGGAGGTCTAGAGACAGACTGGGGAACGAGAGAGTGGGAAAAGAAGGGGGTATTCATCCTTATTGATGATATTTTTCTCTCTTCATGTGTCCTGACTGTGATTTGCTCTTTAACAGAGACGGCTTGGCTGGGAGTCTTCTGTGTTCCAACAAGGACTAGCATTGTACTCGAGGAGACAGGCTAAACCTCTGCGCACCACACACCCAGAGTGTAAGACATTAGATTTCATGTAGTGTGTGTGTGTGTGTGTGTGTGTGTGTGTGTGTGTGTGTGTGTGTGTGTGTGTGTGTGTGTGTGTGTGTGCGTGTGTGTGTGTGTGTGTGCGTGTGTGTGTGTGTGTGTGTGTGAGAGCGTGCGTGTGCGTGCGCGCTGCTGTCCAATGACTAATTTGATATGTGATTATTTATAGGTGTAAAAGGGAGTATAGGCAATATGTATTTCTAGTGCAGATAATATTTCCTTTCACTTTCTAAATGAATGTTGGATCTGGGTTCAAAATATTACACTCATACTTTTCGACTTTACTTAAATTACCTCCAAACGTCTAAATTAAAATATACAACTTCATTACAGGCCAAGACTGTGAGTACGTCATGCAAGTCAGGACAACACATATTTCTTGCTTCTTGGCAAGTCTCATCTCCCTCATCTCTTTCTCTCTCTCTCTTTCTCCCTCCCTTCCCCTCTCTCTCCTCTCTCTCTCTCTTTCTCTCTCTTTCTCTCTCTCTCCGCTAGGCTAGTGTTTGCGTGTGTGTGTTTTCTATGTACAGTAGGCTTTGTCAAATGTTTGTCAATCTAAGTTGAAAGTCAATATGAAAAATTAACAATGTACCAAGTAGCCGACGGGCCAGTCATGTAGGCTGGTTGTTTATGTAGGCCTATGGTAGGCCCAGCTTTGCAATGCTATGCCAAACATCACCTTCCTTTATACTAGGAGTCGTTAGTGGAAAACGTTTGAAGTCTAAATCCCATTTACCAAGTCAGGTGGTGACTATTACCGAATTAGCAAATGGAAGGTTAGTAAAGGAAGATATGTTTGGTATGATCACGCTTCGGTCCGCACAAAATGTAGAGTATGCATTTTTCACGCGACACAAATAGCTCACACACACAACTTAAGACTACAGCCAGAAAATGTATGATAAGATAACGTGTGACAACGAATACCTGGTAGTAAATGTCAAAATAGTTGCTAATGAGGACGTATCTGTTTCCAAAGTATTTATGTTGTTGTATGTTTTAAGCCAGCGGCTAACGAGGGTGCGCAGCGCCTGCGAGCTGACGTTTGACAGATAGGAACTTTGTGGTAGTTGCAGCCAAACCTTGAGTGCCTACAGAAAATCACTAGACAAAAACTTGTCAGACACTATTTCTCCCGGGGCTGCACGGAATTGGAAATTGGCTGTTCCTTCCTTAATAGTGGGGAGTAATTTTTCAGGGGCCAAAAGCGATACAAAAAAAAAACACATAAACACACACTCATGCACGCGCGCGCGCGCGCACACACACACACACACAGCGCTTAATATTGAAGCTTAGGATCGTATGCTGTTTCCAACAATGTTGGCTGTGTGACACTCAACACTGAAACTGAACCAGGCCTAGGCTACTACTCTGAACTATCAAAGAGTTATAGGCTACTCGTGAATGCCCGAACGAGGCGTTTACACAAAACTGTCTTACTGTAACAGGAAACCTTACAATGCACGGTAGTAAACACGCTTCTCATCATTCAGACGTATTTAGGGAACAGCGAATCGGCTCCGTGTTTTAGAGTCAGACATCTACGCTGTGTTGTTGAGAAAGATATCCTAGAAACAAGCAACATAAACAACACGAGCTGAAGCAGCCATACTAGGCTGTTTTTGCCCTTCTGCGGGGATCAGAGTTGGATAATCCTACGCCCCCTCTCTCCGTTTTAACACAATACCACCTAATGAATATTCAGATGTCTTAAATTATGGTTTTATGGAGGTCGTATAGCAATAAAAGATCTGCGCTGGCAAAGCGGCGTAAAGCATAGTTCGTCGAGCGGTCTTGGCCACTCCGCAACGGCTCAGTTTAAAGACCGTTTAACGTAATTATTAGGTCGGAACGAGCAGCCCCTTCAACCCAGCCCCTCTTTAATCCTCTCCTCCCTCAGGAGAACATAATATATTTTCTAATAGCCCTACCTGAGCTTCTCATCCAGGGGTAGATCCGGAGGTTGTCCTCGTTCTGTTGCTCGGCTTTGCTGCAGCTGCTGGGGAGCTTGGATGGGTCACCGGAGCACATCACGGAGAGGCTGGGGTGGTCGAAGGGGGAGCAGTGCATGTTCAGGGAGCCGGCGCCCAGCCCGTACGCAGAGGTGTACATGCCGGGGTTCTGGGAGGGAATGTTACCTCCATTACTGTACAGTCCGGATATTGACGAGGAAGAGGAGAACGCAGCTCCACTGGAGCCCGGGACATAGCCGCTGGTTCGCGGCGAACTAGACGCAAAGGCGCACGAAGTTTGCTCTGGAAATACCCCGTTTGGAAAAACAGAACTTGCTGCTTGATATTTTGAAAACAAAGCGTTCGCATAATACAATGAACTCATAATTTGACCGGTGATTTGTAGGCCGGGAGGTTTTAGTGTCGGTTTTACGAGGTACTGTGATATATTACAGTATTACGGTCTAGATTTACACCAAAAATCACCCCTTTTTCCTCGGGGGCCACGTGATAGGGGCCATGTGGTACAAAGCCCTCCAATAACAAGAGAGCTTCCCACCGCTCGCGTAATGTGGAAAAAAGTGCACCACTGACCATACGTTCACTGTAAATGCAAAGGTGCCTCCAATCAAGGCTTAACAAGAAGCCCAGAAATCGATGGTCTACAGAAGTATTCAGTTATCACCTAGCGCGTGGCGCAGTTATTAAAAAAAACAACAGCATCCAACTGAAACGTACACAAATCTTAAAATGTCTCCGAATTCTCTTTGGACATTCACACAAATAAGTAAAACCCTATTTACTCCCGTATCGATTTTACTTAGCTTCAATTTCAATGTGAGGGTGGTCTTTTGACAAAGTTCCCGCAGGAAAAACACTGCTTCTGTTATTGTGGTCAGTGCAGTGCGCAGCCATGTCTGTTCTGAGTGGTCTGTGTAGAGGGGCCCACTCGCAACGCTGACTCTAGCCCCTCTCCCTTTCAGAGAGAGAATTTCTGCTCCGGAGCGTCTCCCTGCCCACAGCACCCATCTCCTGCTCTACGGCTCTGGCTCCGGACAACACAAGGCTTGTTGTGTTAAACAGAACAGTAAAAGGCCTATGGCAGCCACAGCTCGAGACGCCTCGCCGCACTTACCGCGCTCCTCAGCTCGGGCCTCCACAGAACCGAGCCGTTGGCCGAAATCCACCTGGCGCAAAGGTGCTTTTAAATACATTTTGCGTAAAAACGCAACTGTCCGTCTGAGTGTCTTGGGAACTTGGGGAGGCGAGATCCCATGTAGAGCTTGTGAAGCTCTATCCGTCCTCATATAGGCCTTAAAGCGAGGTGTTTAGATCAGGGGGCCCTACAGAACGGCCCCCGCCGTGAACCCAGTACTGATCCAACCTGGCGTGGTTTCACGTGCCGCGACCTTGTCTATCTAAAGCTCCCCGAGCGATGGATAGGTTTGAAATATTCTGACCTCACGTCATCCCCAAATTGTTTAGAGGAGAGACAAACCAAGTAGCCATAAATAAACATTGTTTCACTGAAGGTTTGGATGCAACACCGTGCCATTCGGCGTTGAAATTTCTGCTGGAGCTAATTGTTTATTTTGCCTGAAACTGGACGGCTTAATCGGACAGACCGTGGCTATATGGAGGCTTCGCACCTTGTGAAGAAATGAGAACACGAATGATGGACGCTTGTAAACTTTATTGTGTCCTCTTTCTTCAGCCGCTTCACGATTTTAGACAACAGAACAAAGTGATGTGTAACAATAAAGCATAATCATCATCAAGTCCCCCCAATAAACTAATTCACGAGTACAGTACACATTCTGTTTCACAGTAAACGGAGGGGTCACATGACATCCTTTTTTATTATCCTTTTTTTATTCATTTTTTGCACTGTGCGCATGCTTACCCAAGAAAGGAAGACAATAAAATACCATCAATTGAAACCAACTAAGAGGACAAGTGAAAAACAGAGGAAAACTACGGCATAAATAGGCAGTTTCATGTTGTTGGAATTCATTATTTGCTACGTCATCATAACAGAAGTGGGAACAGTAAAAAGTGCACCATTTAACTTAAAAACTATACAGCTGCCAAAGATAACTGTTAATGATAAACTTCTAACAATAGAAATGTTTTCACGATAATTGTTCCACAAGGAAATGAGGCTATCATTTTTAAACACTAGAATATTTCCCCGACATCAGATTAAAAAGTACAAATGCTTCATTTCTCCCCCGTTCAAATGTTTCGTTTCTGTCTCCAGACAACAACAATATTAATAGTCCTGCCCTTATGGTCGCCGTGTGGAGACGTCGGTCTGAAACGTGGAACGGCCAGCCAAAGACTGCCATGTTTCCGAGACAAAACCACATGCTGGTCCGCCCCCCCCCCACCACCCCCTCTCTCGATGCTGTCTTTTCCGTGGTGCTGATTCCATCCCCCCACACCCCCCCTACAGCTATTTTTTTTTTCTTCTTTTTTTTTTTTACATTTGCTTGGCTTTGTCGCAGTCTTCCCCGGACGACTGTGCCCCGGCGCTGAGCTGCTCCTTCTCCCTCTTCTCCTTCTCGATCTCTTCCTGCTCGGACTTACTGCTGGGGAACTTGTCCTTGTTGTTCTCCTTTTTCCATTTCATCCTCCGGTTCTGAAACCAGATTTTGACCTGCCTCTCGGTCAGTCCCAGAGCGTGCGATACCTCGATCCGCCGCTTGCGGGTCAGGTAGGGGTTGAAGAGGAACTCCTTCTCCAGCTCCAGTGTCTGGTAGCGGCTGTAGGTCTGTCGGCCTCGCCTCCGTCCGGCAGCTACTGGCAATAAGAGGGGACACGTTTGAGAAAACACAGGCAATCTGCTAACCCACATTTAATAACCCACGTAATCAATAAGTTGTGGTAGGCTATAGGTTGAAGCTATAGCCTTTCATTTTTTGTTATGCCCAAGGTAACTGTAAACGCATAAATCTACCTTTTAAGTTATTTTAAACACTTCCACAACATCCAAGTGACCACCTGGATCTCATCACATTCATGCGCAATATTAGCCACCATAAACGGACCTTGGAGCACAAACGGCTGAGGCCATCAGCCCAACGCCCACACACATTCGGGGTAGGCTATAAGTACAACCAAAGCCCCCTAGTCTATCTTATAACCTCGGGGAGGGGAGGGGGGATGGTTGCGGCCACCTTGTAGCGAAATAATCCCCGAAACCACTGTAAGTCGTAAAAGCTAGTAGTAAAACTTTGACTGGGGTGAGAAGTACAAGAATCAGCTGCGGGCCAATAGCTCGCACAAGGAGCAGGAGGCTAAACTTCCTTTCTCTCCCTCAGTTCTCTCCCACTATATGGCGGGGTCATTAAACAGTAAAGTGATTCACAAGTTTTGGACACCATAAAACAATAAAACAGCTCTATTGTCTTCCCTTTTGCACACAGGAAATGCGCCTCAGAGCCTAATTTGCGGTTGAGGTTTAAGGTTTAACTTTCTACACCGCAGTCCCTCTTCTAGTGCCACAGTCTACACAGTGTTTTCAGCTTTTTAGCTCGGCGACTTACCTTGCGGTCGCATCCACGGGAATAACTGCGTTGGAGAGGGGCTTTGCTCCGTGCCCTCCGTCTCGTCACCGATGCCACCGGCGGCTAGCTTACAGTCGTTATATTGGACCAGATCCGCGTCCTGTGTACCGAAAAGCGTCTGCCTCTGAAGAGCGTCGTACCCGTAGAAGTTGCCCGGCTCTCCGTGACACGTAACCGCACAGGGACTTTGTTGATATGGGGCACTGGAAAGTGTCGAGGCGCCATGGTGGTAGAACTCCTGGATCTGAGGGGGATGTTGAAAAGTTGCTCCACTGCCGGGTCCATACACTACGGTGGGTCGACTCCCAAGGTCCTGCGCGAACCCGCACTCGTAATAATTGGGACGTAAAGAGTCTCCACTTTTGTATTTGGAGAAAAGAGAGTTGACAAAATATGAACTCATCTTTTGTTGTTGTTGTTGTTGTTGATGATGGTGATGATGATTTGGTGTTGCTTAGTGTTTGTTCAGACTCAAACGTTCGAGGAGGAAGGATATCGGGTTTGAAAAAAGAACCCAAGCAGTTTACCAATGTAGGGACGTGGTATTTCAAAATACCCTATCTAAATAGCCGAAGCCACAATCATGCCGTTTCCATAAAAACGAATCCACTGAAGAGCTCCTGCATCACAATTCCGGTATGAGGTGCCAGTTCACAAACAGTTTTCTGTGATTTACTCCGCTGCAAATGAGTTGTTTCATATTTTGCGGTGTCTTTTCACGATAATTTGCATCTATTATCGGCTCCTCATCCCATTGGCTTCCCTCATCCCGCACGGACACCGCTCTGCTCTGCGCGCCGCTGATATGGAAGGAGTGAGAGAATGAAAAAGGGAGAAAAAGAGAAAGGGAGAGAGACGGAGAGGGAGCGAGGGACTAGGGAGGGGGAGAGAGGGGGGTGGGGGTGAGGGTGGGAGGGAGGATTCGGAGGCAGAGAGGAGGGGAGAATATGCGCATTAATATATTCAAGCGGGTAAGTTAATGAGAAATCTGCCGCTTCGCATCAGATCAAATCACACAGCGCCCCCGTGCCACCCGTCCCAGCTTACCGCCTCTAAACCCTCTCCTGAAGAGATTGATTCTTAGCATGGCGCTAATAGGCAACCTAAAGGGATGCACATCTACTCATTAATTTCTAAATTCTAACGAGATGCTCGCGCTCCCTCTTTTACGAAAATGTCAGGGTCGCACAGGCAAATTGTGAAAAGTACACGACTTAATTGGTATCAGTTTTAACAAGTCCCTATAAATGTAATTGCAGGTTTAAAACAACTTGTCAAAGCCTCTGGTATCGTGCGCGTCTGAGGACTGTGAGGATAAACGAGCTAGTCAGATCTAACATTTTGATCATCGTATTTTTATAAATATGATATTCATAAAGACGTGGGGAAGTCTGGAAGGAGCGCCACTCGTGGTGTAATGGGGAAAGTGGTTGTAAATGCTTTAACAAACTATAAAATGCCATAAACGCCGAGGCTGTTTTGTTGTTTACACCGTGCATCAAAAAAGCTGTTAGGATTTTACGAGGTTCCACAACCGAACCCATAAATGCTTCACTCGGAGCAATTTCACCGCATGCAGAAATATTCAAGTATTTAATTGTAATTTTAGCCGTTTCCATACGGCATGTCATTATAAAAGCTGATATTTTAACCCCTAGCCGTAGGATAACTAACGAGGAACAACTTGTGGAAACGTTGCGTTCCTTATGCCCTTGTATAAATGGAGATAGGCCTATTTCTAAGAATGGGACTGATTGAATAATACAATAGCCTATATAAAGGATATAGGTGCACGTTTAATAAATTGATTTGATTTCAGATGTTTTTGAAGGTAGTGAGCAATATCTTGGCATGCGGGGTGTGTTAGTGAATATAACTGTTATATGTTAGGCTATGTCTATCGAGTATTGCCTAAACTCTGACTCGAAACATGACAATTATGATATAGAGTATTAGTTGTAGGCTATAGACTATCATATAGGCCTATATTATGTTGTTGTATAGGGTTATATATATATAGCCTATGTGTGTATTTACTCTTTGTACATAGATTGGTGCTGTGTTATGTTCAGGCGCTTGTGTGAATATATAGCCTAGCCTAGGCTCTCTATCATTTTTCGATGTCCAGTGTTCAGAACCGTTGTATGTCAGACTCAAGCGTTCTTTAATGTTGGCTTTGCATAACACAGTCCAGAACTGGGTGTTTTTGCCTTTGGTTTGGAAATCCTAAACATTTATTGTGACCTTCCACCTTCGGCAATTTGCAGCCCTTAAGCATAAGTTCCCCAATGTTTCTATCATTTTAATGCTTTGTACATGTATTGCTTTTCTAATAAAGGTGTCAAGTAAACTAATTTGTACAAATAGTGTCTGGTTTACTATCCCTTAATCAATAGCCTACCATAGACTGTAATACTTCTGGTACTCTCAAACACGCCATGCTTATGTCTTTCAAACATTTGTCTTTCTTTCAAGAATCATGAAACATGACATTTGACATGAAATATGTTAAATCTTGATATAGGACAAACAGCGTATAGTTCGAGTCAACTCGTTACATGCCTAGAGTATTCACAACATGATTTTCATAAATCTCATTAATTGGTATTTCGCTATGCTGCCAAACCAAGAATCCAGTAACGTTTTTTTTTCCTGGACAGTAGGCTATGGACTAAAGATTAATTATGTTTGTAGCTAGGCTATATTAGACTGTTATGCCTAGGTAGGCCTATATCACATTGCCTATTTTGAAATCGAATACAATAGGCCAACACCATAAAATCAGTCATAACAACGTTGTATCGTGATTATTAGGCCATTCAACTGGCTACATTATTTCACCGAAAACATGCGCGATTAGTAGCCTATAGGCAAAACCTTCATTGAAGATCTAGCCTAAGGTCGTTTATATAGCCTATAGGCTACCTGAATTACAATATAATTTTCACAGAAACACACATCATAGAGAAAGTCTTCTAGAACGTCCACCCTACTGGGCTTTTTTAAATTTATGAATGAAAGGCTTACTCTGAAACTGGAACATTAGATACTAATCTTCTCTCTTCCCCTTGGTATCCCCCATTTGAGTCAAGTCACTCTCAAATACCAAGTTTAGCTGTGTTAAAGTGGACTGTCTGTATCTCCAATGGACACCCGGATAGGCAGACAACACGGCCAAGGCTTTCTTTGGTGGAGCAACAGTGCCACCACGAGGCCATTTCGAGGAACGCCACATGGGAGAGTTCCGATTAACGACGGTTTATGATTCCATGAACACGCCATAAACCTACATAATGACGGGTATTTCAGTAGGCTACTCTGTGAATCTAACCCAATGCAATATTTAAAAATGCATGGGAAATAAGGGTGCGCAGAATGTAGTGTTGGGTTGAACATGATACAGTCAAATAGGCTACTTTTTCCTCTAGGCCTGTTTCCACAAAAAGCAGTCAATATAAAGGAACCTTAGTAGAACTTCACATTTGGCCTATTTCTGATGAAAATGAATTATAATAAAAAATATTAAAGATATTAAGAAGAAAACATTTAAGTATGCTCACGTTGAAAATATTTGTTGTGAGTATAGTAGGCTACATACATAGGCTATATATAGAATATAGTACAGTCTATGCCCATTGACTAATGACATTTTTCATTGGAGAGAATATTACTGAAAAATATAATTAGTAGGCTTATTGTGGCATAGATAGCCTTAAAGACTACAACAGACCTGCAGACCCAACACTTAGTAGAACCCGGAATTAAAAGCGATTGGAGGTGAAACTCTGTCGGTTGGAAAATTGTTGCAAACAAAATTAGACAATAACGAAAAAATAAGAATTAAAAATAATGTAGCCTAAGTTCTTATTATTCCTATTATTGTTAGGCCTATTGTTTTTTTAATAATTATTATTGTTATTAGCATGGTATTATAATTGCTGTCGCTGCTGATGTTATTATTACAATGGTTATGTAGGCCTGTGTGTTATTATTGGCGTATTGTAAGCATTGTTAGCCTTTTATTATCCATAGGCCTATTCATTTTATAATTATTTTCATAATTCTGATCATCATTCTAATCATCATAACTAGGCCTTACTATTATTATGTAAGCTAGTTGCAGCTATTGTTGGCATGATTGCATTATTGTGCTATTGTTTTGATACGGACTATGGATTATGGATGTGGTTGATGCTATTATTTTGCTTGTGGTAAATAATATTTAGCCTGATTTAGCTGATATGGGAAAAAAATGCTAGTGTTGCTACTGCTAATGCTACTGTTAGCCGCCACGCTACAGTAACTGCTCAAATGTCTTACTCAATTGTTGATGTCAATTCAGTTAATCTTGTTTTGGCTTGCAGAGGACCTATGTCTCTATATTTAAATACTGCCATGTAAAAAAAAGATGTTAATTATGTGATTTAAAAAGACAAGTGCTAGTGGGAAACATCATGGCAGTTTCCCCAATTGAATAGGCCTATGCACGCAAAGAAAGAAGAAAAAAGTCTATGCAAAAATGTTTTTTAAATCCAATAATTAATTGCAACTCTTAATGTAGTCTCCGTAAGAAATAAAATATGATTTAGCCTCAGGTTTCTCGCATCCCATCACAGGCCCATTTCATAAGACAGAAACTCGGGGATAGACTTGGGAAGAGACAGCTTTTAAATGAAAGAGAGCTGCACTCTGGCAACCGTCTATTGTAACCGACTCCACCACCTAAACAATCGAAAGGCACCAACTGTCCTGCCACAAAACGGGGCATCCAGAGCCGAGGCTTGGGCTGTAAACACATTAAGGTCCCGCTATCTCAGACGTCTCGCCAGGATCTTTTTGTGGCATTTTATGGCCCCCGCTATAGGGCCGCCAGGATGCGCTCGGAAGTGAGACAAAGGGAGCCGGCGTGAACACTGCACTCTGGGCGTTCATCTGGAAGTCCAGACCTCGCCGGGCTGAGCCCCCCTTTCCGTGTGGAATCCGTAAACAACAAACGCAGCAAACAATAAAATGACAAAAGCAAAAAAGAACCAGCGCCGTGTCTGTCCAGTCTGTGAGATCCATGGATTGTTCACCTCCAGACGGTTATTCAAGTCGACTTGAAACTTTCCCCCTTCTCTCCCATGTTTGCTTTACAGCCGTTTAGTTCTTAACCTTCAGAAATTTATACGCTATAAAGTTTTATTGCAGTCATATTATTTTATTGCGGCACACCGCATTGAATTTTCTTTCTCTTTTATGACGGTCGACTTCCCATCCCCACCTCCCTCAAGCGCGAGCCCACATCATCTCCGGTGTTTGTTTCCTCTTTGAAATACCAAAACAGCGCACGCGAAGGCCCAAAATCACGCGCTCGGGCTCCTCTAAAATCCAGACATTTCAATCTTGTTGTGAATATAGACCAGGAACCTCTAGGCTAGTTCCCCGATGCAGGAACAATAGTAGGCTATAGCTACCATAATAGGCCACAGACATGTGCTTGGGTGTTATCTCCAGACTTGCGTTATTCACTTGAGCACATCTGTAGGCCATAGGCTAGTATTGGCCCCAACTTCAAAATATACGTTTAATTTCTCCAGGCTGTTTGATCCAGAGCATAACACTCGATGCACTAGGTCACTGTCACTCAGACTCGCGCTCAGACAGTGGGGGTTTTCCAATACATTTCTAAAATGCAAGATATCCTGTAGGCTATACTGGAGTAATACGCAAAAATGCGTCTGAACTGCTTAACTGTTCAATTCAAGTCCACGGAGAGTCTAAATGTTAGCCAAATTTTATAGTCCTCGGCTATTAGCCTATGTAGATCATGGGCGAACACAAGAGTGAAGAAAACGGACTTGTGTTTAATGGTGTCCTTTTAGCTAATGTTCTTTGCCTTCGTCCTTTTGGCAATGTGATCATGCGTGGGCCATACTCTTTGGCTGAGCGGACGTGCTACAGGCTTTTTGAAGCGTATGTTCCACTGAATCCCCGATTGCTTCCATGCCCCGTCCTTTCCTAAGCCTAACTCTGGACTGGAGAGTGGTGGGAGGTGTTGTTGATAAATCTCAGGAGCGAAACTAATATTTTCACAAATATAGGCAGATATGCATGATAAACCTTAGATATAAAGCATGTGTTAATGAACGTTTCCGTTTCAGGGCGGTGTAGATTTAGTCGAGCGGGCGCCAAGAGCATCAAGATCACATCAAGAGACATATTTTAAGCACATGCGTCCCCCCCACCCCCCCCCTCCCTCCCCACTCCTTCCTCCTTAAAAAGATGAAATGAAATCTGAAGTAGGCCTATGGAAAGAAGAGAAAAAGGCACAGCGCTCGGCGAAGCGGCTTTTAGTGCGCGCCTAGATATGTTAGATGACCAAAGGAGAGTGAACTTCCATTCATCTAAATATGTATTCAGTCATTTCAAAATCAAACCCCTGACTTTCCCAGGAGCAGTAAATCCGCGGTCGTTCCCCAGAGCAATAAAAAGTGCACACAACGTTGTAATGTAAACTCTTTTAATACGAACCCAGCATCAGCAGTGCTATCATCGCACGAATAAACAACACATAACTGAAGTAAATCTACATAAGGGACACAAGAGATTAATGTGATATAATATAAAAGAGCTCTGGGAGAAAGGAGACGATTCTGGAATCGGTCGGCAGGTCCCGCCGCCATGGACTTAGTAAAGAGTGGAAAGTGTCCAGCCGAGATGGTGCGTGAGATGAAAGCTTGTGTTGCCAGGTTCGCTTTGAGATAATGGCGACCAAGTTCTTCGTACTGTAAGCTACTATGCGCACGACCTCAGAAACATTTCAGCTACAATTTAGCACATCCCACTCAGTCGACACGAGAGCATGCCGTGGTGTTTGCAAAGAACGCCATCAAACAAAACAATATTTGTATACAAATAAGTAGGCTAGACCTCCAAATGGAATATTGACAACAGTTAAATCTGTAAACCCCCAAATATTCGGCACAAACAACATGTAAACAATATCTAAAACATGGAAAAACAACGTATATAAACCTGTTAATTACAGTATGACGTCATTCCGTTTTAAACACAATTAACTCATTCCAAGGAAAACAATCGAGGTTACTCACGTATTTACAATAAATTAGAAACATTACCATTCAAAAAACAGCTGCAGCATGGCGTATTTTCTTCAGAGAGATTTCATTTAAACACATAAACATAGCCTACACAGAACTAATGTCGTTTTAGAATGACAGGCATGCGCAAACAATGTAAACAGTTTTATTCATGGCCAGGCCGCCATTTTCTTTAAAATGTGTTATTTTAATCCTATAGCCTTACTATGCGCATATTAGCATATAGGCCTACTATGCCGGGTGACTCCAAGACCTATTAACTTCCTCAGAAACGTTTCTCAGTCTTCAGATGTAGGCTATAGGTAGGCTAGGCTATAGCCTACACGTACACTCGGTCTGCAGTTGTTTATGTATACACGTATAGGCTTAGGCTAAAGAAATATAGTCTACTGACACATCGCCATGGCCAAATTAACACTTTTACCCGACGCAAACTTGAGACCATCTTAAAACGGAACCAATGTAGCCTACAGTTGACTCCAGAGTCCGGGCCCATGGTTCGAGCCCAGGCGTACAGTCTTTTCAAAAACACAATCCAGATCTACCACCTCAAATGTTTGATACAAGTCTTATACCTCCGTCCAAAGTCTCAGAATTAAGGTTTGATAACTAGGGGCAAGGTATGAATTATTTGTAACAATAGCCACAATTAAACAATGTTATAGCCTATAGCCCGGCAAGGACACGCAGTCATTGTTCACGTTAACGGTTTTCCAGCATCTTGAATCTGAGATTAAGCTAAACCTTAAAAACAAGGCGTATAAGAGTTCGCACGATGAGTTGTTGCTCTCTACAATTTACAAATAAGTAATTTTATTTAGACCTGCTGTTTTGTGACTTCGAGAGGTCAAGTGGGCCTAAGGTGTTGATAATAGCTTAATAATAACAGCAATTATAATCATAATATTAATAATAATTATATTTTCCACTTTAATCTTTGTCACCCCATGTACACAACTAACGATCGAATCACACAAAACAATCTATTCTGGCCGGCTCTTCATCAGGCACATTGCTACGTGAAAACATTTCTCTTTGTGAAGGATCAGCTTTAATCAGCATCACCTAGCGAGGGATTTCAACTGGGAAATAGAGCAAACAAAACAAAAGAGAATAAATGCAGGTTGCACACTATCTTGAACACCGACTGTTCTTCTTATTTATTAATGACCACATGAAACCGACGTTTCAGCAACTCCGCTGGATCTTGATGAAGCGTTGGTGTCATGCGTAAAGCAATAAATAAGTAATAAAAGTAGGCCTAGTGCTTGAGAAAGAGCCGCGCGGATGGCCCTCCTCTCCGCGGTAAGAGGGGATTCTTTCTCTTGGTCGTCCCTCTATAACGTCAAAGGATGTTTTTCACTCAAAAATGGAAAATATACACACACAACAAGCGCTCTGCATCCCTGCTTTAGTCAAATACAGTTCATGTAACCTTTTAAAGGAAGGAAGTCACACGAAAGCAGGCCCCTCTGTAATGGCGTTTTTGCTGTCATGAAACGGGACCCTCTCCTTATTCCTTGGGTTGGTCTTTATTCATTTTCTTCATTTTCATCCGACGGTTTTGGAACCATATTTTGACTTGTCTCTCCGTCAAGTTCAGCAGGCGCGCCACCTCGTGCCTTCTGTCGCGCGTGAGGTACATGTTAAAGAGAAACTCTTTCTCTAGCTCGAGGGTTTGGTATTTCGTGTAGGGGCACCGCTTCTTCCGGGACGACCTGGCATGCAACCAGTTGGCAGAGGGATCATCTGGAAGGAAAAATCAGACGGACACCTTTTAATAATGGATAAGACACCCACACCAAAACAGCACGGCTGACCATGCGCATGCGTAAAACCGAGATAATTCCGGACATATGGCTATGATGAAATCAATATACAAGGCCTATTCTGGCTGAAATAAAACATGTTTTGTAATGTAAGTGTACGGGCAACAGGGGCTGTCTTCTGTACCCCCCCCCTACTTGGGCTCAAGGTGACCTTGGAAACCGTGTTCTATCGTTGTCTATCGTGCAAGAAGGCCCAGGCCTACTTCCTGCAAGAAACAGGATTCCTCTATATCGAGTCGCGTCACTGTTACTACCACCCAAAGCAACAAGGCCTTGGAAATGTTTCGTGTAGGCCCGTGCGCAGTCTAAATTAAACCCAGCTGAACGAGATGGTTTGATTTGGAAATTACAGAGCTCGTTCTCCCATCAATTGTGTTTTTGTCCCTGCCAGAACCTCAGCAGTCCTACCCCACCCTCCAGCTTGGTCGCGAGACCTCAGACGAATGCAATTAGGGAGGAGAGCGTGGGCAGTTATGAGGAGCAGCTATTTCACTCTCACCCTATACTCGAACCGAAGCATCCCAACTATGAGGCCGCCTATACGACACTCTGGCCATAGGCTAACCCAAAGACAAATACAGTCCCCCTGAAATGCGGTTAGCTTGTGAAAGTGTAATATCTCATTTTAAGGGGAAATTTTGTGGGGGAATCGCATCGTGCAATCTCTGTGGAGAAGCCATCTCCTCCCCGGTGGTTTGCTCGGGAATGCAGATGTATCTCCATGGAGTCTCATGTAGTTGCCTTCGCTACAACACTATTGTCAGGGACTGTTTTGGCTCTGGTATATCAACACTGCCTTGAAGGGGCCAGAGCCGAGACTGTGAGCACTCAAGCGGCCGTGTGGATAAAGAACCCGCAGGTTTGGCAGCCTTTTGGATCGATTGCATCCGAGAGTCGACGCACACATACCTGTTCCGGGGCTGTGGATGTAGAAGTGGGCTTTGTCATAGGCGAAGTGGTGCTTCGCATTCCCCAAGTACATAATCACCTCACGCCATTCATCCCCGAAGAAGTCATGGCTTTTGCTTGTCACTAAATGACAAACCATTCAGCGCTGGGCCAGTATCCCATAGCGCAGATGACTATGCGAGGGGTTATATCTCTGCCCAACGGATTCGTGCCTCTAAAGAGATGGACTCGTGAGTGAGTGAGGTGCTAGGACCCATTCAAGTAACATGTTTGCTACATTTCTCTTTAGGCTACATGTAGAAATCCAATCGCCCCACGCCCCGAGACACGCACGTAACACCACATCAACTGGCTCCAGTATCTGTATCCGAATCTGATGACGCAATCCTATTTTTATCATGAAAGAAGAGGCAGTCTTCCGGGGTGATTGATAACCCAGTAAAAAACATCTACGGCCCCCGGACATATCGCAGAGAGGTGTCCCGTCTAAATACTTACGAGCCAGTTCAGAGACATGATCCCAAACAATACATGTTTAAGAGGGTCACGTCGACGAGGCGAGGGGAGGGGAGGCTATACGACCCTGTGGTGGCGCCTATTTGCACCAACCAACGCTGAATGAAAACATAAAATGGCCACAGACCAATATCATAACATACCTCATAGCAATTTCGCCCTAATACTCCAAGGCGTTGACCTCTCATATATTGCGTGCGATGATAGCACTGCTGATCGCGTTATTGCATTTCTATATCGTATTTTATATTTCCCCCTTTCCCAAAGAGCCAGCACTGGCTACAATTAATGGGGTTGTAGGCTAGCCTTATAACTTGATAAACTTCAGGGGCAATAAGCTTTTTTTCACCCACGAGCCGCCGGTAGCACAAAGAGGGCCGTGTAATTCCAAACTTCATTGCTTTTGCTCGTAGTTTATTCTGGAATGCCGCCCAGGGCAACACAAAGGGGAATTGTGTTGCGCACCATCCATTTGAGTTCGTGTTTTGCGGCCAGGCCCCATTTCGCGGATTAAAATCAATGTTCGATTCCACGTCGGCCTAGGCGACTCACGAATGACCATCTATCAACACGCTGACCCATCCGATTTAGCTGAGGCTTCAAGTATATTTATCGTAATCTCTCGGCTTCCTGGCTCACCGAGACTCAGAGGAGAAGACTACACACTACACAGCCTGTTATATTTCAACACGGCTGCCTTGGTCGAATTGGTTCCCACTATGGGCAGGCCACAGTACTGATTAATTGCCAAGTCAGTTCTTATTAGATACTGTTAAAGAAGACAAAATTCTTATTTTTCTGCCAAGGCCACCATACAGGCTTGGTCTGGGCGCGCAGTGCTGAGGACGCCAGTGACCACAGCCTCCACCTACAGTAATGTCACGAGCTCAGACAGATGAGTCTGCTTGTCAAAAGTCCCTGACCCTAGCCCCACTTGGAAAATGTTTCAGATTTATTTTGTGGTATTATGAAGGGGCGAATCCGGCCCACGCACCATCCCTGAAATGTCATCAATAAAACCTCTTTCCAGAATGTGGTGCCAATTGCAATTTGTCCCCTTGGAATAATACTCGTAAAGACCAACGTGTAGGCTAATTCTACATACCCACAATCTCATGACGATATTAATGGTCTAAACATTCACTCTTAACGTGAAAACAAAGCCAAAGTGTATTTACACTCGAATTATTGAACGGAGTTAAACAGGCCTTGCCATGGCAACACAATTCAGCATGCTCGCGAGAGACTCTTGGCATCCAGTTCAATGGGAGACGAGTTTCTCGAGGTGCTGTATGTTCACAGTTATTACTGGATTACAACAAGCTGCTGACAAAATGAACTGCACTAAAGGGCAATGGAGCGCAGATAACCTGCTCTCTGCAGAGACTCTGTGCCCAAAGTTACACAACTCCTAGTTAAAAGGGCTGTAGTAAAAGTATATTTCCACTGCCAGTTGGCCCCTCGGAAAAATGTAAAGGATTGCGCACGCGAAAGGTAAGATGGAGCCATAGGGCCAAGCACACAGAAAGGGTGCGACTTCACCCATGACTCCGGATATGTATCAAACACTACCTGGACCTGATCTAAACCAATGTGTAATACAAGTTACACAAGTGAAAGTGCGGTAACTGGGATACACACACTGGGGGGCAGAATTGGCTGTGCTATTCTCTATGGCTCGCCAAGTCTTTGTTCCTGATTTTATGGCAGCATTAAAAGCTTTACAGACTGTTCACTTCCTCGCTTTATAACTTACTTTGATCTGGCCCGTCTTTGTCTTCGCTACCTTCACAAATGTCCTTATTGTCCTCGAATCCGGTGCCCGGGCCGGGATTCAGCTCCCTCGCCGAAGAGGACTCCAAAATATACTCGTGTCCACCGATTTTGGGGGGCTCCCCGAGGTGTCCCAGCAGCGGCTCCATCTTGACCTGCCCCTGCCCCGGGAGAGATTCGGAGCGCGGCGTGCAGTCCAGCCAAGTGCGTAGGTATCGGGTGTCCGGGGAAGGCACGGGCTGCGTCGGGATGTACGGATGGTAGACCGCGGGAAGCCCATTGGAAGCGTGAGGACTGAAGGGGCTCCAGGACGAGCTGAAAACGGGAGGTTTAGGCTGAAAGCTACAAGAGGGGTACTCGGGATGCTCACCGTGCACCCCCGGTTGTCTGGAGTTGGAGTACTGTACATTAGAAAACCTGGCTGAAGTCGGATCTTCGCTCTCATGACTTATGATAGAGTCCACATAATAGTTGCTCAGAGTTCCAGAAATGGACATTCTCGGACATTATACAAAACACGGTTCAATGAATGGAAAACATGTAGGAGAGAGAACTCGGGGTTTTTTTCCACTACGCGACTCCCCTTCAACTCGCTCGCGAACAAAGTAGAGCTGGGCTGCTGTGCTCTGCGCTCGGAGCGAAATGATTGGTCAGACTTTTTTCGTGAGCCTGATAAAGCGTCAATGGAGCGTAAATCAATCCGCCAAGGGCTGCGCGCAGATCTCTCCTCGCGCTTTACATATTTTCCTCTAAATAAATTGTCTTGTTTATGCAATATGCAAAATGGGTATATGCGTCCATATATCTAGGGATATCTATGTGCTGTCGCAGAAATATCCCGTTAAATTATGCATCCCTTGGACATTATGTTTGAAAATGTATAGGCTCACTGAAAACAATGGTAGACAAATGAACGAGGACATTATTTTCTTTATCAAATAGATACATGCAATCCTCAGAACACTGAACAAGGACCCTACTCAATATTATTGCCTTTTTATGTCCAGTAGCCTATTTCATGGAGATCAAACGACAGAATCCAACATCAAGGCCTCATTACTTCGCTTCCCCATCCTGCTTCATGGGAGCATAGCTATAGCCTATCGTCGTTTTATGTTTCAGAACTTGAATTTGAAAAGTTATATCGGATGTATCTGTGTTGTTTTAGTATTCTCGTCTTACCTCTTATGTATAGGGACTATGTTAACTCTTTATTGGAAGATTAACAGTAATTTGTCTTAACGAGCGCATTAAACACCAGTGCGTGGCGATCCCCTGCCTTTATGGAAGAAACTACTTGAACTTTTTGGTAGTTTAATACTATAATAAAGTACTACATCAGGCAGCTTTGATTTTTATAGACCTGATATATAGCCTGTGGCGGGGACCGTAAACGGCTCCATAGCATTCCACCCCCTGAAAAAGCTCACTTCACACACAGGCGCCATGTAAACAACCATGGAGCTGCGCCAGGATGCACAGTGAGGACGAGAATAAAACCTAATAAACTTATATTTTTTTTATTTAATACCAAGATACAGGAGGAACGCTGCCAAGCTTGATGGTTTTGGAGGTTTTGGCCTCGCCGTCCATTGTGAAGGTTAGCTGACCGCTGACGGTGTGGCCTCGGCCTTCAATGGACCTACTACCTCCAACAATGCGCCTGCGTAAAAATGTATTGCGAGTAAGATAACTTAGTTCAAGTCCTTATTTTTCGTGAAAAGACGCCAAAGGAGAATACCACGAGATCGTTATGTGTTTGTTAAAATATATGTGCGTGCTCACAGAGAGCAATGGATAGTATTAGCCTGTATTATGTCTTGTGCGTAATTTATGGAAACGCAGGCAGGCTATTCCCAGAGAGAGAATGTAGTGAGAGGCATCTGCATGGTGTTTTGACAGATTCGTCCATTATATAACTTCTCATATCCTTGCACAACTGGTTTGAATGTTGCCGTGATAATTGTACGAACTCCACCCAATAATCCAAGGAAGCTGTGCCAATAATATAATTGGATACATTCGAGCACTAAAGCTCTAAAACAGGAATGAGGAGTCAACGTTGAGTTACGTGCAGATAAATGCAACACAATACCGCCTGCTATAACAAATGACAAAAAACTAACGCCGTGTTCCAAGCTTTCTCTAAAATGGAACCAATTCGTAATTCATTCTAGCATGCTGTTTGCATAGCATGCAAATAGGCAAGACGAGGAATAAGGAAATCATAGAGTATCACATTTTGGAAGAGTAAAACAAACAGTCTAGCAAATTATTACCAACAAAAATGTTTCACTAAATAGTCGAAAATGAAATCAATAACATATTGCTGTTCAGGAGATAATTGAGTTTTTTGGTTTGTTATTACGAACGTTATAACCTTGATTAAGGCTATACTGTCTTACATCATTGCTCACACCATACACTCCTTAAGATCACGGTTATTCTGGTGTTTGCTGTCATCTTTGCTGCCAACATCATATTGGAAACAGACAACAGGATATGGCTTATCAGAGTTAGAATCAGAGTAGTGTGTGTGTGTGTGTGTGTGTGTGTGTGTGTGTGTGTGTGTGTGTGTGTGTGTGTGTGTGTGTGTGTGAGAGAGAGAGAGAGAGAGAGAAGAGAGAGAGAGAGTGAGAGAGAGAGAGAGAGTGTGCGTGTGTTTTGACATCGAGTTTTGTTTGAGATATGGCTATAATTATTTCCTCTCTAGTTATAATCCACGAGGCCGGTGATAACAGAACTGTCTTTAGGCTACTCTGGTTCCACTCCATTTGCAACATTCATTTCAGGATTATGGTGGTTATGCTACTTTGTTGAAACCTGTCTTACAACTTGCACTTGCGTTTGAAGTATCAGTATAATAGCGAAGGCTAAGGCTAGCGGCAAGCTTGCTCTGTAGTTAACTAATAGCCAATTAGTCATATTGGTTAATATCAGAATCAATGTGACGAATAGTTTGATGGTATTTTTGCTGATTGTTTTAGGCCTACTACCAGGATTCTCCCTCTTATTTGTATTTTGCTCTGGTTCGTATTAGTACACTGACTTCCTACGTTAAATGCAATCATAAGTAATATAACTGTATACCTCTGGACAAAGGCGTCTGCTAAATGACTGTAATGCTATGTAATGCCTGCATATTATTCCCCTTTAGGATTATTCACAAAATGTTTATATCAAAGAGATAATTTTATGACACACAACATAAAATCATAGAACACATTCTGTAGCCTGCAACGTTACGCATTCGTGAAAGGCTATCATATTTGTTATTTTCTTAACCCGCACTGAATATATAATCTCGCACCATTAAACATTATAATATAATTTAACAAAAGTACAATTTTAACTTAAAGTCACCATTAAGTAGTCTACTGTAACAAGCGCGACCTTTTTGGAAGTAGCCGTCAATACGGAGCCCGGTTGTTTTCTTAACCGTCTGCTTTGTGAGAGATATATCTGATGGTTTGGCACAAATATGATAAACATCAAGAATATTCTGGAAATTGAAGCCTAGTTTATACTGCAGGCCATACCAGACAACCTATGACCCATCGCATACACACGTAACACAACACAATATAATTGATAGAATATTAGTATAATAATGTATAGTTGTAGGCTACTGTTATGCGTCTATGAGCCATAGCCATAGTGTACAGTATAAACTATGCTCGATCAAGTCGTTAAAGTTCTGTATTGTAACACGGCGTCGTTTCAACGTTTATAACGGTTCTGATGCGGATGCTTCCACACTGCCCTGCATCATGGAATGTTGGACCATGTGTTTCCAATGCAATCTTTGTTGTTGATCAACAAAATTGATATTTTTTTCCTTTCCCCATTCCCCTTTCTATCTATCTATCTATCTATCTATGAGAGATGTGATTAATAATGAGACGGATTAATTTGTCATGGACTTACATGATCCTCTGACTATAGGCCTTGCCCCTCTTGCAAGTAATACTTCCATAATGACGCGGCTATACAGGGCAGCCACAACAAAGTCGTTTCTGGTCTCGTGACACGTTGTGTGTGACATTCATCTCTGAAATCCCATGTAAACTGTGCAATGAAACTGTACTTTGTATAAGCAACTGTAAGAAATAAACATATTGTAAACAGTATTTTGCCTCGAAATTGGTTTTGTTCTTTTATTGAAAGTAGTCAAAGTTCAAGGTTCAAAATGGAGCATGGAATAGCAGAAATTAGTCTATTCAGTGTAACCTATGTCTCTATAGTGTGAAGTTGACACACGCTAGCAGGCAGGAAATGTATTGAGGATGGTAAATGTTAATGCGCTATTAAATTGCTGGCAAATCATACGGAGGCCTACTTCCCCTGACACAGAGCGAAAACACGCTGATGTGAGTACGGGTCGGACAGGGAGAGAGGGAAAGAGATGGAAAGAGAGGGAGAGAGAGAGAAAGAGAGAGCTGCGTTACTGTGTTTTAGATGGAGCTGATTTACGGCTTCTGGGCGTGCTGTAGTTCATAAAATGTATTATGTTTGAAAATGAACTGATGATCGCAGAGGAGCGTTCATCACACCCAAGTGTTCGCGGGCGTTTGGGGAGGCCTAAATGACCCAATTCCACCTCTCCACAAGCCCTCTGCCATAAACAGACAATGACATACCTGCAGGTAAACACTGCTACTTCCCAGTTTATATGTAGGCCTATGTGTAATTACCACATAGCATAGTCAGTGAGGAGCATAGTAGGGGTGCATTCGTTTTCTGTTTTGTATTAGCCCGTTACGCGCGGGGGTTTGATGCGTAATGCTGGAGTGATTCAGGCAGTTTCAGGTTCCTGTGATATCAAGCGTCCAGCCCAACAACTTGAAACTACCTAAATCACAAAACAGCCTTGTCCACCTCAGCTCGAAGTTGATTGGTCGGTCGAGGCCACGATGAAGTTCCCACGCATAGAACACACATCGTGAGACGATCCAGACTAGACCTCGCAGCTGTGAATAATAGAAAACACACATCCATCTATTCCACATGGTAGAGTGATATCAGCATTCATAATATTGGGGGACTCAACTGCAATGAACAAAAAATGTGAGCTGGAGCGATCCAATAGGCTAGGTGATTCACACGATGCCATTCCAGTGAAACAAGTTTTTTCGATGACTTCTTTGTAATTCCTTAACAGGTAATACTACTGCAGTGTAAAATAATACAGTAATATAATCCCCTGGACACATCCGTTCCTTTGACTCCCCGAGGCCACCATAAACTGACTGTCAATTGCCCCCTGGTAAAGCGGGGGGAGTCTCCAGACAAGCTCTGTGACGCTTAAAATGGTGCGCTCACAACATGGCCGCCCTGTAGCTGCAGACGCTGCGGTCTCCTCTACAGACAAAAGGCCAACAGCTGTTATTAGCAGCGCGAGGAAGTTCAAGCATGTGTTCCTAATCAAATATTCACATTTTCACACACAAAAAAAATCAAAACGGAGCGGACGAAGTTAATAGGGAATGGAAGACACGAATGGATACCGAAATACATTCAGAACAGAAGCGAATAGTGCACCACAATGTCCGTATTTGTGGACTAATATCCATGATATGAAGTTGGAACTGCACCAGGTCACCCCGCCTCGACTGTTCTGTAAACACAGAGGGTTATTAAAGGAGGACATTCTTTGTAGAGTGTACAGTTCTCCCTGCGGACGGCTAATGCATTCAGAGGCATAGGAGGCTGGGCTGATTACTGGCTGACAAACCGCAAATCTGCGGAAACACTGCCATCTGCAACTTGGCTTTTGAACTCCTCATTTAAGAGGTAGGCTCGTGCTAAGTAGTGCTTACACCAAACAGAAACATTCACTCAGAGAAAAAATAAGTTTTAAAAAAAGCGGTCCTTCCATGTAGCCTATCCTGGAAAAAGCCATCACAATATAGTGTGTATAGCAGTGGCAGGTAGAAAACAACTATGCGTTTATAATAATGACATAAGCAATTAGCCAGTTTTAAATAAAATATAAGGGGTTGAATTATCAATACGCCACAGAACTAAGCCTATAGGCCTATAGCCTACTAACAATTACAATTATACAACTAAAGTCGCACAAATGATTGAAGGTCGAATAGAATAGGAGATTCAATAGACGATTCTGTGGGTAAAACGTTTATGAGGTTGTTGTGGAATGTGACTGGCATATTATTTCTATTCATCAATTCACAAACATGTATGCTACAAAACTACAAAATATATACTGGGAAATTATTGTAGGCCTATATATAACTGACAAATAATCATAATTGCCAATGTGCTTTCAAAACATTTTGAATTGGGTGTTCTGTGAAAATATCCAAATATGGGCCTATTGGTGAAAGTAATTAAAGCATACAGACACGTGTACTACGTCAACCATTCACACTTGACTGTAGTTGAATTAAGCTATCCATCCATGGCCATGAGAACCACAAACACGCAGAAAATGTTCTTCCTAATCCCAGTAGAAAGAATAGGAACCTCGTGTGCTTAATAATGTTAGCTCACTATCACAGAAAGCTGATCTCTTTATTCAATATGGTCTAATAAAAAAAAAAGAAACTGATACATTTTCCAAGCATGCATCGCTGTAAACAACCCTCATTTAGGCCTGTATAACACTTGGCCTGTATAAAAGAAAGACAATTGTGCATGTTAACGGCCCTATTTTACAAAAAAAAATGTTGTGCTTATTGAACGTATATATTCAGAATTATAAAGACACGTCCTAAAAATCTTATAGGCTCAACATGCATAGGCTACAAAATAAATAACATAGTTGTCACGTGATAAATTAACCGACCCTTAAAACTCAGATTTAACATCCACAGCCTGTACTCACGACATGTAAACAATAGGCTTCGTTCGAGACAGTGTTTCTGGTGGAAGAAAAAGACACCAGTTAGAGAAGAGAGCAATCATTTAGATACATATCGAAAAAAACAACTATACAGGACTGTTGTTGACAGTGGATAAATAAAGTGCTTGTATGACGTGTGTTGCGGGAGCAAGGGAAAATAAACATGGCCCTTCTTTTTCCCGTTTGAAAAAAAAAAATCGACAGAACGAAACTCGGCAGTTAAAGCGCCTTATCTTCATGCAAAGTAGGCTACATTTTGGACATATACGACTGAACTGAACGTGAATTCAGCCCATCCTTCAGAATACAGGGCCTACATCTCCCACGTCATTCTATAGTCCACGCTATCCCTTGACGCTGCACCACCAGCCCGTGCTTTAGTCCATGGCATTCTCTGTGCATCGTGTTTTGGAAAGGCAACGTACATACCGAGGTATAGATATCTACCTTTCTATCAGATGGGGAAGTGCATGGTCGGGTCCCTGGTTCTGTGCTCCCGGGTCATCTTCTTCATCTTCATACGTCGGTTCTGGAACCAGATTTTGACTTGGCGGTCGGTGAGGTTCACGCTGTGGCTGATCTCGAGGCGGCGCTCGCGAGTCAGATACATGTTAAAGAGGAACTCCTTCTCCAGTTCCAGCGTCTGGAATTTGGTGTAAGGACAGCGCTTCTTCCTCCCCGCCTTCGCCGACAGCCATCCACTGGCCGCGTTCTCGAACCTGGCTTCCTCTGTCAAAACGACAAGAGAATACAGTGTTCCTATTGGTCTGCATAAAGAAGCCTAGTTACTTTTTTGTTTGCTTGCTTATCCAGCTTGTCTAAATGGCACTCCAGGGCATCACCTGGTTGGGGCTTATATATATATCCGTTTATGACGGAGGAAATTGGGTCTGTCTGTTTTCCTCCTTATTCTTTCTCATTATTATCTCATTTTACATTACAGTCATTTAGCGGATGCTTTTATCTATTAATGTAGGAAACGCCCGTGTAGTCTACTAGCCTACTACTCACAAGTGCATCTCCTTCTTGCACCTCCTTCTTAAAACAGCATAATCTATAGTGCTGAAGGCAAAGTGCAAAAATAGCAATCTAATCTAATCTTTTTATAGCATATTAGTGTGTGTGTGTGTGTGTGTGCGTGTAAAAGAGAGATATGAATATGCGTGTGTGTGTGTGTGTGTGTGTGTGTGTGTGTGTGTGTGTGTGTGTGTAAGATAGATAGAATATTTGTGTGCGTGTGTGTGTAGAGAGAGTATTTGTGTGTGTTTGTGTGTGTGTGTGTGTGTGTGTGTGTGTGTGTGTGTTGGTGAAAGAAAGAACAATAATGCACTGCATTATATTTCCTGCTATACCGTAAAATAGACCTAGCTACTTAATAATACATAATTCTATAGACACTAGGGCGGTGGCGAAGTGAAGGGTAGGCTATAGGGAGCTATACGGAGTTTACCCATGGACCACAGTATACCAAATTCTTTAAACACCACTAATGTAAAAACTGTAACATTTCTGCTACAGTATACCCATGTCTTTAGCCAGAGTACTTCTTTACTCACCACTACATCCCCGCTGTAGCTCTTATATGCTACTAGTACTAGTAGCCTATAGCCTAATAATATATTCGCATGCGATTTTATCATGACTACAGGAGTACTGATGAAATGTGTAGAAATTCACGGGGGCTTTTGTTAAGATAATAGAATATAGTTTTTAAAGGAATTTATTCCACGAATTCTGTGGTAAATCCAGTCTCACTGCAATAACTAGGCGTCTCAGTGAGCAAAAAAGCATTGTGCAGTAGGCCTATGTCGGTGATATGGTCCATCGTTATTCACCTACAGACACATTTCTTCGTATCCTCAATCTAAAAAAGTTGTGTCTGATCTCAGAGGTTGATGTTTACTGAGTGAATCGAAGTAGCTATAGGCCCATTTAAAACTGTAGGCCATAAAAATGGCGGTCGTCAATAAAAATATTAGAGTAAAAAACAAAACACGAAATCAGTGTAACTAAGTTATTTCAATGTTATTTTGTATGTATCAATCTTTTGAAAGGACTGGAGATATTTCTCACTGTCGCTCTGCAGTTAATAACCGGCACAATGCAGCAAAGTCACGAGGAGACTATAGTACGCGTTTGTTTTCCATGAATGTCTCTTCTCGTGTGGAAAAATTATCAAAAGCAAAATAATATTTGTAAAAGGCTACATAAAAAATAAAAAAAAGGCCTACATATTCCCCCATGAGGAGCAGGTTAGGTCATACATTGTATTTTGCTACATATTGTGTTACTACCTACAGTATACACATATGCTTTGAAAACTTTCAATAAAAACCTGGCAAAATATGGTATTTATTCTTAATTATGTCATATTTGGCAGACTCGATGTGGGTGGTGTCAAATATTTTGCGTGACGATGTGACATGAGGAAATGAACGTCAATGTGTGTTCAATGTGTGACGTCAGCGCTGAGGAAGTATTCCAGTTTAGTACTAGCTAGATAACACAAATATATCCTAGTTTACAAAGGCTGTCTATTCCCCTCTCTCTCTCTCTCGGGAATAATTTGGCATATTGTCTAAGCCTGCAGTAGGCTAGCCTACACTATACCATTCAGCAGCTATCACTGCAGTAAAATGCACGCAGGAATTAGCTTTCCATTTTATTGTGAGAGACAGCCAGTTATACACCCTGACATAAACCTGGCTCTACAGTCTACAGTCTATGGTACACCTAACTGTCCCTTTCCCACAAAGGAGCCTTCCGCTGGTTTGATGTTCAAAAGGGGCCACAGTAAAATGGTGCAATTCAGCCTGGCGGAGGGGAGTTGGGTGCAATAAATTAATTTTGTGCAATGGCTCCCTTTGTCTTCTGCTGGCTCTTCCTTTTAACTGCTTTTAACTCCCAAGTCACCTTGTCTGGGCTAGATGGGCATCGTGTTTTTCCTGCGGCTATTGCCATGGTCGCCGTCCTATCTTTTCAATCGTTTATACCCACCTTGCTTCTCCTGTCTGGAGTCGATCTCACCGCCCTCGGGTAAGTCTGAGGGAGTCTCGTCTTGTCGTAAGCCTACTACTAAAACATCTTCCATGTTAGTCTGACCGCTGTGCAACGTGGTGATACTGCTGCTGCTGCTACTGCTGCTGTCGTTCTTCGGGGCTGGAAACTCGGTGTTGCCCAGCGTCAAGTCGTCTTCGTCAACGCGCTTTCTGTTGTCGCCGTCTGGGCACGGCTGCACGGGGAAGCTCAAGTTGTACAGGTGGCGCGAGCCTGTTGTGTGTGGCGCGCGCGACGGGCTGCTGGCCGCGCCAGAGAAGCCGTGTTGAGACTGAGCACCGACGTTACTGTATTCGTGGACTTTGATCCCGGTGTAGGACTGCTCAGGGCGGAAGTAGCCCTGAATTGGACCAGCAGAACCTCCAGTCATGGAGCCCATTTCTGTCATTAGTCTGGTGAAGGCGGACACGTCTGGCGCGGGTTTGGACTCCAGAGTCACATACGAGGAGTCATCTTTCCTGCTTGACGCGCTGTAAGGGCACGCGCTGACCTGAGGCACCCGGACGGGACTCACGTGCGGATCGTCCCAGTCCATGAGTCCCCGCTGGAAGTGGTAGCGCGGCAGACCCACTGTGTCCTGTGGCTGCGACGACTGGTGCTGGCTCATGACTCCGGGTATGGCCGTGATGGGCACAGCAGTGGAACCCCAGTTATTTTGGACCCTGAAGTCCGGATCAGAGCGCTCGGTGTTCTGGTGCCGACGGGCCACAGTAAGGGGCTCCTTCGGACCGCAGTCCATGAAAGAGTTAACCAAGGGCGTCGTGAAAACCGATCTCTCAGAGCATGACATTGCTAGGACATATTTTGGCTACGGCGAGAGGGTCGCGTTCAATTGGCTTCTCAAATAGAAAAGACTCCAGCGAGCAGCTTCCTGACAGGGGTCCAATGGCGTCTGGGGTTCACGTACAGGCTCCGCCCCTTGCGGCGCTGGTTTCATCCAAGTGTTGGAGTCTCTACAGCAGAACTTCATGTTTAATTGATTTCTCAAATAGGTTGCAGATTTTGGATCTACTCTCTTAGCCTATGCTTATCTAATTTCACCCAAATGAAAACCATGTCGCCAAACGCGTATTGCCAACTCACAGAACACCCCGTCTTTCACAATGGTAGAGATTCTGAGCCATTGACTATTTTAAATATCCTGCATCAAATTAAAATAGGGGACTCAACTACACCAACACGTGCAAAACGTAGCTCTCAATTTCTCTTATTTTATAGATTCTAAAGCGTCGAAATATTTCCAAATTAGGGAGCGTTGTCTCATGGGCCAATCATTTGTTACAATTAACAATTTCTCGATTATCCTCCTGCCATTTTACTCGGAGAAATATAATGCAATAGCATAAATATGCCAATATCAATTTGATTTAATGTATTCAGTACCGCCTGTTATTACGCACTGACATAACTCCGTTATGTCAGATATCATAACTTGCAACCCACTGCAGTATCACATACGGTTGTGTGGTGCAATGCATAACAAGGCTTCATGTACATTTGAGTCAATATAAGCCAAGAACCTTTAGCCTACTGCTTCATTCGAATGTGGTTGTTGTTCAGTACCTTCTTTTATAGGCTAATGTTTCCATCAAGATTTAACAAGGCAATTCAAATTATATTCTCAACTATATTTCAACTTCTTAATACACACGAAAATCAAATAGGCTACATACAATGCTAACATTGGGGAACGTGTGGGCGTGTAGTTTTGTACATCTGATTGTTATCTGTGGTACTGTTTTTTTTTTTTGTAGCCTGCTGTAACATGTTGACGGGTTTGTATTGATATTTTAATTTGGGACCACAGGGAGACTAGTCTGTCGTCTTGTGCGTCGACTAATGGGGATCCATAATAAACAATAAACAACCCAGCTAGCAATCATTTGTTCTAAGAATGTGAAAACATTAGCAGAACATGATGGGGATGTTCCCCAATGTTGTGGGAACATTCCCTGCTAGCTGGGAATGGCCTAATGGTAGGAATGGTTTCTTAATGACTTAAGAAAATGAGGAAAATAATAAAATAAATTCAGATTAACTGTTTAAATATTAACTTAGTCAGACAATATCATAGATTCATAAGGTATGACCTAAAACCATTATAAGCTCAAAATTGGAATCTGTGCTCAAAATGTGCATTCAAACTGGTAATTAGCGTGCAGTTTTTGTCAACGAAATTCCTTTAATCCCTATCTGTTTTTTTAATCAAAGCAATATTTCATACCACACGTGTATGAACAAATAATATTATTTATAACAATTCGTTTTCGTTCTCATTTAATTCAATAGGCTATTGTAGGTTTAGGCTCTCAACCATGTTTTGAACTCGGACAAACTCAAGTTAAAAAGTCTAGCCTACAGATTAGAATGTAGGTCCACAACAGCCAGGGTTAGCATATAGCCTAGTCTATATGGTACAGGCCTACATCTGTGCTAGAAGTTAAAATGTAATAGTCCTACTACTGCATGAATCATTGCAGCGAATTATAGGAACAACCTGACAAAATATAAACAGACCAAATCTTGATATGAAGCGCAGGTTTAATCAAAATGTAGGGGAAAGCTGTAGCTATGCTTCAACAATGATAAGAAATATGTTCCGTAAGACAAAATCCATTCGAATAACTAATCGGTAGGCTATAGCCTATTATTTCAAAAGCTTTAGGCCTATGTGCAGTGTGCATTGCCCACAGGCAGACAGATTTGCGGAAATCCCTAGGGTGGATCGCCTAACTAGGCTAGGCTATAGGAAGACACAACATGAACCCAGGTTATCTAGGTTAAAACACGACAGGATTGAGATAACGCAATTATAAAAGTAGTTTATATATCACGTTCACTGAAATACATGTATTGCCTAGCCCATTGAAAGCAATGGTAAACCAGTCCAAATCCACAACCTCTCTGTTACAACCTCCAAATGCAGTGTTGTGGTTCTGTGGTTCTATATTGCCACGTCGAACACGCGAGACATGAACTCTAGTCATCTAGTTGTCGTGTCATAATCGGTGGTGAAAAGAAGCGTCACCTGCTGAAAGGATGCACGAGATTGCTCCAAACTGTCATGATTCCAATTAACATTTAAACAAAATCTTCTAAACTCGAAAAGGCGTGCTAAAACCATTTGTAACAGTAGACGAACCCTTCTGGGGGGAGAAGCTCCATAGAGCCCTTTGCAGGTCAGAGAGAACCAATTTTAAGGTTCCAAACTGGAACTGAAAATAGCTATAATTGGAACTATATGGGTTCTATATGGGATCTTTTTTCACATGGTTCTTCCATTCCATTGTGTACACCTAAACCAGTATACATAGGCTACACACTCACCAAATATAGCCTAGTATAGTAATACCAACCAAACGTATTAATCAACAGGCGAATAGCCTACCGGTGTATGTAATCCAAGCAATTGTCAAACATGATATAATAACTAGCTAGAATAAACTATAGTGGTTATAACTAGATAACCTAGCACGTCTGCAACGATTCAAGGTCGTATTACTTAAGATGAAGAATATTCTGTGAATTCTTCTTATATGACAGGACATGATAATACGTCTATTACGATGGTAGGCCTATAGCCTAGTCACTCTCAGGACCAAAATGCCACAGAAGAAATGTAGGCTACATCTAGAACAGCACATTGCACATCTGGAACGTATTCGTGATTGGCTAGGGAAAGGGGGGGGGGTTCATTTGAGAGTTAACCAGTATTCTACTAGATCAGAGTAAATAGCCTATGTTTGCGCATTCACCGAGAAGAAGAAAAAACAGGAAAAAAACAGAATAATGTGCATGCATGATTGCCAGTCGACGAAATTGTGAAACCCCTGACGGACTAGACACTTGGGACAGTTGGGAGATGTTAGCCTTATCTTGATGCATGCGTTTGATAGCCTACTAAATTGAGGCACCAGAGACAATTCCTGAAAACCGAATGGCTCTAGCCTAATTGAACGCAGGCATCACAAAGTCACCAACGCTTACCAGATTTCGAGGATGTTGATGCACAAAGCACTGCTTATATGGATGAAGAAAAAACACACACGAAGTTTTCATCTCCAGTTGGCAGAATAATTCCATAGGGCTCCGTCGGGCCTTTGGCCTTGTTTTGTATTCCAGACACACCGCAGTTTTGACGTTGACAGCATCAGTCTCGCACGACTGTTTACTTTTTTGTCTGGCTGGCCGCACTAAAACGTGGAATGATGCCCGCGTGTGCTAGCAGTCTAGAAAGAACACAATTCTATCTGCAAAGCGCGATTTTAACCCCTCAACTCTCTCGTGTGAGGGATGATAATTTCCATATTCCCTGCCACATTCCTGTTTTTTTCATAATCACAAACAGAATCGCCTCCCACCCCTCCAAATGGTGACACTACCATCGGTCAAACTCGTATAACTGTAGCCATGACGACGGAGCCCCCAGATTGCTGTAAAGTTTTACAACTGAGAAACGTTCTAAATACACTGCCCCTCGTCTGGAAGGTAATGGAATTGATCTTATGCAGATATTTCTCCCTTAGCTCTTTAAGACAGAAAGCTAGGCTTTTGGTATAGGCTAACTCACTAGGCCGCCCATAAATATAGGCCTGCCTACTACACTGCTTTCTATAATAAAAAATAAAAAAAAGTTTAAAAAAAAGAATTTTTTTTTTTTTTTTTTTATGAAAAGTGAAAGTGAGCGCATTACGAGAATAAAAGCCTCACTTATTGCAGATGGTTTTGCATTTCAAATTATCCGCAACATGCAAATGTCTCTAACCTTGAGGTTGGGGGGTCGAGCACGTGCTCTGAAAATGGCTTCTTGAAAAGTGGGGTTTTGCAAATGAGGTAGGCTATCCACTTAACTGTTAGGCCTTAGGCCTATATGTTCTTTATCAGAAGGCAAAATAATAACAATGCCAACTTAGAATCCCTCTCATTACTGCAAAGAAGAGTGCTGTAATTAAATAGGCCTACCCAACGCCTGAAAGGATACAAATAGAGACCTACTTCGACGAACAATTAGTGGGCTACTACCGAAATATATAGCCTAGCATAGCCTACATTAGCCAATACCATTACCAATTGCCTTAAAATGTGATGAATCTCGATATCAATACAGCCAAAGGCTTAAAAACACCACCAGAGGGGCTTCAAGACCAAATTCGCATTCGAAGATAAATTATGTGCAAAAGGCTCAGAGACAAAACGATGGTTGGCTTTAGTTCAAACACATGGCCAGAGCTATATTCTACTGCTATTAAAGTATCATGTGCCACTGGGAGCTTGAGAGGGACCACTCAATCTGGCAGTCTCAATTTGCTGTACAAAACATCCTTTCAGGCGGCTTGCCAAATGAGAACACAGCCCAAAAGAAAAGCCTACAATTCGCGCTTTGTATGAAGTCTAGGACGAAGATACCATGGATATTTTAATCATTTATATTATGCAAGATGTTTCAAGAGGATAACTAATAATAGGCTATATAGGGCCGTCATCCTGTTGCTTGTATAATTGCAAATATAATTTTTATGTAGGCTCATTTGTCCTGTTGTTGTTTTGCAGGTATGCTAGGCTACATAAATAGCATTTTATTTCCCGAGCTGCTTAAAGTTGGTGAATATATTATTATTTTTATAACTAGCTAGAAACTAACTGCCATGGTCAACATCACGGTTGTTTTCTTTATTTAAAAGAAGAGGTAGAAGAGTAGGCCTAACTGATTAGCCTATTCACCCGATCAGTAGGCTATGTGTGGACAGGAATATGATATTGGTGTTTTGGGAGCCTGTTTTGTAGGCTATGAATGAAGTATCGTGCCAACTTGCTCTGAATACAAAGTATGACTGTGGAAGTAGTAGTAAACTAGTTATATATATATATATATATATATATATATATATATATATATATATATATATATAGCCTATATATATATATATATAATCAAATGCAAACGCATTAGTTTGTGCGTGTGCGTTTGTGTATATATATATATATACAGTAGGATATAGCCTATATAACTAGTGCGTTTGATTAAAAAAAAACAATGTAGCTTACCTGCAATTCTAGGCCTGGCGCCTACATGTCAATTTTACAAAATAATATGGCTATGTAATATTAAAATTACAATTTGTATGTCAACATGTTGTTTTTCAAGAGTAAGTTGCAATAGTCACCTGCAATAGTAACATTTGCAACAGTAGGCCTAAGTGCGTCACCTCTTCAAAGCATAATGTTGCCGTTGGCCTACATCTGCCAAATGTTGTGGAACTATTTCGACTGACATATCCAGCCTTTCATGGCAATGGCTGAATGGCCCTTACTTTTCACTGAGTCAGCATCGCTAAAATGCTAACTAGACAATAATGGAGCCTTTTTCAATAAACAGAAAGTTAAGCAACAATTGCAAAGGAATATAGGCCAACATATCTTTGAAAACGTGAGGGATTATCCTTCAGGTAGCTATGTGCATTAAGTCCCACAATCAAGTAAATATCCTAAACCATAATTTCCTAATGAGCCTAACCAAAAATGCAGGTGATCTGATCGTTTTTCTGCCTTTTTTAGTCTGTCTTGACGTTCGACTTCCCATAAATCCGAGTGTCTTTAATGTGGTGTCTTGTTGGTTGGACTTGACTCAAATAAGAAATACTCTTTGGACCCTGAGACGCATGTGTGTGTGTGTGGGGGGGGGGGGGTATTTGTCACCAATCATGTGTCTTACTGCATCATTGCCAGCAGATGGCAATGTTGCATCACATAGAATGGCTCTGAAGTCTCATGACAGACTTACATTATCTCTGTCTCTCTCACTCTCCGTTGGAAGTGAAGAAAGAAGAAGGGAGGCAGAGGATGAGTGGAGAAAAGATGAAAAACTATGGTCCAAAGACACACCTTCAGGAAAGGGGTATCTTGTTGGCTGCTGTTCAAGTATGTCATGATCCTTGGCTATAATCCATGGCTATATACCAATGAGGCTTTCTAAAGAGAACATAATAATATAGCAGACCTAGTAGAAGTAGGTATTTAACGTGTTACGATTACCCACTCACCACCAGTGGGTTAAAGATTATAATCTAGGAGCAAAACAATGATGATCTTTAAAAACTGTAACAGCCAACCGTTTCAAAAAGGGCATTCATAAAGTCATCCAAAAAACTGTCTTTCAGTGCCCCCCACAGTTCTATAATCTGTAGTCATACATGTCTGCTAGCCAAACCTCTGTGGTTTCTGAGGAGAAAGCAATGATTGGTCCACTGTGAGCCAATCACCAGTCACCATCTGTCCCTGTGGGAAAGTGAAGGTGTAGATGCTTATTGGTCAGAAACATTCACATCTCTCTTAGTTGTTGTTACAGAGCAGTATGTCCAGTAGGTCCAGATATTCAAATCTGCCCACTCCACCGAAGTTGACTGATTCTTGGTCTGGTGTCGTTACATGAAATGGCTGGGGTGAGTTCAGTCCCAACAAAACATAGTGAAACATTTACTGAAACGGAGACGGTGATGAGTTGGAACATCCTGCTGATTGCATAGCACCCACCAAGCGTGGTCGTTCAACCGGAAACCGTAGCAAAATGGTGCGCACCGTTTTCAGATTGAACTCACCCCTGTTTCTCAGAGTAAAAAATGATCGGTCCAATGAGCGCCATGGGTTCAAACGATTAGCCATCAGTGCCAAGGGCGGGACTAACGCCGTTGTCAAGCTGTTGTTGAGGATTGTCAAGCTGTGTGAGGATGACGATTGGTAGTACTCGGCAATATCAGTAACAAAGTAGCCTACTACGATTACATTGGTCTCTAGTGATTGGTTAGGGAAAATTGAATCCCCCTCCCCCATGGAAATCGGTTAGAGTGGAAGCAACGTGAGATTGAAGATCTCAATAGAGTGTAACAAGTTAACGTTCTGTCTGATACCAGGTTAATAGTCTACTGTATGTAACGGTACTCTGTCTGCTTTGTGTTCTTTCAGTTCGACCAATGTTAAGAAGTTTTGCCCAGGGCGGGATTTGAACCCACATTTTACGAGCCCTTCCTCTTGCAAGGTGGACCCGCTGACAGTTGCACCAATAGGGACGAGGGACTGTCAGCGAGTTTACCAGCTACTCGCTGCCACTACCTCGGACTCAGTCCACGAGGACTCGCAATTCTCTCGGCTACACTCACCCCTCTCGATTCACTCCACACCACTGGGCATCCCGGTCACGGCACCAATGTAACGGTAGTACTGCGTCGTGTTCTTTCTGTTTGGCCCGTCGACCGATTTTAATGGCTTGCCAAGGGCGGGATTTGATCTTCCGGACTCGCTGATAGTTGCGCTGGGAACTGGAGGGACTGTCAGTGCTCCTTTGATGTGTGAGTTTATTCAACACCACTACCTTGGACTCACACCACAAGGGTTTACGAGGACTCACGATTCATTCGGCTACACCTGTGGGTGTTTTGTTGTAGGCAATATGTAAAAGACTACCCAGGTTGCATGACGTTGACCGCTGATTGCTGCCATATGCTGCTTGTATGTTATCATTGTTCTCACAATTCTATCTCACTGACATGATCAAAAGCTTCATCTGCCCCCGTAAGTGTAAGCGAGTGAAAATAGAGTCCTTGAGTAAGTACTGCTGCAGTATACTGTAAATACCGTCCACCCACGCGAATGAAGAGCTAGCTTTTCATCAGTGTACTGTAGGTGGTTAAAATGATTTAACCTGCGGGAGACCCGGGTTCAAATCCTTCTGGGCATGCCAAGATGTATGGGTTACGCTGGTGCCGTGACCCGGATACTCTGTGGATTTGGAGTGTGTTCGGGGTGATTGTAGTGTATTGCAAGTCACTTTGGATGAAAGCATATGCTAATGTAATGTGATGTGATGTGATATAAAGTGAAACAGCGAAACTGAGTCCTTGTGAGTCCTGAGTAGGTAGCGAGTTGTTGGTTGAACTCACTACTCCGGCATGTCTCACAGGAGACGCGGGTTTAAATCCCATCCTGGGCATGCCGAAACGTGTGGGTTACATCAAGAAACTTTAGCCTACAGATGCGATCCACATCCCCAGTCTCAGACATCATGCATGGGCATTTAGATTGTCATGTAAAAGTAAATACGAAACCATAGTTCTAGTTATACCAAACCATTTCATCTTAAGGGACTAATAGCATGTCACGCACAGCATGTCAAATGGCCAACTGATCCAATCTATTCAATAGCAATCAAACAAAAAGCCAAACTTAAGAAAGAAAGACATGCCCACATAACCTATAGGTTACTCGAACTTTGGACTTTCAGGATAGAGCACAAAAAATTATTATTCTCTCTTCTCTCCTCATCTCTCAATTTTGGTGACAGACAATCTTGATCAACGGTCAAGTCTTTTACTGCTGTGCATTTCAGTGACTCTTTACTGCTTGTGACAGAGACAATTAAGTTGGGGGGAACACAGCATGGCGCCCTGCGTGCCTATCAGAGCGAGAACAATTCAATAAAGAGGCTTCCAGTAAAACGAGCGGCCTATGTCGTCACCGGGGGAGAACGGCGGGGGTTTTCGGGGGTCGTAAAAAAAAAACACGGCCGTGTTCTAATCAGAGCCCCTCGCTCCGAGATCTCCTTTGACCTTGAGGGACCGTGAGAGGACAATTCCAGAATTGGTCTCTTTCGACTGAAACCTTCTCTGTTTTTTTAAGAGTGCCACATACAAAATGTTAATATTATTTCTGGATAAGATCAAACTTGTGCACAGATAACAGAAATCACTCCTATTTTACTGTCCTATAATTTGCCCTTTAGAACATCGATGTAGCCCAGACCATACTGTGTTGCACTTCACATACACAGACACAAGATGGCGGAAGAGAGCCAACAAGGTCCCGATCCCGATCAAGGAATATTTCGTCTAGGTCTCTCTCTCCCACCCTCTTTCTGTGCATATGAATTCATATCAAGTGGACCAATTATATTTTAACACAACTGTATACTCCAAATTTATTGCAGAGCCGAGAAGTCCAGATGCATTTATGACCATTTAAACGACTTTTTCCAACATGCAGTGTTCTGAAGAGTTTGGATATCACACGAGAGGTACAGTACAGTATAATGTCACAACTGCATAGCCAACAGCCTAATAGTAGCCTACGTCAAATGCACAGTAGGCTACTATCCACAAATTGCTCACCATCTTTGACAATGTATTGTTGACAATTGTAGGCCTATTATATGCCTACTAAAAACAACAATATGACCAGTAGACTATATATCTAGAAGGATTGCCTAAATATGTCAACATAGTCTAGTAAAGATCCAACTATAACATTGTAAAAATAATAGGATATAGCTGGAGGGGTGAACAAAAGCATCCCAACAAAAGCATAGTTCAACTACTTAATATGAAACATAATACACAATCAAGATTTTGTTATAGTCTAGTCCCTAAAAGATAGTTATGGCCGAGTTGCTAAAAATAACACGGTAAAAGGGGCAGACGAGATAAGACAACTCGACAAAAACTTAACACTGGCACAATCGCACTCCCTGTCGTTCGCCCAGCCCGGGATAATAGTAAAACACGTAGCCTAATATCTCACTGTTGAGTTTTGCTGATTGCTGATTTGCAATAATTGATTATGCTTGTATTTTCATTGCTATAGGCTCCTAGAAACCTCCCAAATAGATACATTAGGTTATATAGCCTATCCAAATTATGCATTAATTTTAAATGTCATCATCTCGTAAAATAAAAAATAATAATCTGAGTAGCACGATTACAAATAAGGCCTATACGGTGACGAGTTTTTCTCATCGTGACGGCAATTAGGGTGAATTCAGGTAACGTGGGACACTTTTTGGTAGATGCTTCAGTAGACTTACAAAAAACTCTTAACCTCACTCCAGGTGATGTTTCTAAACATAATTTTAGGCCTTATTGGCCTTTTTATGTTGGAATTAAAGTAGAAAAACATTTTTTGACGCTACACACCTTCAAACATAATATGTTAGGACGACCCCCTCTCACTCAGGCAGCGTGTTCAGGTTATGGGGGACAGCTTGTTGGGGAAAGTGGGGCCGTCATTCTTTGATTGTTTTTATTATTATGATTACCTGATTAACATGTTGACATGGCTGAAATGAAATGTTGATCAAAATATTAGTATGCATGTTATAGTTGCATGTTATTGGGTCAATGTTATTCAGTGTAATGTTTTTTCAAAAATGTGGCATTCAGAATAAATTAATGTTATTTTTTCTAGGTGGTTATATTTCTGCCAGTCTATGCATGGATATATAAATTTGGGATTATGAAATACTTTAAAATGTTCGAGGGGGAACTCATCGTTGTACTGAATGACACCTTTATGTCATTGACCCCATTATAATGTTAGTATTGTGTTGTATTTGTATTAGACTACATTGTTCAAACTGAAATGGCCTACAGTGCCTCTGATTGAAGAAAACATTTTAATGAATAGCTCCCATAACATTTTTCTACATTGAATTCTATTTGCATTCTTCAATTAAAAAAGTTGTAGACTGGTATAGAATCTTTATCCTAATGCACAGAGCCAGAATCAAGTTCATGCGCTTATTAAATTAAAGCACATTTTCTAATAGTGGGGATTTGAAATCGACCATTTGAAATTCTGGACAGGGAAACTCGAGACCATATCTTATTTTATATAGGCCAACATCATATCTTGTTTGAAAATAAATGTGAAGTGGCATATGCAAAAGTTAACACGTTATTGACCTTTCCTCCCCGAAATATGAAGTAGGCCTGCCTACCATGATGTTGGAATACAGACTACAATTTGATGCTGTTAGTTGTTGTAGGCTATGTGTTTTGTTATTCAATATGTTTGCAGCGTGGTTTATTTGAGAATGGCATTATAATATCATCAGTTGTTTCTCAATTAAGCAACGTTAATAAACATTAAACTGAAACACAAAGGGGTCTGTTTTTCCAAATAACACAACCAGGAGGTCTGCGCGTAAAATAGCCAAGTCAATTGATACGACAATACTGCCTGTTGGTACCACGATATAGCTGTCAGCAGAAACGTCGATTACTGGAGCCCTAGTGGACTATGTTTCTGACTACTTTGTTGTTAGTTTTGGATAGACACACCCAAGCACCTGGCTTCCACCTGGCTTCAACACCGGACCGGCACAGCCCCTTGGGGTCACAGAGCTCATGTTTGTGTCGACATGTTGATAAACCACCCACGTCATGATACAAATATTTGATTTTTATTGGCACTCAAAAAAAAGGAGATGGCGACCAGAAAATGCTCGGGAGGTCATTCGGGGCTCGGCTTCTGACACGCTGGTGATTTGGGTAGCAGGCACCTCTGCACTTGGGCTCGGCCCGCCACATCTGGACCACATCCACGCGATGCCAGCGGGCTCGTGCAAAGTGGTCTGCTAAAAACATCCCCGCTTTTCATTAGAACGGCAGATGGAGGCCTACACAGATCGCTGTTTTAATGCGCGTGCAAGCCACGGAACGAGCTCGAGTAGATTTACAGATATACGGAATGAGGTTGAGGTGAAAGATGGTGTTTGTTGTCAGGCATAATCAAACATGTTAGGAATGACTGGGCCTAGGTAACTGGGTCTAAGTGTTACGGCTTAGACATGGGTTGAATCCCTTCTTCAATCTTTGCGTTGATAGGCCAGAGGAGGAATTTCTATGAGCCCCGTTAGTAAGTCCTAAACATCTCCATGTTGCAGGCTTATACTAACCTGATGACAATTCGGCATAACTTACTGAAATGCAAACAAAAGTATGTGTGAGACAATCCGAATGTATCAAACAGTTACGATACAAAATTACATTCCACAACTGGAGGTCAGTGCATAAATGATTTAAAAGACGAGAAAATAATAGAACAGGTCCATCCAACACAACGCACAAGACTGTCTCACTTCCTCCCCAAAACAACTGCCATTTATAAGGTCAACATAATTGTAGTGCCCCGTAAAATTTCACAGAAGAGTTGTGTATATCGTGCCAATACATTTGGTTATTTTACTGCATAGTTTTAAAGTTATGTCGATCTCGGTTTGAGCAGGAGGTCTTTCGCCTTTCAATTGGAACTGTGCTGTGTGATGTGGTACCGTGCGCGCGGGTAAGCTGGTGCTCATTAGCTCGTGAGAGGGTTCCAACTCGTGTTCTTGTTTGTCAACACCAACACCTCTCCCGCTGGTCTCAGATCCCCTGGCGATGTGTGGAATAACAACATGATTCAGGTCATTCATTTAGAGCAAATTGCCCGTGACTGCTCATTAGGCCTATATGCCCATCCCGGTACGATTTCTTACTGCACGCTTTATAAATAAATGCGTTTTGTTTATCCCTTAGATATGCACTATTCGACTCTATATCCAAGGCGTTAATTAAAGCATGCAGAGTAAATCTCAACCAATAAGACATACAGCCACCAGACGGCTTTAAAATAGACCATACTCGGTTTCAGGGGTGTTCATTTGTTATTCGACTAATATCAAAAAAGATAACGTGATGTTGAGAGTGGCAGTCGGAATAAACGGTCGAATCCCTTGGCCCATTTAGAGAAATGCATGTATTCCGCGCTATTCAGCCTGTTTCTGATTCGACGATTTCCGTTTAAAATAAGTTATAATAGCGTTTCAATATTTAAGAATAGGAGTAAAATAATATTCTAACTTCGGTTGGTTCATGTATGCGTAATTACTTTAAGTAGGCCCATCTCTGCTTAATGCGTAATGAGCCTACTTAAAGTAGCCTATAGCAGAACGCAATAATTTTTCTGCTGAGTTAAATTAGATGTCTTCTGCATAACTAAAATGCAATAGTGAAATATCGTAATCGATGCGAAATCATTCTAAGAAAAAATAGGCCTAGATGCAGAACCATTTGTAAATGTATAATATAAGAATTAGAAGAATTAGAAGAAGAATTAGAAGAAGAAGAAGAAGAGGAAGAATAGAAAGAAAAGAAGAAGGAGAAGAAGAAGAAGAAGATGAAGAAGAAAATGGAGGAGAAGGAGGAGAAGCAGAAGAAGATTCGTTTGGTTTTCCATATTGAGAGGGATGGAGGGTTTAATGTATGCACTACTTAAAATTATTCAGGACTCAAATGTTCCATATACACAACCTTTACAGAAGACAACTTAGGCTACTTTATGTAGAAAAAAAGTGAATTAATTAGGCAAGCCATCCAGGAATGACAAACTCTCTACTCTATTTTCTCTCTGAAGCCAGGAGCAATGATATTCCTAAATGAGTACAGGCCCACGGCTCAAATTAAAACTCCCATTCACACACTCAAATTAAACAGGTTTTCGTAGTTTTTAGTTATGGCAATCAAAACTGAAATGTGACTGGGCGTTTCCCTGCGGGCTCGCGTGCACTCAGGGCAGGTTTTAAGATTGGAGGGAATGTGTGAAGGCTCACAGTAGCCCATTCATCTCTACTGAAGAGTAAAGGCAAATGGCGAAATACAAGCCTATACCTTCGAGGTGTGCCATGACTGTCAAATCGCTTCCATCGCGACTGCAGTCTCAATGTCACGCAGGTATGCCACCCCGGAGCGTGTAGCCCGTGACCACTGCGGTCTCTGTGGGCTTCGTTGGAGGCCCGGCGAGTGTTTATAGCTGTTACCCCTCTTCCTGCGTCCAGCGGCTCCGTTTTGCGCCTCGGGTCCTTTGGCCTGCTCCGTCCAGACAGGGGCCAGACTACTTATTGTTTACAAGATGTCTCAAGTTCAACTGCAAAGTCCACCACGTAACAAAAGACTGTCCACTATGCAGACGGGAGGGGGAGGGGTAGTCTGCAAAGGGAGAGGAGGTGATAAAGAAGGGGGAGGAGGAGGAGGCGCTGGCTGGACGTGAACTTGAGAGACACCAGTCTTAAATTCTTGGAATGGACCGTGTTCTCTGGGGACCACTGGCCAGTTGGAGGGATATCGATATGGCAGTTGTCACGTGACGGAAAGCTTGCCCACACTGCTTGTTTTGCAGTAGGCTAAGCCACACTAGCAAACGCCATTGTGTGTGGACCCCAAAAGACTAGCAAACTGCTACGGCATAAGCTAATGGGGATCCTTTAAATAAACATAAACAAACCATCACGTAACCTACTGTAGCCTATGCTTCTCGTCTACGCCTAACTTAGCTTTGTTTGAATACGTAGGCCTATGCTATTCAAATAGCAGTACTATCCAGTCAGTCAGTCAGGTAATACGGCCAGACTTGATTTGTGGCTCATTATAGACTACATCGAACCTATAGGCTTTGTGATGAAATCTCTAGCTTGGATTCGACTTGTAAGTCCCCATAATTGTTGGGGTTATTAGCATATTGCGCCCCACCCATCACCTGACACGCTTCCGTTCTAGAAGCAAATGGTATCTGCTGATTGGCCAAGGGGTTATCATATCAAAGTTATGATCATATCCAAGTTATTTGTAATATTCGCTTTTAATTGCGAAGGGAAATGGGCCATACAGTTTTGAATTGAGCCTTAGATCATCCAAATGATGAATTTAAACTAATAGAGCTGACTAAAGACCACAGACTGCTCGTGACTGAGCCCAGACCAACTCCTGGCATCTTAACTAAGAGATATGGCGGTTTTATTGTACTGCTGGTGGAAGGCTACTTCCGCCCTCGGACCTTATATTGTTCCGTTTTCTAAAGGCACAGAGGAGACACTGTTAAATCGCAGTGTAAACAGCGAGCAGACGCGCCGTTTGTTAGGATGCTGTTGTCAAGTTCAATGTTAACTAGTCGTGGACGGAAGGGCGTTCTGCGTTTACGGCTTAAAAAGCGTACAAGTGCAAGACTCGTCTAGATGCTAGCTTGAGTAGAAACAACTGGGCATGTTGGATAGGGTATTAACGATTTGGGAAGCCTAAAAAAGAAAACGGACAATTACTATGAGTCAGTATGTGGATCAGGGTATTATTGATCAATGTTTATTTTAGCGGATGGATATATTGACGAACTTCTTTGTCCACTTCCACGAGGGCCGATGCCGAGATCCTGCTGATGTTAGGAGATATCAGCCAGGAGATATCAGTCTGCTCCTAATCAGGAGACCGCTCTTCTCGGCCAAATTTCACACGACTAAACTAAAGGGAACACTGAAATTATGTCACATTTGCCTTCTCTTCATTTCACAGGAATTAACCTTTTTAAGCCTATGGGCCTACGGCTATAGCCCGTATCCTCCTGTCGTATATTAGATTTCATCATGCCGGTTTGGGTGCCATAATGTGGCCGTGTGTGGCTCACAATTCAATCTATATTCGAGAGAAAAATATTATCCAGAGAAAAATATTATTTTTCTGACGCTCGCCTAAATATAGCCTACCTACACTGCCACAAGGGGAAATAACGCTACCTTTGGATATACGGCCTACAGTACATTTAAACTCAGACTGTTCAAAATAATAATAATATTAATGATAATAAACTGAAATTATGGCTCCTGCAGTTTTGACGTCTTTCGGATTCTAAAGTAAAATTCCTGACTGGGGTTAAAGAAGAGCTAGATGAAACTCCAAAATAGCAAGATAAAGTAAATGGGTATGCGCTTTCACTCACACCCACACAGCACTCTCTCTCTCTCACAAACACACACAAACACACACATAGCTGACAGCAATGATACATTGTGTCATGTGGCGCATGCCTCGTGGGCTATTTTCTTTCACAATGTTCTTTGGGCTTTGGTGCTATTTCTCGACCTAATGAGAATATGTCCAGTCCAGTTTGGAGATATGCGCAGCCATCTGTGTGGTTATGAAGTGAGGTTAAGTGAGAAATTAAGGCGTTTGACACTTGACTTTTACGCACAATTACGCATGGCCTTATCAAGGCATCCGACTTGTTTCAATACCCAATTCCATATTTGTCCTCAACATAAACGGATCAGGTCATGTTGGGTTTTACAAACTATAGGTTAGTGTAGCCGATACACGCTGTACCGGTCCTGGCTGACCGAGGCACACGGAAAGGATGTGCGATGCGAAGGTGATGATGTAAAGCCTTTGAATAACGATGGACCTTCACCTTCACTAATCTGGACCTGCGTTAAGTGCAGCGCGCTGCCGAAGCGCGCCTTAGCTCTGCTCACTGTCCAACAAATAGTGTTTAGAACCGGACACATACGTAAATCACGCCTCGAAAAGACTATAAAACAGATAACTGTGCGTAAATCCGCCCTTCTACGCGAATGGAGGCAGAGGCACGCAGAACAGTCTCTGGACATATGCTGGTTTCGAGACGTCAAATTTTCAATTCTGCGATCCCCTCAGTAGTCTATTGACAATTGTAATTAATAAATATAGAACAGTGTGTAACACTGGGGCAAATATAACTGTTAACGATTATCTGGGTGGACACGTGACGCTGAAGGTCAAGGTCAAATGCTGATTTAGAGTATGTCTTTGCCTCGTGCTCTTTTATCTCCAACATCAAACCATACCTGGTCAGACCCACCAAACACTTGTTTTCAATAAATGTTGTAGCGGAATGGACCTCAAATCATGGCTTAGCTTAGGCCTATTTATCAAATTGAGCCTATAGCCAGACAACATTATTCTTAATGTCAAAGTGAACAGTGAAATGAATTGCGAGCAAATGCGCTTGAATATCTCACGAGCATGAGTAAAGAATTAAGTATAGCCTACCTAAAAGTTATTATGACGTATAAAGTATGGCATTGATGCACTCAAATGGGTCAGTCGGCCACAGTAGCAGGCAGCCTATAGTTTGCTGACCTAAAATAACGATCTTATGAATCATGAGCACGGCATGTAAAAATGATTCCGTCCAATTCCAATAAAGTTAATCAGTTCCAGCTGATTAATGTGAAGCCACACGGTGAAGCGACTACAATATTAAAATGTTTGATTAGTTTATACAGACACGACGCTGACAACCTAGACTGACCATAAATATAGGTCGTGGTGAACCTCAGTCTCGTTTTCCACGCCATCTCAGTCGGAGATTTACAAACTCTGTTAACATCCACAATTTAAAATGTAATGTCTACAAAATGGGCTGGATTAAAACAATTTATTAAGCATCGCGCTATATTTTCATAGTACTGTTTTACAAGCGTTATAAACAGTATAGACAAGGAATATGATTGCATTATACGTTTCCTATACTACTGCAGTAACAACATTAGCATACCTAACATTCACATGTAATAAATGCATGTAAAGGACGGATTAAACGGTTAAGCAGACATACGTGTTACATTAAAGCAGGCAAGTGCTGTATTTACATGTCTCTAAATTATTGTCTTTAGAGGGTTTTTGGATCTTAAGTTCTTCTTTTGTTAAAAAGGTTGAATTGGCGATGCCGTTGGGCTGACAAAATGGCACGCAGAATCCTCCATTCAAAAAAGAACCACTTCGACGTTTTCTCCCCTTCTTTAGTCACATTACACACCGAAAACAATGAAGTCCCCTCCGCGTCCAAACCGACTGGCTCAAGCCCGCGAGGCTATGGCGCGCTGCTCTTGACTTTGGCCACGAATTTCTTCTCTTTGACCCTCCTGTTTTGAAACCAAATAGTGATCTGCCTTTCCGACAAGTTGGTCACCGCCGAAATCTTTCTCCTCTTGTCTTTCGTGATGAATTTGTTGGCGGCGTACTCTTTCTCCAGTTCTTTTAGCTGTACCTTGGTGTACGGTATCCGTTTCTTTCTACCGCGGCGAAAGGAGTTACCGTCGTGTTGGTGGGCCACTACATCTGCAATGGATGACAAAGACACACGGGTAGGATCTAGAGAAACGTGGCCTTTCATTTTACAATTCAGTCTCGTCGTTAGGCTCATCATAACTCAGATATAAGATCTTTGGACAAGGCCATAAAGTGCCCATGCTGACGCATTAACGCTCACCAAGAAAAGTCTTGTCGATAAACAAATACGACACGAATAGCCACTATGGTTGCTTAAATATTCTACACACGGATGAAACAGATAGAGTATACTGACCTGTCATAACCATTAAAAAAAGGTTTTAAAATAGGCTATATTTTGTCGTCATTTTTTATTTAATGTAATACAGTTTAATCTAATGTAGGCTAATACAGTTTAATCTAATGTAGGCTAATACACTAACTTCGTTATTTGCATCACGTCCAAGGCATGAGAAATGCACTTAAATTAATCAACACATTAAAAAACACTGATTAACTCCACTGAAACTTATTCAGCAAGGCCGTTGTATAGTGTTGTTTTGTTAGTTTTACCTGCCAGTGCAGATTTCCATAGGTGTCCTGCTTGGCTCTGGTCTTTGGAGCAGTACATCTGGCCTCCCCATCCGTTCGTCAGTGCCCACGGTTGGTAGCTGTCCATCGGCAGCAGTGTGTCGTGGCGAGGCTCTCCAGACCCCAGCGTCTGCACCACGGACACGTCCAGATAGCTCGCCATGGATTGGTACGGACTCGGGTAGCCGTGGTAAAACGCAAACTCTTTGGCCCTGCTGGGGTATTCTTCGGACGTGACCGGAGTGTCCATGTATTTTTCCGCAGAGTAGCTGAGCGCGCCGGGCTGGGTGCAGGACTTGAGCGAACCCCGCCCCATTCTGCACGGATAGTAGCCGTTGCCAAAGTAGCCATAAGGTAAGGCAGTCGTGGAGGAGCCTTGGGGCACCGCGGGGCACGGGGTGCACTGTTTGCCCGCTTCTCCCGAGCTGGAGCCCGATACATCCACGGCGGGGTAGCCGGAGCTGTGCACCAAGCTGGAGGGGTGGCCGCCCAGCGCGGAGTGGGCCATCAGATTCCTGCACTGGTTAGCCGCAAAATTGCCGCTACCGACCAGACCCTCCATGTTCTTGTTCAGCTCATCCAAGTTGTTGTCATACACAAACATAACAGTGTCCGCCCAGCGAGGATTCAGGACTAAAGAGGCGGTCATATCACGCTCAACATTCGGGCGGAGGGTTCTGTTGCAAAGACCCAGGTCCGGCGTGGGATAGCAGGTTACATCCACAGCCGCATTGACGCAACTGTCCAGGACATGGAATGGCGCATCACCATTGGACGACGAGCCCGCCACGTGACGCACGGCAACAAAAACCTTGTTGGAGATGTCAGTCAAAGAAATCAGTTTTATTAGCCTGAAGAAATGGCACGAGACGTGCATCAGCATATTGGGGACGATTTCCTTTTCGCCAAGCGTTTCAGCGTATGCTCTCTCATAAGCAGCCTCTGCTGTTGTTCATTTCCACAGAGAGAGAGATGGAAAGAGAGAGATGCCTTCAGCATTAAATCATGCAAAAATATAATTAAACATTGAGGCATCCAACATCTAACGCTACAGCAGAAAAAAAAACACCTTTCGACGTTTCCTGCTAGATTCTGGTGGACCAAGAGAGCTTTGGTGCCTCTAAAAACACAACCCAAAAGGTTTAGAATTCTAAAGAACGGTGGCATGATGCAGATGTTAGTATAGGCTATATTATTCATGAGGTTATTGAATATAAGTTGGTGAAATTAAGAAAAATGCATTCCCGCATTAAAATGCATGCAAATGTATTCCAATAAATGCACATGCACATTCACACAAAATATGAGTTAATTAGAATTAAAGTTACACAGTAGGCCTTTTTGGTTTCATCTTCAATTAGATTATGTAAAATCCAGAATATTTCCCAAAGGTTATGGACACATTTAAAGACTTATAATCGTCCGTGCCAAATGCATGAAGAAAGTTTATCGTTGTCATAAAACTATTGAAAATCATAACATGAGATTCCATACTTGCCAGTATACCGCATATTCAAAATGTTGATTTATAAAATAACAGTGCTTTCGACGTTTTTAAGAGTAATTTATGTGCACTTTTAGAAACCCATTCAGGGTTAAAACACGTTACTGAGGGAAGCGTAAAGAGGATTTATGGAAAGGACTAAGTGTTCCTGAGATTTGTAAAATATGGCTGAAGTTCAAAGCCATTTACTGGGCTTTCAAGGCACTTCGAAGAAATATTCTGTGATCAATTGTGTGCTGATGAATTTCTATTTATTAATACTGTGCTGAGATGTGCAGCCCAGGAACAAATTAAATGCATTCTCATAGTCCTTTCAAAGTGTCGTGGGACCCAACCCTGTGGCCGGTAGCATATATTGATTATACACTGACAGGCGTAAATCCCACACAAAATGATTATTTTCTTGTGTATGGTATATACGTACTTCATGTGTATGAATGCGGGTGCGCGTGCGTAAAAATGTGTTATCCGGCACAAACAATTGGATACATTTTGGTTGTCTCATCTCTATTTCAGTTTCATCAAATAGGCCTACTTATTCCATAGCCTGTGGTAGGGATTTAAGGACGTAGCCTCGGTGAAGCTTATTTTAACATTCACTGCTATTGAAGATGGCAGCGGCAGCGTGTCTGACGGCTCTGCAACAATGCCAAAGCCAGTAGCAAAAAAGCCTATTTGAATCCGGTTTCATTGAACTGACATATTCTGAAGCTATAAGCTGTACAAGTAAAACTCCTCATTAGGCGGAATATGCGCTTAGCTTTTAAAAGGCAGGAGCAGTCTCTCCCTCACGATTCTACCCAGAGTCTGTGTGCAACACCCAATCCGCTACCCCCACTCCAAATCATTCCAATCCCCGCCACCCACACACACACACACACACACACACCACCCAGACAGTCTTCTTAACATAGGGGTCAGACTAGGCCCTCAAGGTCAAGGCCAAGTTTAACGTTTTAGAGTCTGGCCCGCCCTGAAAGCTGTGTTTAGGAGGCGCAGCAGACCAGCCCCTCCCTGAGCAAATGCGCTCAAGTTCAAGGCCTCGACTCCGGCCTCTGTGTGTCATCATAACACACACACACACACACACACACACACACACACACACACACACACACACACACACACACACACACACACACACACACACACACACACACACACACACACACACACACACACACAGCTACCGAAGACGACACACGTCATCTCCCAGTTCTGCTTATGAGACCAGTGTACTGTCACTCAGGTCAAGTGAATAGATCGATATATATGGTGTCCTATTTGCTTAACACCAATTAATAACGTGTATCCAAACATAGACCTTGGAAATCCAATCAACTTGGCTATCATTCAATTGTGTTTGCTGCGTTTTTGTTCAGTATAGCACCTTGTGCGTGCTACAGCGTCGGTGCCACGGGCCCAGGGTCGTGGTGGTGCAGGGCGAAGCCCCAGCCTCGTGGCACATGTTACATGCATGCGCGCAGCGGCTACTGTACCCGGGAAATGCCTTAATAAACCCTTATTGTCAAACTTCCTGCCCACTTGCGGAGGCTCATAATGACTACACTCCCCCGAGGTTCTGTAGGCTATTCTTCCTCACTGCGAGAATTAACGGCACTTTCCTAAAAATAAAAATAATCCAGGAACAAGCATACTATGGTAAGTTTAAAATTGACTTGGGAAGAATACGCAACATCTGCTCCGCTTAATTGTGTAGGCTTCAGGAGTTGGGCTGCTATACAAACAATAGAATGAATGATATTGCGCATGTGCAAGTAGGGCTACCGCTAAAGACCAACGATTTGGCCACATTATTAGGCTTTTTAATGTTTTGGTATTTTTAACCGACTGCTGTAGCCTACTATCGAATGACTGAAATTCAATCCACATAGTGTTTGCGTTTAAATAGATCGGTAGGCTATCAGGTGTGAAAATAGCTTTGGGTCTGTTTAAATCTATATTTGGAATGTGTAGTAGCTGTAGGCCTATATGCTACTTTATGTAGGCCTGTCTATTGTACAACTGCAAAGGGGTTAAATGTGCTGTATGCATAGGATTAGCGTTGAGGGACGGGAATTGAAACCTAAGCACGGGTGTTGTTTAATGTCCAAGGAGGACGCTGATAACAAGGGCATCAACATTCACGATTTCAAATGGAGGATATAGCCTAGGCTAAACTAAATAACACAACACACACCATATAGGCTATGAGTCACGTAGCCTATTGACTAATATCTCTTTAATCTACTTTGCACTGTCTTTGAATGACTTGAGTTATAACGTCTGTCCTTGTTGCTCAAGAGCTGCGTTTTGCTTTGCGTCGGAAGAAAAAGAAAGCTTAAATTGTATTTTTTATTTAGCCTATCGCTCCCTCGTTTCTAAGCACATCGTAATGCATCATAGTAGGTTATGGCGTGCTATAAAAGTAAAGTTTGATGATTTGTTTGTCAACAACAAAATAATTCGTTTCGCGTGTAGGCCTATTAGGCCTACCATTCATTTAATGAAGTCACAATTAGCCTAATGAAACTGGTTTCAAATAATATCTAATAAGATAGAGGCCACACTAGACAGCTCTCACCTGTATGCCACTTGCGATAAGACAACGTGTTAGATAGGCTACGTCAAGTCAATGACGGTCTCTCTGACAGGTGACCATCTTTCACTGTGAGGGTTGAGAGCGGTCGATGGGGAGTAAGGATCCAGTCTAGGAAACTGACCGCTCAGATTTGAGATATCAAAATCCGTCCTTGGACAGAACAAACATGATCAACACAGGGTACATTAAATAAAAAATCCACAGCCTATTCATAGCGATAGCGAACGCAGTTGCATAAGGAAACGTGACAAACCTTATGGGCTACTGACTGCAAAGACGTGCTACATGATAAATATCCACGTATAACCGCTGCGTTATGTTCAGAATGTGCAGTTATGCACAGTGCATGGCAAAAAAACACAATATTTTACAAAGGCTACATTATTGGACTTCAAAGTCAATTAGTAAAATTTTAACACTTTCAAATGTAACACTTTCAAATTCAAGCCTTCCCGTATAGCCTAGTTTTCATCCACTTCACATCAAGCACATCAAGTATTTATCAAACTCCAAATGACAACTACAATAGCAAAAGGTCGCAATTATTTCGACCGCAGGTAGCCTATGAGATCTCCTGAAGAAAAATATAATTAGGCTAAGTCAAAAGTCTACAATAAGTGCAAATTTCATCTGCCCCGTGCTTTTAAACATCATAGATAGGCTATTGCATAAATAAATAGCCTACTCTTCTAGATTCTAACTGAAAGAATACCATGCTTATTTACAAATAGCCTACAAATCATTATTAGATGTATATTTATATGGTGACATGTGACACTCCGTTTTTTTCCTAATACACATTCTTAATATTATATTATTACAAAGTTACAACGTTACTACGTTACAATAATAGGGGCAGAAGAGTGTAGACCTTGGGCCTACGCAAGCATTACAGTGTTTCCTTAAGATCTCACCACGAACACAATAACACAAGACAATAACAAACAAATTCAAAATTGCTTAATTACTGTAGGCTAATTGAGCTCAAACCTGGGAGTTATCTAACGCATGTGTGAAATCAAGTTGTGAAACAGAAGGGATTGAAGCGGCTGCGTGCTTATTCCAGATTTTCTCTTTGTCCGCTAGCAAATAAAAGCAAAAGTGCAAGAGAGAGTGGCTATTACGTGGTTACATAAATGCCTCTCAACTGCTTCCAAATGCATCGCCATTAAAAGGATGGAATGGGCGAAGGCTTTCTGGACCTTTAGTTTACCGACACAAAAGCTTGAATAGCATCCAGAAACTATACAACCCGACCATTAATTACGAGGCATTTGAATAACTTTACTTTAAAAAAACACCAACATTTATAAAAAATAAAAAATAAAAAAATCTATTATGTTGAGTACCAACTTAATAGCCTACCAGCTCAGGATGACATCTATGATCACAGTGTTATGAAGTTATGAAAGGCTTTCATCTCATTGTGGATCATGATACTGACATTTATGGGCTCATTGCATCAAGTGTCGATCATAAACAACACTGAAAACAAGACTTAGTTGAGGGTGACTATATCAGCCGTCCACTACAGCATGAGCTGTCCAGATGTGGTCATGACTAGAAAGAGAAAAACATGAAAAATTAGTGAGGATGTTGGTGAATTAATGAGGATGACGTTCTGAGGATGAGGTTCTCTCAACCTAGGACTTTGAGAGACTGCTGTCTGTGAAAAAGAGACAGACAGACAGACAGACAGACAGACAGACAGACAGACAGACAGACAGACAGATAGATAGATAGATAGATAGATAGATAGATAGATAGATAGATAGATAGATAGATAGATAGATAGATAGATAAATAGATAGATAGATAGATAGATACCTTTATTTAGACAGGGAAGAGCATACTGAGACCAGGTCTCTTTTACAGATGTACCGTGCTTACAAAGAACATATAGCGAAGTAGAGGATTTCACTAGCAGAGTACAGAAAAAAGTACAAGAGCAGTGTATATATAATAATATAATATATTGTATCTAAAAAGTATTTAAGTCCATTCACAGAGAATCACAGCTTCTCAGTGGAAACGTTTCTCTGGGCTCGCCCACGTGTAAACAGGCTCAGTTGTTCCACTGGGGTGACAACGTCGGGCGTGTTGGCCACATTGCAGGGACGTTGCTCAGACCACCCACCACAGTGTTCCCTTTTTAAAGGTGCTCAGGTGTGTGGTGGCTGTAGTGTACTGGGCTTATACTTCCATCAGCTCCCATTCACTACTACTATCACTGCTACTACTACTACTATCACTACTACTACTACTACTACTATCACTACTACTCCTACTATCACTACTACTACTACTACTACTACTACTACTACTACTATCACTACTACTACTACTACTACTACTCCTACCACTACTACTACTACTACTACTACTACTACTACTACTACCACTACTACCACTACTACTACTACCACCACTACTACTACTACTACTACTACACTACTACTACTACTACCACTACTACTACTACTACTACTACTACTACTACTACCATCACTACTACTACTACCACTACCACTACCACTACTACTACTACTATCACTACTACTACTACTACTACTATCACTACTACTACTACCACTACTACTACCACTACCACTACCACCACTACCACTATTACTACTATCACTACTACTACTACTATCACTACTACTACTACTACTATCACTACTACTACTACTACTACTACTACCACTACCACTACTACCACCACCACTACCACTACTACTACCACTGATATTACTACTATCACTACTACTACCACTACTACTACTACTCCTACTCACCCTGCAAGAGATCAGCACCCCATCATGGCTCCTCCTGACATCTCTACGTCCTCTCTTCCCTCGTGTCCCTACACCAGCTACCTCCTGCTTAAATGTGACAGAGAAACACGACAAGGGAGTCGGCCGTCCACTTTAACAGGGAGGCGGAAGGCCAGGCTACTGCTCCACAGAGAACGGCCTTGACCTTGACCATGACCTTGGGTAGATGACCACAGGGGGCCAGCGTCACGTCTGGGCACAGGAGGAGGAATAAAACCAAGTCAACTGTCTACGACTACACCACATCTTTGTGGTCCAGGGAGGGAGAGGGGGAGGGGGGTGGTTATCATAACCAGATACCCCTTTGTTTTTATTCAAATAGAGATCAGACAACAAGGATCAAACTCCGGTCTCCAAGACCAAGACTCATTAGCCTGAAAGGACATCCTGGTGGTCAGCTGAGTTGCTCAGAGCCACCTCTAGTGAGCTATACAGTAGTTGACCTACATGCCTGTGGTCATCGATACGATCATGTTTCTGTATGTATTGACAGAGTTAACATGTAGTCCTACATCAATCAATCAAACGTTTTGTACAGCACTTTTCAGACATGCAACACAATGTGGTTCACAACAAAATAAAAAATATTGAATATGACAGATAGTAAAAGACTACAAGACACAAATAACAAAATACATAAATAAGCATAATTAAAATTTTAGTGTAAAAGAGACTAAGAGCATCCAAAAACAAGAAAAAGGTGTCTTTTAAGAGCTTTTTAAAAATCTCCACAGTTTCTTCCCCCTCAAGCTCTCTGGCAGGCTATTCCAGAGGCTGGGAGCATTAAAACTAAAAGCTGCCTCTCTATGTTCTTAGTCATGGGCCTGGGTACAGATAGGTCAGTGCCAGAGGACCGTAGGACTCTACAGGGCTTGTACCTCAAAAGCATGTCTGACATACTGTATATTGAAAACTAGGGTTGTGTGCTCTCTGTGTGGTCTTGGTGAGGAAATAATTCTAGATGTTTTGCAGCTGACCAATTGCTTTCTTGGGTAGGCCAGACAGGAGAGCATTGCAGTAATCAAGTCTGCTCGTGATAAAAGCACAGACGGTTCCCAGTGTCCGCTAGAGTGAGAAATAGGTGCACCTTCGCTTTGTTTGTCAAGTGGTAAAAAGTGGTCATATACTTAATATGTGCTTCGAAATTAAGATCAGAGTCTAAAATTACACCACCTGGTTTTAGTCTTTAGTGAATTAAAATGTGTGAATTAAAATGTGCAGCCAGATTCTCTCTCTGGTCTTTGGCTTCAATGATGGTTTTGTCCTGGTTTAATTGGAGAAGTTTTTTTTTGTTTATTTATTCCAGTTGGTTGGTTGGCTGGTGGTTAGCTGATTGGTTGGTAGGTAGGTAGGTAGGTAGGTAGGTAGGGAGGTAGGTAGGTAGGTACAGTAGGTAGGTAGGTATAGGTAGGTAGGTAGGTAGGTAGGTAGGTAGGTAGGTAGGTAGGTAGGTAGGCAGGCAGGCAGGCAGGTAGGTAGGTAGGTTGGTCGGTAGGCAGGCTACTTTACATCTATCATATGAGAAATACACATGATTGAGTCCTTGAATGTTCTCAAACCATTCCAAGATCTGGAAAAAAAAACATTTTATATTTCTTTTAAAATTAAAGTGAAATACTAAGAGTTTTGAATAGGACAAAAATACAGGACATCTGCTCTGTTGAACGTCTGAAAATCCATGTTGGATAACACAATCAATACCTATCATATTTGTAAGGGGTAAGTGTCTGTCTGTGGCACGATTATGTTTTGGCACTGCCAATATATCAAGCTGACATTCAGCAGGTTGTGTTGCTCAGGACCCCAGGCAGTGCAGTGTTGAGTTGTCATATTCTGCCATGTGGCACAATTTTATAAACTTATTAAGTATGAATGATAACAAATCGAACACGTCTCTTCCACCATCTTGGATCACACATGCCCTCGCGGGGCTTGACAAGCTGCAGCAAAACACCAGTGGAACTTAGCATATCGCTTAGCTTAGTATAGCGCTTAGCTGAGCATAGCACTTAGCTTAGCATAGCGCTTAGCTTAGCATAGCGCTTAGCTGAGCATAGCACTTAGCTGAGCATAGCACTTAGCTTAGCGCTTAGCTGAGCATAGCACTTAGCTTAGCATAGCGCTTAGCATCCAGTGGGCACTGCAAGCGTGTAGTAGGCCTAGGTACAGGACAGCAAACATTTAGATCTTACATGTGGGGTGTTGCCTGTAATGGTGGTTACTGTATGTAGCCTACAAGAATAAACAAAACAAGTTGTAAAATTATTTTGGGGCCAATATCTCCAGCTAGTTACATAAAGTAACCCTTATGTCTCACCACAGTTTGATAATGAACCAAACATATTTCTATTTCACTCCCATTCAGGATATGTCCACTAGCCGTGATGCTAATTTTCGCTATGTTCTACTCACTTATGCTAAAAACATTAGTGATCAGAAGAGTAGCACATTAAAGGACAATGCTCGTTTTTGACAACCTGGACCTTATTTACGACATATTATAAGACGTTTGACTCACCGAGATCACTTTGGTGTAGTTCGGAGGCATGTAGAAGAAATTTAAAATCCAGCGCGAGCCAGTATATCCATGTAATGGCGGTGGTGGGGGCAACGAGAATGCAGCTTCTAAAAATCTATTTTCTGCCGCGAAACGGTTGTTTTCATCAATCTGTCTTGATGAATCGCTAGTTGTGCTTACATAGAGCATAACTGTTGTGGTTTTCACATGCCATGATCTTTAGAAACTTCTTTCGAAACGAAATAGATGGTTGGTTGGTTGTTGGTTGGTGTTTGTTGGTTGGTGGTGGTTGGAGCCATGTGCAGACGCCAGTTCATGTAGAGTTCAAGAGAACAGAATTATTTTTTTCCTGTGTAGTTTTTTTCATACTATGAAAAAAAAAAAAAGATTCCATACTATGTTGTTCTATTTCATCCCATGTTGTGCTGGAGCTAACCAATGATGGCCATACTGTTAGCATGATTAGAAATGCTACTGCCTAACATGATAGCCATATCTACCTACTGTTAGCAACATTTGAAGATAGGCCTGTGCTACGCCAATGTTATATTATCAACAGTAACAGATCAATAATTAGGCTGTTGAAACAGATATGTAAAAGTTTATTCAGTTATGGGTGCAATTCATTTTGGTTTGTGGCATGAAAGTAAAGTTCGGGACGGGTGCTTTGGTTTCGGTTTGTGGTGTATGCCAGAGGTGATGATTTCAGAATCAGATTTTATTATGCCAGGTAGGTTTTTACATGTACTAGGAATTTGTTCTGGTCAGTTGGTGCATAACACTAATGGATAGACAACAATAGACAGGGTGCAAGGACTAGACAGGACAGTGCAAATACACAGTAGTGCAGGGAGCAAAGGGCAAATACAAAATTATATGCAATGTGTATATCAGAATCCGAATTTGTTTTATTGCCATTGTAGTTTTTCAACATACAAGGAATTTGTTTTCGGGCATGGTGCATAACATGGAGACAACATTGGACAGGTTGCTGGGACAAGACAGGACAGTGAAAAGACAGGACAGTGCAAAGAGCAAATACAAAATACAAGTGCAAAATAAGATAAAAAAAACAATATACAAAATGTAGTGTATAGTGGTCAGTGTATATACAGTGAGTGTGTAAAGTGTAATGTGTATGTGAGTGTGTGTGTGTGTGAGTGTATGTATGTGGTGTGTGCGGCGTGATGTGAGTGCGGTGCGTTCTATGTACAGAGGCTGGTGGCTTTGGGGAAGAAGCTGCCTCTGTGGCGTGCAGACGTGGTCCTGATGGACCGCAGCCTCCTGCCTGGGGGGGGGGGGGGGGGGGGGCACAAAGAGATTATGGCCGGGGTGGGAGGGGTCGGCCACAATCTCCCTGGCCCGCTTCAGGGTCCTGGAGTTGTATAGAGCCAGTATGTGCAATATCTTAATGCATGTGCAATATGTTTATCGTGTCTATGTATGTGCAGTGAGAACCTATGCATAATACAATCAAAGCTCATGTGCAATTTGAATTAGAATTTGAATGGTGCATTTTAATTCAGTCGAATTATCTGGCACTGGTGTTGGGAGTAATGCTTTCTATACATGTGCAGCTCCACAGAGTTTGCTGTATGGATCACAGATGTAATCACATTTATAGATAGAGAGAGAGAGAGAGAGAGAGAGAGAGAGAGAGAGAGAGAGAGAGAGAGAGAGAGAGAGAGATAGAGATAGAGATAGAGATAGAGATAGAGATAGAGATAGAGAGATAGATGGATAGATGGATAGATGGATAGATAGATAGAGTAACACACAACAACCACGAGGGACATGGAATGGTTATTAATTATTAAATAGGGGAAACTGGATTCTGGAGTCTGAACGAAGACCTCTTCCCATATCCGACACCCATCACACATCTCAAGGGGTTATCCTAATAAAGAATTTCAACAACAACACGGACATCATGCACCCACGGGTTAAGCGAAGAATTATCTGGCAATGATTGGTTTTGTTTTTAGAAATCTAGGTCTACACCCTTGCCCTAATAACGACCACTAACCATTATAGCCGAGCGGCTACAGACAGTGGAGGCCTTGTCAGATAATTGTGACTGGCGTTTAGATTTCGGCCCGGCCAATAAACGCGGAGGAATAAAGTCGTTTACGGCGCAGAATTCCCACGCAGTGCCCCGCGCTAGGTTTCAGCTCGCGCTCTGTAAATACTGCGGCTCGAGTCGTTCCACTTTCATCTTTGGTTTATAATGTCAGTCTGGATTAAGCTCTTCTATAGCTTTTGGCACGACACAATGTGTTGTGGTTCAATCCAACCTAAAGTTAATGGACGCAAAGACGTTGAGCAAGGGCATAGGAAAAAAAATAGGCCTACGTAGGCTATGACGTGCAGCCTACCTGAGATGCACAAATAACGAGTGTTGCTGCAATGTCTCTAATAAATGTTTAAAATTATTCAAGTCATCATTATATAGGCTAATGTACAATTATTACCACATTTTAGGAGCTTAATTCTTATATAGAGACCTACATGGCAAAGAATAAACATGTGCTCAGAATGACTAAGTTTATTATTAGGCCTATCAAATAGGGCCTCCTACGAACTACTTCAATATAGCCTACCAATTTTCATAACGAAAGCACTAAATCATTCTTCAGATTCTTGTCTGCAATAATTAGCCTGTGACAGCAATATCACGTAGGCCTACAATTATGATATTGAAAATGCACGAAATGGAAGTTAGGTCTATAAGGAAAAATATTTTCATAATTGCTTTAGAGTTTATTTCCTCTCTTCTTTCGTCCCAAGCATGGATATTTTAACTCAAAATCCACACATCAACATGCCGATTTAGGATACAGCTGATAATCAAATAAATCAGAGGTAGCCTAATAGTTTTAATATGGTATGGGTCAGTAATAACGCGAATCGCTATGACGCACAGGTGGAATTAAAGTAGCCTACCATATACCCTAACTTGCAATGTAAAGACATTGGAACAGGTTGGCTTGAAAGTCAGGCTTAATGTGTACATTTTATTACATTATCTAATAAGCATCACCAAACAAGGCCATATCTTCCGCTATAGCTGCTTTTCCAAATCAAAACGAGGCGGTCGACACTACCATGTAGGCCCTATGCATGCGTCATGGCTCTATGTCAAAACCCCAAAACACTTTACACGCAGACAAACAAGCAAATAATACATTAACTATTGTTTTAGTTGTAGAATAGCCTAGTAGGCTACTTTATTGATCCCGTGGCGGTGGAGGGGTGGTTATAAAATGCATTAAAGTAGCCTATTATTAACTTAATGATTTCCTAATTTGAAAGTTCGAGACTTATGCGTGTACATGAACATATGCGAACATGCTGATATTTGTTAAAGTTGTGGGCGTCCATATCTCCCCTTCCCTTCACCCACAGTGACGAGAAACAAACAAATATTGTATGCAAACGTAGCCTACCCGTCGAGGGGATGTCAGGTGTGTAACCGCCAAGCCTAAAAAAGAAGCAATTGTTTGTGGTGCATTTTGGATTTAGTTCTGTATACATCGGGACATATTTTTGTTATTAGGCTACGTGTAATGTAACTGATATTAGATCTATTGAAACTACAAAGACATGGAGCATGCAGGCAGGAGCCATAGGATAATTGGCATTGAATAATTTTAAAAACGTCTTAGAAAACATTGCCCTTAGTAGGCTACTCAACGTTTTTGTATCAATTAACTCCAGGCTGGATTGAACCACGGAACATTTTGTGAAATGGCGCTGTCGGGGGCAGAAATGGAGACGACAATATAATAAGGACCTAGTCTAGGTAACCAAACAGGTATGTGCACGTCAAGCTTATTTTTCGATCAAACCAGAATAACACGCCAGTGTAGCATGTCCATGTCACGGAGACATCTGCATCGGTTCTGCATAGAGGGGCATGGACCTCTGCCAACCGTCGTTAACTTAACAAACTGCAGTTTCAGTCAAGGAAGAAGAATTGGCACCGGCTCAAGAATTTTGTTCTATACTCCCCACCCATCTCGACTGGGATAATGGGTATATTTTGGTCTGATATTGAATAAGCGTTGCGTTTAGTCGTAATGAATCGTATAGAACCGCCTCCAATAGTTTAGTGGTCGATTTGGATGGAAAATTTAACATTAACGACACCGAGACATGCATGTCAGAAAATCAGAAATGATTTTCACACACACGCAACCTTGTTGTTGTGGAGCTTTGCTGAAATGATATTGTAGGGTAGGCTATTCCTGATCTTCAACCGGACCCATTGGCCTATACTGGAGCTGAACATCAATTAACTAATTGCACTGCAAAATGCAAGTGAGTTTAAGCAACAAAGGCAAGGCCAATTTTAGCATATTCTATTGAGGTAGTTTGAAGTCAACGACAGTGAAAATCAAACACACGCTAAACATTGGCTACAGAAAATAAGGGGAAAAATATGCAACAAGGAAGGCTAATTGACCAATTAATAACTAGCCTATACCCCTTAATGTATATCTAGCACTAATGTTAGCTATTATTGTTAGTGTTGATGTTGACCTAACAAAATTGACCTCATAGTATTTGTTGACGATGCTAGCTATTCATTTATTACGGGTAGCCTATAAACTATTATGCAAATGACACCTCCGCCGCCCAGCTCCTGATAACTCAGGGTGAATTATGCCGTTTTCTTATGTTATTAATTTCAAATGCATTCCAATATTACATCCGATCAAATTTGGTTTAGGTTCTGAAGCCAGCTTAAGACACTAAATATTTTGTTTTCAATCCATTAGATTACTGCAGTATTGGCTGGTTGTATTTCCATGGCATCTGTCTATGACAAGCGAGAAGATAGGCTAACTGTTCAAATTAATTGTTCAAAATGTGCTCGTCCATCTTTCAATGTGGATAGATGCAAGTTAATTACATTTTTAAGTGAAGAAGCTTGGATTGTACTTCCTCGACAGCATGGACTGAACTCATTTCTTGAAAGATGACTAAATTTCGATGACTACATTACGGCTGATTTCGCACCATTACCCATGATGACTTGGGTTCTGTGACTCTCCCACAGGAGGTAGGCTTCTGGTTCAGAAATCAAAAATAAATAAAAGAAATTCGTTTCACGAAATCCCCTTTCTGTCTTCATAGATGGGAATTCGATTGAATACATTAGGTTAACAATGTGTAGCCTACAATGTTGAATAAAAAAATAAAACATCTGAATAATGTTCATTGATAGCTAGAAATAAGCCATTAGGCCTACATGTTAGGCCTACATGTTATGCAATGCTATGTAAGGCGGTATACCTTATAAATAAACTAGGCTATTTATAGAGGCTAATCATGTAGGCTAATACATGTAGGGACACATCTGAAGCTAGGCCTATAAGACCCAAATGCCCATGATGATTGGCCATAGGTCTATTCCAAAGAAATCTGTCACGTCAACTTGAGTTTGTGAAAACCGTCATAGCGAAACATTTGCCATTTACCATTTGTAACATTTAAAAGCAATCATTGCTGATTGACTAAGCTACTTAGGACCGATAAACAGGAGCCTAGCCTGTATGCTATTGTAGAAAGCGTCTGTTAGTGTTTGTAAGTGGCGGCCTAGCCATGGAGGAGCCACCGGGCCATTCGCAGTTAGTGATCAAAGCGTCTACGTATAACAATACAAACATCAATATCTGGTTACAGCCTCCATTCAGCGCCGGCGCGCTCCGCCGACCACGTGATCAGCCACCGAACTGTCTACTTCCAGGACGTCGGCTACGTTTTGTCCACTCCCTCTCGGTTATAATAGGCCCGTGTTCGAGCCTCGGTTCGGGGTAGGCTACTGTATTATTACTAGACCGCATGGTTCTCTCTCTACCTCTCCTCATTCTGACGTTGGCCGTATCTGGTCCAGACGAGACCCAGACAGGATCGGCGTCCCTGTCGTCCCCGTTTCCATGACCACTCTGCAGGGTCGACGTTTATTGGCATGGGAGTGGTCCTTCCTTCTATAGACCTAACCGTCCTATGCTCTTATACCCAGAGGCCAGACTTTGTACTTTCTAAAACTCCCCGATTTGTGGAGTGAGCATAGGCCTACAACACACCATGCTATTTATTAATTAAATTAGGCTCTATACACTATAGTTCTAGCTGTAGCCCATCTTAATCATCGAAGGCATCCATGGTAAGCTACTTAAAGCTAGGCCTATATAATTCAGCAGACCCATCTGTGCAGTTTTATATTGATAGGGATGGCAGTGTAGCCTACTTTGTTTGAGATTTGTTTCATGGTCCATACGTAAAACGTCGACCTTGATACGCAGATAAATTGATCGTGTCAGTAGGCTACGCTATTTGAGGCTTCATAATTGTCTCAGCCTATCAGTGATCCCGATACTCTAAACAGTCGATGAGATCAGATTTAAGGATTAAAGGATTGTAACTGTATGATAATCCTTTCTAAACAAACGTAATTCAGTGATCCCCCCCGATTGGTCAACTAGCACCCCATTTACAAGTGCGCACTAGGCGCGGCGATACTAACACATTAGCATGCACATAGGTAGGCTAGGCTACACCGGGACCCTAATGACCGGGGTTATATTTCCTCCGCTTGTTGTAAGGGTCGCTGAACCACATCATCTGGTGGTCGTCGACTTTATGAAAGCTTGGATAAACCATTATAACGACTGTCAAACACTAGACTAAAAAGAAAAACCTCCCATGCACTCAAGAGCTGTTACGGTGAGTTTAAAGTCCAGCATAAAAAACGTTTTTCCGTTGTCATCAAATCATTCTCTGATTGACTATGTCCACTGTAACTGTGAGCTACAGATGTGCTTGGCTGTGTTTCACTAGTGGGAAGGCCTGTATCACGATGAAAGAGGGAGGAGGCTAGCCAGCACAGGAGGACTAGCCTACGTCCAGGTGACACGTTGTCCGTAGATTGAACTGCTTTATAATTAACAGCACATAAGTGGGCGAGGCTGTTTAGTCTGTTTCGGTCTCTATCACAGTTCACAACTGATACAAGTGAGTTGACATGAGCTAGTTCATGGCTTACGTCTGAAAAACATGTTTTGATCCCACAGTATGGCTATATACTTACAATATTGTAACCTTAAGCATAACAGGCCTGTCTAGTCGCTTTTGCACAGGCTGGGCCTCGCCTGTATCCCACCTACATGCGCAGTTTACGAACATCAGGGTTCTAATGATTGACTTCCAAAAATACAAACATCAAACGACGTGGAACAATGAGGGTTGGTCCATCTCGCCAGGGAGGCCTGTGTGACGGTCCAGAAAGGGAGGTCGATCTTAATTCTCCATAACAAAAGTACAAAGACGGTTGAGAGACCAAAGACAATTTGACACCTCCTTCGCAGTGCGCGCCCCGGCGGCGCCGTGGCGGATAGAGCGCGTCTCTCATTAGCGGAAGATGGCCGGGGCAGGGAGATATAAAAGGCTGGGCGAGGAACAATGAATGAGGGGGGGTCAAAAGGGTCCGTGACACAACTCATCTTCTCTCTGTAAACGAACTTGGCTGAAGTCTGGAGTCAGTGTGTCAACAGCGGACAGAGACCACCGTCGTCCTTATCAGGCGTGTATGATAGGCTACCGTGGGTCGAGCATTGGGACTTATTTGGCCCCTCAAAAAGTGCAGTGGACGGAGTAAACTTCCAGACAGAACGGATAAGAAGTCCAAAGAAACAAGAGATACGGAACTATGCGTAAGTAGCCTGGAATATCCAAATGTCTGTTTTGATAGATAGCTGATCAGTTACATCAACGAGGAATCCGCCGTGGCGTTTTTATTGTAACGTTAGGCTTGGCAAGCGTAAAAATAAGCTTTATTTTCCCTAATATCGTGTGTGTGTTGCATATCTTACCATGTTACTGATGATGAATAGTCTGCTTTAGTGTATATGACATATCCTATAAAGTTTTTCGTTCCATTTTTGTAGGCTAGTAGGCATTTGGTTGGTTTGCTGGGCCTTTCCTTACCAGGCGAAATCGTGTTCATATTTTAATCAAATCTCACATTCAATTCTTGATCATTCATGTTTTGACTATCATTAGTTGCAGACGGAAGAGAGACACCAGTCGCCACCACCGGCGTTCATGCAAACAGCACACAAGATGGAGACGAACCGTGCCCACGGAGCTCCATGATCGACCACAGTCGGCGACACCGGACCGCCTTCACCCGGGAGCAGTTGTCTCGCCTGGAGCAGGAATACTGCAAGGAGAGCTATGTCTCCAGACCACGGAGATGTGAGCTGGCGACAGCCTTAAATCTCCCAGAAACAACAATCAAGGTAAGCTTAAGGCTAGATGGCACCTACGAAAATGTAGCATTTGACATCCTAATTTATTCTCAGCAGTGTTGATGCTTTGGCTAATGTGGCCTGTAGACCTAATCGTTGTAGGCTAAAACTATATGCAAGGAAATTATTGAAATACAGGTATATTTCCTGATTGTAGTTGGGATTCTGAAGGGGCAGCATTCAGGATTTCCTAAAAGAAAAGATAACTGGAAATCTCACAACCCGAGTCCCAAGTGTTTTAATCGAGACACAAAACACATTGGAGAGCCACATATGAAAGCTAAACTGAAGCAAACCAATCACATCACAATAAATCTTTTGACCCTCATAGTCTAGTGTACTAGACATGTCTAACTCCCAGTCCCTCCCCTCTCCCCCTCTCTCATCCTCCCTCCCTCCTCCCCCTCTCTCATCCCCCCTCCCTCCTCCCCCTCTCTCATCCCCTCTCTCATCCTCCCTCCCTCCTCCAGGTGTGGTTCCAGAACCGGCGGATGAAAGACAAGCGTCAGAGGCACACTCTGAGCTGGCCGCACCCCCTGGACCCCGGGCTCTGCGCCCTGATGGTGAGCCACGCCTCGGCCGGCCTGCCCTACTCATTCATCCCCCACCTCCCCCTCCACCACCTCTACTCCCACCTCTCCTCGCCCCCCAGCCCCTACGGCGCCCCCCTGAGGTCCCTGGACCCCCTGCGTCTCTCCCACCCTCCCTCCTACCACAGACCGGGCGGGCTGCCTCCGGCCAGCCTGTACCCCCCCGCCAATGCGATGCACCATCCCGCCAGCTGCCTCTGCCCCCTCTGCCTGCACTGGGGGCCAGACCAACTGCTCAAAGCCAGGGGGGAGGCCGCCCTGGGCCTGAGTCGACCGCGCAGTCCGAAAACAATGGCCTCCGCTCTGGACAGGAGGGAAGAAGTGCCTTTGCCCAGATGAGTGAAGCCATCAGTGTGTGGTGTCACTACCTCATTTTGTTCTTTTCGGGATTTAATATGTTGTAAATTCAGTCGTGGTGATGTCACAATCACATTCACTGATCAGAGAAGTACCACTAGGAGCAGAATTCAACAATGCTAAGTTGTGTTGTTAAATGAGAGTGCCTCTCATCGTGGATGTTATAGTCTAAAACTGGTTATGTTCTTCTGTACTATATTTACTACTGCAAGTGTGAAAAGTGCCAGTCCTAATACACTTGAAACATTCCAGGGTAAAACTTGACAAAGTTGTTCTTGACTTGTAAAAAGATTACTGTAACTTAAGACAATGCAGTGGACAATGAAGTTTCTCAAGTAAGTTTAACTACCAGTGTCCATTACAAAGTAAGCTTTGTTTTTAACTCTAATTTAGTGTCATAGCTGAAGGAAACATTTTTGAGGTAGCCTATTTTACTGCTGTAAATATGGGTTGTTTTCCAATTTTAAACAGATGACAAAATTACAAATATTTGCTTTGATAATCTATCATGAATCTTACTGCTTGTCAGAATATGCTACTGATCCAAGTGTTTTCCTAATATTTGCACTACTATATTGTCTACAAAAACGAAGAAAATATTTACTGCAGTACAAAAATAAGAATATATGAAGGTGAGAAATGTATAGTTTTCCTTGTCACTGTCTAAATATGATGGAAAAGTCTGTTAATATCTATGATAAATATTTTCCAAGTTGAAAATAACCTAATGTGCATAGATAGACCATGTAATTAGAGTTCTTATGTTAATGTACTGATGTTCAACTCTAAAAGAAAATAAACCACTTTAGATAAATGTATCTAAATATATTTGACCACTGATGTTGTCTCTGTTCCATTTGTGAACATAATTGTTTTGCTTTCTTATTTTGCAAACAATGCACGTGTCAATTATGTTATTGTGCTTCTTATTATATCTCCCATCCTGGGCTCATGTGTTCCAGTCATAGCAGTCACTCCTGGGTCGTTCCTACTGTACAGCAGCTCGTCCTAAGCCTTGTTGATCCCTCTCTCAGACGCTAGACACAGAGGCCATCAATTACATTATTGCTATTTATTAACATTCATCTGCCTTGTTATTACAGTGCTACACATACTGAGCTTACAAGCGTCCTCGCGGCTATAAATAGACCAGTCATATCAACACTACAAACCACGGCCAGGTGGATGGGCTGTCTGATGTGTAGCAGGCTGGACTGACAGCTCTGACATCAAGAGGTACTCCTCAACACGTTCAGCTAAGCTCCGCCAGGAAAATTGTCCTGTAGGTTTATTATCACGGAGGCCCTTAATTGAACGTGTTATGTAATAACTAATGTTTTATTATTCCGAATAATTATCAAAACATCCAGCCGGTTATGAAGATGTTAATAGGGCTGAAGTATGCTGAACACTGCTGCATCTGTGTGCTATTAGGGTGAAACAGCCCAACACAAGAAACAACCTTTCATATCTTGTAAATGGCTGGCTGAGTGGTCATAAAAGGTTTTGGACAGAGATTACAATTACGATGTTTGCAGCGAGGATCTGTTGATTCCAGTAAAACTGTTAACATGGGGAAAGGTTGTTCTCAACGTGGACCGGTGGAAAGCTGCAGACATTAAGACAGATATGAAGTAAAACCAGCAAGCAGATGTTCCATATACACTGGAAAACAACAAACAGTTCCTTGTAAACACAAGAAAAAAGAAAAAGGAGACTTCTTTTGGCGTAGTTTTCAACACTGACAACCGTCTTGCAACATACCTGAAAAGACAGAACCACAGGCAAATCCCTGCTTTTGGATCTCGTGTCTCGAGTCTGAGATTGCCACTGAGTCACTGTATACATTAACAAAACATTGTTTACTGTACTGTATACACTTTAGTGCTTTCCCTACATGAACCTCAATACATTATGTGCTGTGTTATAGAACAAACAACCTGGCTAAAAAGAACAGTGACGTTCATTTCAAGATGGCTGAGTTTTATGATAAAAGTTGGAGTATGAATGAATAACAATAAAAACTCTGAGTTCAGCTGGCGACTGGGGCTTTTACGTTGCTACGGTAACAGTTCATTGAGAAATCAATATGGTATTTAAAGAACAAAACAGACCTATAACTGCCATGCTAGAGCGGCTTGTTGGGATTAGTTTTGACTGAGGGCCACCGCTTGCTTCCAAGCATATGCACGTCATGGATGGTACTTGTAATGTTATTGGTTATGGCTATTGTAATGTTTTGGTGAAGTACAGTTGAGGTAGGTAGGAAGGTTGTAGGTATTGCTCCGGGGCGGGGGGGGGGGGGTGGTTGCACTGTTACAGCAGCAGTATAAACAGAACAATGAAACACAATGAAGATTAAATATAAATGTACAATGTAAAAACCCAAATATACCAGTGTGTAACAACAAGTAAACAACTGTATAGATTCCTCATGCCTAGATTGTGCAAACATGCCCAAGGTGTGCAAGATTCCAGTGTAAATCAGTGGTTTATTTGTCATGGAAGATATTGGCTAAGATACAGGTACCATGTATGATTAAATGCTTAGTGGCATGTAGACGCCAAAGAGCATGTGCCAGCTAGGTAGATAGGTAGGTACACAACACTGTAGGTAGGTGTTGATGGTGGGTAGGTAGGGATGTAGGTAGGTAGGAAGTAGGTAGATAGGTAGGTAGGTAGGTCGGTAGACAGGTAGGTAGGTAGATAGGTAGGTAGGTAGGTAGGTAAGTAAGTATGTAGGTAGGTTGGTACGTAGATAGGTAGGTAGGTAGGTACAGTAGGTAGATGGGTAGGTAGGTTGGTAGGTAGATAAGCACAGTAGGTGGGTAGGTAGGTACAGTAGGTGGGTGGGTAGGTAGGTACAGTAGGTGGGTAGGTAGGTACAGTAGGTGGGTGGGTTGGTAGGTAGGTAGGTACAGTAGGTGGGTGGGTAGGTAGGTACAGTAGGTGGGTAGGTAGGTACAGTAGGTGGGTGGGTTGGTAGGTAGGTAGGTACAGTAGGTGGGTGGGTTGGTGGGTAGGTAGGTACAGTAGGTGGGTGGGTTGGTGGGTAGGTAGGTACAGTAGGTGGGTGGGCAGGTAGGTACAGTAGGTGGGTAGGCAGATACATAGGTACTGTATCAATCCCCAGGGGAAAATTGCACAATGATTCCTGCCTGCGTCTCTATGCTCTTCTGCAGAGCTCAACTCTACCCAGAATAGACGCCACAAACCACAAAGAACGCAACATAAAAAGGAACATTACAGTGATGAGTATTTGGACAAAGTCAAATAGATTGTTCCCCTTGAGTTCAGTCCTGTGCACTAATGATAGCTGAGCAGGTGTTCCTGGGACTCCTGCTCACCTGCGCAGGTGTGTTAAGTACAGGGGGCGACTGCTCCGTCTGAACACAGCTTAGCCTAGCCGGGCAGGACACCGCGAGCGGAGGCGGTCTTTAGAGACAGCTGCTGTCTAGAGATCATCACCTCCACACGCTCCAGTGCGACCTCTTAATTGGGGGGTTCGCCATGGCTGGTTTCTCTCAGTGTTCCCCTAACAAGGCCCTGTCCGCGAACCCGTCGTGGTCGGTCGCCGGCGGCGACGTCGCATCTGCTCTTGAATGCAAACGAGGCGCGCGTTCGAAGCGATTTACTGACGCATAAATTAGCCCAGAGGGTACCTTGATTAGTGCTGTCAGTTGCGGATGCGACCCGCATGAACAATGCCAGTTTCATAGGGCTCAGAGGAGGGTTCGGGAGTTTAGGGGGGACCTGGCAGTCGTATCCGTGTATCCGTGTCAGTCGCACCAACGACACAGCCTACACACACAAGCAAACAATCACCCGGCTAGAATACAGCCGAAACATAGTCATTACGCCCAGACTGGCCTCCCCAAAATGACTGCCCGCTGATAAGAGCAGGGCCGGTTGTCTGAATCATAATCCCTGATAACACATCGCATTAAGTATCGTTTTATTTTTAAAGTACACACTTTAATAAGTAGTGAAACCTGAGTCTAATCTCGTCTCCTGCTGTATTGTGAATGAATTAGAGGGTCGTGATGGTAGAGCAGACCCAGCCCGTGGGTAAGCAGGGGGGGGCGGACGAGAAGAGCTTACCTGTCTGGTATTACCGTGTCTGGGGAACAACTTCCTGTCCCTGCGCATGCACGTTTTTTCACAGGTGTCTGAAGAGAGTGTATACGTAAACGCAGCATCTCTTTCTCTCCATCTCTGTATATCTCACCCTACCCCTCTCTCGCTCCCTCTCTCTCTCCCAGACCAATAAATGTTCATACATCCCATAGAATACGCATGCTAATATCCGTAGTTTATTTGAGGAAAAGATTCCATTGAGAAAAGAAAGTGTTGGTTGAGTGTTAAAGTCTCAGAAGAGACTGGAGATGTTCTCTACCTGCTCGTGTCGGTCAATAATCTCATCCGTGACCAAAAATCATCCTGAAGTCCACGAGCATGTCTTGGTGCATACAGTAAGCTTGAAACATACATGATCTATGCACAAAGCACACAGGTCTGTGAGCTAGACCCTGGTCTGGTCCATGTGCTACTTAACAGCCTGGTGTGTTAACAGTATGTCCATGGCTTCCTCACTGAGTGGGGTTTTGTGTTCAGTGCGGTGGTCACCGGTGTTGAGGTAGTGGTGCGTGGCCTCGCGGTCTAAGATCAGTCGGTCTGTGGCGACGTGGCGGTCAGTGTCATTGTGCCCAATGGCGGTGTGGTCGGTGTCGTGGCGGTCCGTGGCCTTGTGTTCTGCGACGATGTGGTGGTTTTTGGTCGTCTCGCGGTAACCACAGTGGCTCGGCGCGGTCCGGTCGGCAGTCCGGTCTCCTACCTGTTGTATAGATTCAGACGGTCTCAGATTCTTTTACATCCATCAACACCTGTCTTTTGACTTGGGCACTAGATTCTGCACTTAGTCACTTGTTTAGAAAGGAGATGCACTTGTGAGTTCTGGTGAGCAGTAGAACACTGATTTCTACTGTGCGTTAAATGCAATTATTGTAAGGCCGGATTCATAGTCGACGCAAACTACATAAGCGCAAGCAATGCAGGCTTCGCAAGGCCATGCAAGATCTCGTTGCATCCTTGTGTGTCGTGCCAAAATTTGTCACTTGACGCAAGCAATAGTGCAATTCCTTGTGTTTCCACAAAACAAAACACAGAACGCAAGCTCCAACATGACTCGAGAGCTTGAGTTCTGTGTTTTGTTTTGTGGAAACACAAGGAATTGCACTATTGCTTGCGTCAAGTGACAAATTTCGGCATGACACACACAAGGACGCAACGAGATCTTGCGTTGTTTACGTCGACTATGAATCAGGCCTAAGTCGCTTTGGATAAAAGCGTCTGCTATATGACTGGAATGTGATGTAAAAGGTCGACAGACGCTTGTTTTAAGGTCAACACGGACAGTATGACCAGATGGAGGCCTGAGGATACAGTCTAACTCAGCAGCAGGCGTAGAGATGCCAGCGCCTGGTGTTCAGTAGCACCTGGTGTCTGGTGTTCAGTAGTACCTGGTGTTCAGTAGTACCTGGTGTTCAGTGGTACCTGGTGTCTGGTGTTCAGTAGTACCTGGTGTTCAGTAGAACCTGGTGTCTAGTGTTCAGTAGTACCTGTTGTCTGGTGTTCAGTAGTACCAGGTGTTCAGTAGTACCAGTTGTCTGGTGTGCAGGAGTACCTGGTGTTCAGTAGTACCTGGTGTTCAGTAGTACCTGGTGACTGGTGTTCAGTAGTACCTGGTGTTCAGTAGAATCTGGTGACTGGTGTTCAGTAGTACCTGGTGTCTGGTGTTCAGTAGTACCTGGTGTCTGGTGTGCAGTAGTACCTGGTGTCTGGTGTGCAGTAGTACCTGGTGTTCAGTAGTACCTGGTGTCTGGTGTGCAGTAGTACCTGGTGTCTGGTGTTCAGTAGCACCTGGTGTTCAGTAGTACCTGGTTAGCCGAGTGTGCAGACCGATGTTGAGCCTCCAGGTCCGTGGGAGGCCACCGGGGCGTCTGTCTGTCGGCGGTGTCAGAGCTGCGGCTGCAGAGGTGTGGCAGGCGGTAGCGTTGGGCGTTGCCCACGGCCTTCCCCCGCGGCCACAGGGCGTCGGCGCCAGGCGCCGCCACACGGCTACCGCCGCGAGGAGGAGGGAGGGACAGAGACCCCGTTCACACACACTCTTTTAATAAAGCACCTTATTTCTACCGAGAATCGATGACTTGGACCGTGAGCGTGAACGGAGAACGGATCTTTTGTCTGGTCTTGGAACCAGTAAACTAAAGTCGGGCGTTCCTGTCGTCCTACCTGTCGTGTGTCGGAAGCCTGGAGGTTTCAGACCGGAGGGCGGAGTAGCGTTGCGTCAAAGGGGCAGGGCCGGCGATAACCCGGAGCCCCGGGGAGGCGGGGGGACTCTTGCGCTCCCGGGCGGGGCGGGGCGCCGTGGGCGGGGGCTGGCGGGGTCCGAGGACGGCGGCGGGACCCCGCGACCTGCGCTCGGCGAACGGCCAGCTGGCGCTGTTCCTGCAGCTTCCCAGCGCCCCCAGAGACGCGCGTCTCTGGGGGGGGAAGCTGCACATGCTCTGGACCAGCGCCCGGGGGGGGGGGCACCAGTTGGGCTCCCGCCACGGCCAGGGGGGCTGGGGGTCCTGCAGGGGGGGGGGTGAGGCCCGGGGAGGTTGGCCACCGGGAGGGTCACTCTCACCCAGAGACGGCTCCCTCCGTCCGGTGACACCCCGACCCGCGGGCCCCGCACAGCGGTCCCCCAGTGACTCCAGCTGAGGAGAGAGAGAGAGGTCAGAGGTCAATATCACAGAGGACAGACGGACTGGACACAGAACTAAGCAGCTGCGCCCTAAGTACATATTTAAAACAATAACACCACTTTGGTCCATCTCAACACCCGGTTTGCCGCGACGACAACTCTGTCAGGTTAGCTAGCTAGCGTTAAAAACGTTAATTTAGACATTTCGAAAAAGTCTGTCTTGCTAGTGTTTGTCTATTATCGTAGATTGACACACTCAATGTTTACTTGTTTACTTTACCAAGTCGTTGCTCGAGTGACTGAACATTCCATTGAAAGTGACTATAGGCCTCCCACCTGTCACCTGACCCCTAAGTGTCTCAACTGAGGCAACCATTTCCGACAGTGTCTCAACTGAGGCAACCATTTCCGACACGTTCAATCTCCCGTCGTGCCTCTCGGTTCACAGCTCAACATATCTGGCTCTAATGATGTGACCTCATCATTTCTGATTGTTATACATGTGAGCACCTCTGGGAAAGTGAATGGGCGTTTAATAACTTATAAACAGCAACGCGTCCATGTTTGCGTCGGCTCATAAACGGGCATGTGTGCTTGCATTAACGGGAACATGCGGAACGGTTGCGCGTTCACATCAAAGCAGACTTCGCTCTAAAATAAAAACATATGTTGTTTTTTCTTCACAACAGACCCCAAAACCATTTCTTTCAAAAAATATGTTCCAAAGTGCCAACTTTCGGAGAACACGCTCACATCTTTCAAAAACGTTACTCCCCCCCCATGTGCTGAATACATACAGACTCACCTTAGCGGCCATGTCGCTGATACACTGTCGTGAGTCAGCCTTGACGATAGGGGGCACTGTGATGTTTTTGTAGGAAGGGGTTCCCTTGAGGAGGAGGTAGACCTGGAGGGAAAGTGATTGACATTTGATGAAGTAGACCCTATTTAATGATGGGATACTGTACAATGACAAATCAAATCAAACTTTATTTACAAGACAAGACCCAAGGCCAGTACTCCCGCCCACTGAAATCGTTCTACATAGGGTTAAGGCCAGACTGATCTATGGAGAGAGACTGAAAGTGAGCTCGCTACATCAGGATAATATGATCTTTACACGCCTCTCCCCCACTTGCTCCAGCACGCATGCGCACAGGCCAGCGCGCAGACTGGCTATTCTCCGGCTCACATTCTCTGCGCTACGATCGGATTGTTGCTGACGAATGACGACGACAATATTCTCGGCACCAACAACGATCGTAGCGCAGAGAATGTGAGCCGGAGAATAGCCAGTCTGCGCGCTGGCCTGTGCGCATGCGTGCTGGAGCAAGTGGGGGAGAGGCGTGTAAAGATCATATTACAGAGGCTAAAGACCTCGTATTTGAAAACCACTACAATGCCTCGCGTTGAGGAATCTCAACTGTCGATTCATCCAATCTGATTGATGAAAACAACCGTTTAGCGGCCGAAAATGGATTTTGAGAAACTGCATTCCCGTTGCCCCGTCCGACGCCATTACATGGATATACTGGCTCGCGCTGGATTTTAAATTTCTTCTACAGGCCTCCGAACAACACAAAAGTGATCTCGGTGAGTCAAACTTCTTATAATATGTCGTAAATAAGGTCCAGGTTGTCAAAAACGAGCATTTTCCTTTAAGACCCTGTCTGGTCTCTCCATTACCCTCGGTTTCCAACTCAGACGTGAAAAGACCAGCCAGAGCCGAGGTGGCCTCGGAGCGTCTAGACTGGTCTGCTGCGGGGTTGACCTCTGACCTGGTCGACGACGCCCAGCGCCCTGAGCAGCTTGGCACGGTGGCGCAGTCCTTGGACGCGCTCCTCTTCCTCCTCTTCCTCGGTTAGGGCCTGGGTCACCGTCGACAGGCTGGGGAGGAAGTGAGGGACGCCAGCCAGACGCTGCGGGAACACACACACAAACACACACACACACACACACTCACATAAATTCACATGCGCGCGCACACAGACACACACACACACACACACACACACACAAACACACTCTCACATACATTCACATGCACACACACACACATTTACATGCATGCACACACACAAATGTGGGTCAAATATGCAGGCTACGGGCAGGCTACATCCATACGCACGCGCACACACACGCACACACACTTTGACACGTCTTTCGCTCTGACCGAGGAGGTAGTGCTCACATGAGTGTTGTTGCTGTTGTGGTGGTGGGAGGAGTTCAGCGGCGCTCTGTGGGTTGTGGCCCCGCGCTCATCAGCAGACTCCCCCTGCAGCCCCGAGGCCCTCGGGGGCCCCCTCCTCTGGCTCCGCCTCTCATGGAGCTCCTGCAGCTGCTCTCTACCAGACAAGTCAGTGATTTATTTAGGACTTTGTAAGAGTGTTAGCATGTGTCTCTGTGTGTGTGTGTGTATGTGTGTTATTTTCTTTTAGGGTTAGTTTATCGAGGAGTATGTATCCGAGGTTTCTTTGTGTGTGTGTGTGTGTGTGTGTGTGTGTGTGTATGGATGTAGCCTGCATATTTGACCCACATTTGTGTGTGTGTGAGCATGTGAATCTATGTGAGTGTGTGTGTCAAGTCCAACTTATTTGTATAGCACATTTTAAAAAAGCCATGGTTGACCAATGTGTTGAACTGGAATATCAAGAACAGATATACAAGAAATAATTTAAAATGACGTGGAGGGGTCTAGCTCAACTCAAATTGAACGCCAGAACGGTCTTTAAAAACAGCTCGTCTGACCTGGTGCATTTCTCCCTGGTGTGTGTGTGTGGGTGCGTGTGTGTGTGTGTTGTGTGTGTGTGTGGCGAGCGTGAGCGCGTCTGACCTGGTGCATTTCTCCCTGGTGTGTGTGTCTGTGTGTGTGTTGTGTGTGTGTGTGGCGAGAGTGAGCCCGTCTGACCTGGTGCATTTCTGGCGGGCGCGCGAGGCGGCGGTCTCCTGGAAGAGCGAGCTGCCCTCCTGGAGGAACTTGTCGTACTCCTCTCCGCCCGGCCGGGGGAAGATGCGGCGGAAGCCCCCCAGGTGGGTGTCCTCGTAGCTCAGGGATCGCTCGGCCTGCTGCTGCCGCTGCTCCTGGCTCCTGGGGGACATGGCGGCACACACACCCGCCCCCTCGTCAGGATGACGTCACGCCGCCACGGTCAGAGCCCTTCGACGTGGCAGTTTAAATAACCAAGCAAACCTGTAACTGCCACACTAAATGCTTTGTTGAGATTAATTTTAAGGTCCACTTGAGGCAACTGGCCAACTCGCTCCCCCCCCCCCCCCCCCCCCCCCAAGCGTTTGACCCTCACACAGACGCCATCACAGTCGTTACTGTATCCGGCCAATAGACCGTTTCATGGAACGTTCATATTAAAAACAATAACACCACTTGGGTCCATCTCAACATCCGGTTTTCCCGCGACGATAACTCTGTAAATTTAGCTAATGTTAGCGGTGACGGCTAGCTAGCGTTATAAATAACAAGCAGCTATTTCTTGAGCCTCCCAAAGATAGAACAGTGGAGATATACTGCATAAATAATAATCCCACCACCGAACAAGGTGCCGGTTAATTAGGACATTCTGAAAAGGTTTTCCACTTGCTGGAGCAGACTTTTGTTTTTTTTGCCGCTGACACACAGGAAGTTTACTTGGACGAAGTTGTTGCCCTACTGACCTAAAATTCCACTGAATTCCTTTGAATTTAGTCTATAGGAGTCCACCTGGTGTCCACCTGGTGTCCTTGGTGCGGACGAGCTGCAGGGTCTCCCCTGGTGTCCTTGGTGTGTCCTGGTCCAGGGTCTCATCTGGTATCCTTGGTGCGTCCTGGTCCAGGGTCTCACCTGGTGTCCTTGGTGTGTCCTGGTCCAGGGTCTCATCTGGTATCCTTGGTGTGTCCTGGTCCAGGGTCTCCCCTGGTGTCCTTGGTGTGTCCTGGTCCAGGGTCTCATCTGGTATTCTTGGTGCGTCCTGGTCCAGGGTCTCACCTGGTGTCCTTGGTGTGTCCTGGTCCAGGGTCTCACCTGGTGTCCTTGGTGTGTCCTGGTCCAGGGTCTCACCTGGTCTCCCTGGTGTCCCTGGTGTCACCTGGTCCAGGGTCTCACCTGGTCTCCCTGGTGTCCGTGGTGCGTCCTGGTCCAGGGTCTCACCTGGTCTCCCTGGTGTCCCTGGTGCGTCCTGGTCCAGGGTCTCACCTGGTCTCCCTGGTGTCCCTGGTGAGGACGTGCTGCAGGCGGTCCCGGACCCTCCGGCGCTCCTCCTCGGCGGCCTGGCGGCGGTCGCAGGCGCCCAGGTTGACCAGGAGCAGCGCGTCGTACAGCAGCCCGTCCTTCACCTCCCGGTCTAGACGGGAGTCCGTGGAGAAGCTTGGGGAGTGGTTCACCTGCACACACACACACACATACAACCACACAAACGCAACCACACACACAACCACACACACAACCCCACACACACACACACACGTGCACACACACACATACATACACACACACGCACAAATACAACCACACAAACGAATACACACACACAACCACACACACACACACACACACAACCACAGCGAGAAAGCAAGGGAGAGAGAGGGGAGGGGGAGAGAGAACGAGTGAGTGAGTGAGTGAGAGAGAGAGAGGGAGGGAGGGGGAGAGAGAACGAGTGAGTGAGTGAGTGAGTGAGTGAGAGGGAGTGAGAGAGGGAGTGAGAGAGAGAGAGTAAGTGAGAGGGAGAGAAAGAAGGAGTGACTGAATGAGGGAGGGAGGGAGGGAGGGAGGGAGGGAGGGAGGGAGGGAGGGAGGGAGGGAGGGAGGGAGAGAGGGAGGACCTGATGGACTGGAAAACAGTGATGGAGAAAGAGAAAGAGACAGAGGCACAGAAAGATAGAAAAAGAAAAAGAGACACAGAAGTAGAGAGCGAGAGAGAGAGGGAAATGGAGATAGCAAGAAGGAGAGAGAGGGAGAAAGAGACAGGGATACAGAGAGGGAAAGGGAGAGAGAGAGAGGGAGACAGAGAGGGAAAGAGAGAGAGAGGGAGATAGAGGGAAAGAGAGAGAGAGAGAGAGGGAGACAGAGAGGGAAAGAGAGAGAGAGAGACAGGGAGACAGAGAGGGAAAGAGAGAGAGAGAGAGAGAGACAGGGAGACAGAGAGGGAAAGAGAGAGACCTAAAGAGCATCTTTCCCCACCTCCAGCAGCCAGGGTTTGAGGCGGTGGTCGAGCAGCACGTCGAAGCCCAGGATCTCGAAGCAGGCGCCGGAGGCGGAGCTAGAGGCCGCGTGGCGCGGGAAGCAGGTGTGGTAGCTGTGGCGGAGCACGGCGTGGGCGGACACAAGCGCCTTGATGACCACGTCCTCTATGTCCGCCCACAGCTTCTCAGTGTCGCAGCACATGGCCTCCAGAAGGCGGGTCAGCGTTGACAGCTTCCTGTACGGACGAGAGAAAGGCTGAATTATTCCATTGTGTCTGTCATTATGTACAGTATATCATGAAAACCTGTCATGAGAGAATTGACAAAAGCTGTGTTCGAAGCTGTTCCCAATTTAAGGGGTAGTGTGCTATTTTGGACATGTACCTCTATTTGGTCTGTCTACCATGAACCTGAAACATAGAGACCATCATTTCACTGATGGTTCCAGTATTGAGCTAGCTGACGTTTTTATGCAGGCTCTCACTGGGCTACAATGGAAGTCAAATTATGGATCAGTGAAATTATGGTCTCTATATTTCAGGTTCATGGTAGACAGACCTCAAATAGGGGTAAATGACCAAAATGGCACTCTACCCCTTACCTATACAGTGTGTTAGCCTTTTTTTTTTTGTCAGAATTCTCAACGGTTAATTTGATTCACTACTGTGAATTATTGTCCACTATTGTCCCCTATAAAATTCCCACAATTCACAGCAATTTCTAGTGAACAGAGGGTATACCCTACAATTTCTCATTCGCTACACTACATAGGTAAAAGTAAGTGAGTGAGTGTGAGTGAGTGAGTGAGTGAGTGAGTGAGTGAGTGAGTGAGTGAGTGAGTGAGTGAGTGAGTGTGAGTGTGTGAGTGAGTGGGTTTTGAACACAGCTAAAATGTGTCCCTCCTCAACATTCCATGGACAGAGCTTCCATGATTTTGTTATTGCCTAAAACCGCCGACTAATGATCTAGGCCCTCCTCCCAGTCAGAAAACTCTAATTTAGTTTTGCTTTTGGGACTGTCAGAACGGTATCGCTGGCAGACAGCGATAACACATGAGTGATGGTCGGAGCGGAGGTATCAGCTGCAGACAGACAGTCACACCTACGGCTAACATGATTGGCCGGCTGGCCTGATGACAAGATGGCGTCGGTCCCTGGAATACTGATGCTGCAAACCTGACCCACATACTCAAACGCTGTTCTAGTCTGCATGTCATTCCCAACGCACAGGCTGTAAACATAATATCATATAGATTCAGCAAGGCTTGGTGAGGTGTCCCATATCGAAAAGAAATAGGAAAAACATGAGAAATTCCCAATTCTGCCTCCAATAGCGAATGTTGTTCATTTGTACTCTGTATCGATGACTGCGGTGAAAGACGGGCAGCGACTCTGCTGTCCTGAGGTCAGTGGGCAGTTCGTTTCACCGCTGCGGTTGTCGGGACAGAGAAGAGCCGTGACCGGGTCAATCGGCCACAAATGTCTTGTAAGGTATTCATAACATCCTTACAAGATTTCGGTTTCACTAATGGTTGCCCGGCTCATAAGTTTGATATTACACATACAGTATCTACAAAGGATAGTGCGTTTGATTTACTGTCATATATAGTACTTATAAGTTCCCAAATTATTTAAATTTCACATTACATACATTTACTAAGGATCTGGTATGTGGTTTGGCTGTCATACATATTATTTACAAGTTTCAGAAAAAATATATAAACATTTAGTAAAATGTATATATCTTTTCCATATGGAGTGTCTATGGAGAGACTGATGTATGGAGGGGGTTCAGTGAAACATGCTGATACCAGGATGCGCCGAGTCAATAAATCACCTTTTGCTGCCGGCGATGTCGTCGCGGACAAAGTTTTCACTGTGTTTGTTGATGGCGTAGTTGGTCAGGTGCATACACACGTCTTCCTGAGAGACGGACGGGGTTGGAGAGAGAGAGACGGAGAGAGAAACAGAGAGAGATCAAAAGAGGACGAGCACAAATACTTTGACTGTATTTGCATGTTCGACATTGTTGCCGTGTCTTTTATGACGGAGTTGCTTGTAAAACCTGGCGACCCTCATCCAGGCTTATAAGAGCTGGTAAACAAATACAGTTTAGAGAGGTGCAGTAAAACGGACTGTTTTAACATGCAGACACGCAGGCTACACTCCCAACCCCAACCCTAACCAGGTTCCCCAGGTCAAGGACACTTTTCTTTCATCTTATCTGTTTGTCTGTCTTCCTGTTTGACTTGCTGTCTGTATGTATATATAATAGCCACTTCAGCAGCAGTACAGCATGTCTGTCTGTCTGTCTGTCTGTCTGTCTGTGGGGGGTATTTTCCTTGGCTTAAAGAGTGAGTGAAACACCGCCAGTCACAATACTTTCGCCATGACATAGTAATTTATTTTATGATCCCCACCACTCTGTTCTGGGTCAGGTATTTATAGAGGGTGGGGTAGCTCTAGAAAGTGGGGTAGTTCTAGCCTGGTCAGCCTCGTGATACCATCCTGAACGGGCGTGGTTTAGGTGCGACGACAACAAGAAGCCCGTGATAGATCACCAGATCACCAGGCAGTTCATCCAATCACCCCCCTGTAATTTTTTTTTTTTTAAGTGCCTGCCCTTTTCCAAACAGTTTCCAACGGAGCTTTCCCAGAGGGCTGTGTGAAACAGGTTAGGTTCTAGGAGGTGTGTTTGGTGTCTCACCACGTTGCTGCGGGTGGGGGAGTTGTAGTGGGGTAGTTCTAGAGGGTGGGGTAGTTGTAGTGGGGTAGTTCTAGAGGGTGGGGTAGTTCTAGAGGGTGGGGTAGTTCTAGTGGGATAGTTCTAGAGGGTGGGGTAGTTCTAGAGGAGTATTTCTCACCACGTTGTTGGGGGTGGGGGAGTTGTAGTGGGGTAGTTCTAGAGGGTGGGGTAGTTGTAGTGGGGTAGTTCTAGAGGGTGGGGTAGTTCTAGAGGGGCATTTCTCACCACGTTGTTGCGGGTGGGGTGGCTGTAGTGGGAGGTGCAGAAGCGGGCGAGCCCCTCCTTGTACAGGAAGATGCGTAAGGGATCACAGGAAGTGACCAGCACGTAGATCCGCAGGTCAAACTTGAAGCCGTCGATGACGAACGGCTACGAGGAGAAAAGATGAGAACAACGACAGCGTCAGATCTTTCAAATCCTGATCTAATAGTCCAATATTTTGGGGACTTTTTCCAAGGCATTGGTAGGGAAAACACTGGTGTGTGAATGAACGAATGAAAGTTTATTTTCGTGTCACGTCCGAGGACCCATCCCTTACAGGATTATAAGACACCATAAACAATAAACAATAATTAACTATATCATATACACTTCTCACGGTTTGTAAGCTATGCAATGTACACCATTGTGTGTGTGTGTGTGTTACCCTGGATATGTAGACCTGGCAGATGATGTGTTCCCCGTGGGGGACGTCCCTGCTGGACCTGGTCAGGTAGATGCCCCGCCCCTGGCTGCCTGTGTCTGGCTTGCAGATGAACGTCTTGTTCTTCTTCACCCTGGTGTACGCCTGGAAGTCACTGTAGCTGTGTGGGAGGGACACAGCACAGGTCAGATTAACCCCACGGTCCACCGCATCATGTGTGTGTCTGTCTGACATCCATCCATCCATCCTATCCATTCATCTATCCATCTATCCATCCATCCATCCATCCACCTATCTATCTATCGATAGTCCACCTATCTATCTATCCATCCATCCTATCCATTCATCTATTCATCCATCCATCTATCCATCCATCCATCCATCCATCCACCCATCTGTCCATCTATCTATCCATCCATCCTATCCATTCATCTAAACATGCATCCATCCATCCATCTAGCCATCCATCCATCCATCACTCATCCATCCGTCCACTCATCCATCTGTCCACTCATCCATCCGTCCACTCATCCATCCGTCCATCCATCCACCCATCTATCCATCCACCTCTCTCCACCCACCCATCCTTCCACCCATCCATCCATCCACCCATCCATCCATCCATCCATCCATCCATCCATCCATCCATCCATCCACCCATTTATCCATCCATACAACCATCCATCCATCCATCCATCACTCATCCATCCATCCATCCGTCCATCCGTCCTGACTCACTCTGCAGGCAGGCACCATGTTCGGGGGAAGATGTTGTACTCCTTGGGGAACCTCTTGATCATGCGGTTCATGTTCCGAGCCAGCATGTCCTTCCTGCACAGCTCGCTCATGCCTGGGAAGTGGTTGATCTTCTGGCAGGCGGAGAGAGGAGAGGAGAGACGCTTTGAAGAGACGGTCAAGAACGTCTCAATAGCCACTTCCAGCGTCCTTATTATGATAAACTCACCTCCCGGGAAAGTGTGAATGCAACTGTTAATTTATGTTAAAAACAGTTTGGCCCGAACCAGAGATGCTATACCGCTAAATATCGTTGTCCTCTGACCGAAGACGATCTCGGGTACCTGGTAGCACTTCATGTCCACCAGGCGGTCGAGCGTGAGGGAGCTGTCTGTCCAGTAGAGCGTCCAGTCCTCGCCCTCCGGCGCCACCTTCAGACCAAACCGACGGGCGGCACGCCTCACTGACGCCCAACAACAGACACTGTTATAACACGACTTATACACTGTTGTAATACATTGTTATGATACGAGTGCCGTACTGTACCAACCAACCGACGTCCTATAGGTTCCCTGTTAATAACAGAGCACTTTTCAGTATCCTTAGTTGCCCTCTGCTCCAGCTACATGAGAAAAGCTCAAAAGCATCTTGATACAGAGCTCTGAGAACACACACTAGTTTCAGGCCCGAGGGTTCAGGGCGTGCCCCTTATCGTTTTGTGGAAACAGTCATCTCCAAAATGTCATTAGACACAAAGAGTCATCTCCAAAATGTCATTGGACACAGGATCTAAAGGCTTTTATTGCCTTTGGCAGGAAGTGTAGGAGTTGTATGCTGTAGTTCACGTGTGTGTGTGTGTGTGTGTGTGTGTGTGTGTGTGTGTGTGTGTGTGTGTGTGTGTGTGTGGTGAACAACATTTGGAGGTACAGTTAAGGAACCATCGGTGTCAGTGTGTAGTTTTTGTGTACGTGTCCATTGTGGTAGCTTTGTTTGTGGTCGCAGGGTGGGCGACTTGTGTGTGTCGCGGGGGCTGAATGAGCTAGGCTCTGCTCCAGAGTGTGTGTGTGTGTGTGTGTGTGTCTGTGTGTGTGTGTGTGTGTGTGAGAGTGTGTACACAGCCTGCTAATTAACACACATTTTGTGGTAAAAGCTCAACACTGCCAAGAGGGAATGCAGGGAAATCCCTCTGCAAAAGGCACAGCTGGCCTCCCATCACACACACACGTGCACACACGCACAAACACACACACGTGCACACACACACACAAACAGCAAACAAAGCATGCCACACTTTTATAGGGCTGTATGGACATGCAGTCCACCCATGATCCAGTCTCTCTCTCTCCCCCTGTCCCCCCCCCCAAACACAGTCCTACAGCGTGGACACACCAGGTCGTCTTTTATGGTTGTGTGTGTGTCCGCTAGGATCTCTCTGATCTCGCTGGAGTGGGTTCTGAAGAGGTCGCCCTCGGTTCCGTTCACACGGGCCGCACCTCTCGTACGAGCTACACATCTCCAGAACATCACCATAATAATATCACACAACGTAACACACCGGAGACTGTACCAGCAGTTAAAATCCTCATCGCGCTATCGACACGTCTTTGATAGAGAAACCAATAAACCAATCAGCTGCTTATTAATGGACATCCAAACAGTATCAACAGAGGATGTGATTTACAAGGCCACATACACCATGACGATAAAGGCCCCCGCAAGCTCCTCTGAGATCCACACAGCTCTGGGTTAACGACCCCAACTGATGAGATTTTAAATGGAACCTGGTCAATGGCTATACAACAGAGACAATGGTGTTGATTAATCAGGTCTGATTAGGGATCAAGCTTCACCCGTGATCGTTAGTCATGTCTTGATTATGCTCTTGGTCACCTGTTAGAAAGGCGATGCACTTGTGGTGAGTTGGAGTACACTGACTAAATGCAATTATTGTAGGTCGCTTTGGATAAAGGTGTTTGTTAAATGACTAATGTAATGTCTGTATCGTGACCTGTCAACACCGTGTGCCCAGTTTGGTGGTTGTGGGGATGTGGGAGACTGTTTTGCTGGTTGTGGGGGGACAGAGGAGACAGGTTTGATGGTGGTGGGGGGACGGGGGAGACAGGTTTGCTGGTTGTAGGGGGATGTGGGAGACAGGTTTGCTGGTTGTGGGGGGACGGGGGAGACAGGTTTGCTGGTTGTGGGGGGACGGGGGAGACAGGTTTGCTGGTTGTGGGGGGACAGGGGAGACAGGTTTGCTGGTTGTGGGGGGACGGGGGAGACAGGTTTGCTGGTTGTGGGGGGACGGGGGAGACAGGTTTGCTGGTTGTGGGGGGACGGGGGAGACAGGTTTGCTGGTTGTGGGGTGACGGGGGAGACAGGTTTGCTGGTTGTGGGGGGACGGGGGAGACAGGTTTGCTGGTTGTGGGGGGACGGGGGAGACAGGTTTGCTGGTTATGGGGGGACGTGGGAGACAGGTTTGCTGGGAAGACGGACTCACCGCTCTCGTACTTGCAGTTGGTCAGGTTGATCCACAGTCATCTGGAAGACAAAGACACAGACGGACAGGAGGACAGACTGGGACAGACACAGGGACGGAGGGACGCCATTTCTAACCGACCGCTTTGCTGGCTTCTCTCTAACGAGCTCAATCAATCAATCAAAGCTTTATTTGTATAGCATATTTCATACACAGAGGTAACACAATGCGCTTTACAGAGAACAAAGGAGGTGGGCATAGGTCCCCCCCCTTACATATTCCAGAGCTGAGAGGCAGAGCTTTGTCTGTCCACCCCGTCCTTGTCTGGGAGCAGAAGGGGGTTATAACCGACAGCATGGCTCCGTGCTGTAGGTGGGCTGTGTTGTGTCACAGGGAAGAGTATTGTCGTCAAATACAGTACTTGCATCAGTGGCTACTCTCATAGCGTGGACCTGGTTTAACATAACAAACCTTCTCTTACTTCCCAAGCGTGACAGACAGAGCGTGGAGTACCGGGCCGATATAAGACCCTTCGATTTTCTCCTTTCTGCTTCTCGTCTGGCTCTCTTTCGCGGTTCCACCACTCCGTTCTCCCCCCAGTGGTGCAGGGTGGGCTTGTCAGACAGCGGGCCAGCGCCATGAAGGTTGTCAGACCTGCACTGCACCCTGGGAAGTCCTCGACTCTGGTCCAGGGTTCCGTTCCCCACTGCCCGTCAACCAGGAAGCGCAGAGCTCTACAATCCCCTCCTCTGCCAGCTCGGCGAGCCAATCAGGCGTAAGAACACCCAGTTGTGGGAATGCTGTATAACAGTGTCTCTACCGCCACCTACTGGTGGACAATCACACCAGTCCATTCACTGCCATGGTTCACCTCATGGAGAATGCTGGAGGGCTACTCTGGGTTGCTAAACCACAAAGCCACATACAAGTTCTTAACTCCGAGAGAACTTTATAAAAACATCATATGCATGACTATATGAACAAAAAAACAACCCCGACAAATGAACAAACAAATATTAAAATAAATAATCAAGATGGAGAAGGTGAACAGAGATGAACCACCAGCAGCCCTTGAACAAGATTCCAAATCTAATAGTGAGGTGGATGGCATCGTGACAGGGTCCTCGTAAAAATCATGCACCCTGACAACAATTAAGAGGAGGGCAATTTGACTTTCCGCCGCTGCAGAAGACAGAGTCTTAAAAGAAGCCCTGTTCTTGTAAACAGCATAGGAGAGAGCTCATTTTAACGGACCAGTATAGTTCACATGGCGCTTATTACCAGTCTCCGCGCGGCCGAGGCTTCTCCTCTCACAGTAAAAAGAAGGTGTGCGCCACACAGCGCAGTAAAGAGATCCACCATAAACCGCCCGCATGGCGACTACGCCGGGCCGCGGGACTTAACTCCGCGCTGTCCCGGAGTCCTTCAGCCGCTCCTGAATGTCACGCGGAATCCCAGATATTTTAACGAGGAGATCGACAACTGGGTCCTAATGTGGGCTCCATGTGGACAGCCAGGCCTGCTCTGAACGGGGGGGGGGGGGGGGGGGGGCTATTCAAATGGCTGCTGGCGAAACGACATAAGCAATCATTCCTTTATGTCGTCCCGAGCGGTGTCGTCGCAATCGTCGTCGGTGTCGCCGCGGTAACGGACGCCACCCACCCAGTCTAATGTGGCTCTCGACTGACCACCCAAGCCCCCCCCCCCTCACACACCCCCGCCCTCCAGGACAGGAGCAGACATCAAACACACCGCCATAAACCGGTCTGTTTAGCCCTCATTTGTGGGCCAGTGGCCGCGGCTTTCATCACCTGCGCGGTTTGTGGGCTTACTGAGAGGCCTGGGGGTGGGGGGACGGGGGATGGAGGGCGCTGGGAGAGGAGGGGAGTCTGTGGGGGGGAGGAGGGGAGGACAGAGGCTTCGGGTGGGGGGGGGAGAAGAGGGGAGGAAAGCTTGGGTGGGAGGGCAGGATAGAGAGGCCTAGCGGGAGGAAGTGAGGGCAGAGACCTCGGGGAAGGAGGGGCGGGGGGTTTGGGAATGGTGGAGGGAGGGGCTTTTTATGGACAGGTATTGCAGCTGGAGTCTGGGGGGGGGGGTAGTGGGGACTGGGGGGTCCTGGCTGTGGTAGTGTCCCCCACGGACAAACAGCTGCTCATAACCCACAGAGCTGCCTCCAAAACCCTTACCCCCCAGGCGCAGCTACCCCGGCTCATACACCCCTGCATGCTTCGAGAGTACCGACCAGCGACAGACGGTCAAGTTACCTCTTTTTCTTCTTCTTCTGTGGAGGAGGAGGAGGGAGGGCCGGACTGCTGTGACCCAGACTCTGTTGTCCGCTGCAGGCTTCGCCCCCGTTGGGCGAAGCCGGCCGTGGGGATGAGGGCGACTCCCCGTCACGGCCGTCCTCCTCCGGAGGCCTCATCCTACTGACGACACAGACAGAGATGAGGCGTTGTCGTCAACGACGTTCGGTCCGTTTGTTGCTTCTGTGTGCCGTTTTTACTCCTTTAAGGTGTCTGGACACGGTCCCAACCGACGCCAACCGACGCCCAACACACAACATTCTAAAGTTGGTAGTAGTAAGAATGCTGGAAATTTAAAATTCAGCTGCAAAATCCAAAATCCCAACCGACACCAACAGTCACCAACAAACATGACATTACAGTCATTTAGCTGACACTTTTATCGCTTTTATTACATTTAATGTAGGAAAAGCCAATGTACTACTACTTGTCCGAACTCACAAGTGCATCTCCTTTCTGATAAACATGGCAAGCATGGCACACCAATCCAACATTGGTGTTGGTTGGCGTTGGTTGGGGCAGTGTGCAGACACCTTAAGTTGGTGTGGTGCTTCAGAACATTTTTAATATGTACATTTGACCCTAGTGACCAGGCAGATGAGGCATCAGGGGTGAAAAGCGCTATATGCCCTGGTTCATATAGCCTAAACACGGACTTGCTGGGGCGTGGTTACCCACAGGGATACCTGAGCTATGTAGGCCAGACAACTAATAGCTCAGATTACCAGAGTGTGTGGCGATGCCACAGCAAAGTTCAAGAGATACGACACCTGCAGGACTATTAAACAAACGTAATTTGTATCCAACACCTCATCAAGTCATCAAGAGATCACACAAACAGACGGTCAAGTGGCCACAAGTGGTAGAAAAAGTTCTCATCTTTCTCTTCGTCGACTGGTGCGAGTAGCCTACGTGTGTAGGCTAGGCCTAGCCTAGACTGAAGTGGAGGAACTATAGCCTATTGTAATCTAAAGTAGCCTAGACTAGCCTATGTATTGTACCCTAAAGTAGTAGGCCTAGCCTAATGTAGGCCTATTGCACTAATGTGGCGGACGGATAGTTGAGATAATGGCTACAAACAGCCTAACAAACATGTGTTTGTAAATAAGAACACAAGAAACGACACAGTCAACACACACACCACAGACATAGCCTAGGCTACAACACACAATCGTTCGAGGAATCACTATGTTGACAATGTTAAAATAAGATTTTAGCCCCCCCTCAAATCATGCCATTAGCCTACCTTTATCAGCAGGACCCAGGATCATCCAGCGCCCATCACACCAGCTGCCATCTGAGCTTGTTTGACAGGACCACGTGGCCCCGGTAGATGACTGGTCAACTGCACTAGGCTAGCCTACTTTTTGTTTCATCCGGACACTTTGTTTCGTCCAGGCGCTAAATAGGATAAATCTCCTAACGACAGCCCGGTTGAACCCTGTAGTTATGGAGACTGTGGTCATTCTAGAATCCTACTGGGATCACGGCAGCGCAGTTTTACTGGGAGAATCTTTGGTTACATCCGTGATCCTGTTACTCACTCGGCCAGTGCAACTGTATCTGTGAGTAGGAATAGGCTATAGTCACGGCGACTACCCCGTTATCTATAGCCTGCTGCATCCTGTCTGACTGGGGGGGGAGAGACATGTTAATCCTGGGTTGGTGTCAAAGTATCCTCGACCGGAATCATTAGGACACATGCAACCGGTAAGCCTATCGTTCGTAATGGAAAATAGAGCTAGAGAGCCCATAGGCAAATATTCTGTACTTTTCAGTTAATGTTGCCAATTTTTAAAAGCATATCCCTGCGGTAGTTTCGTTATCATTTCACGTGGTCACACACAACACACACTGCCTCCAATCTGGCTCACTATCACTGGCCATAATGGTAGTATAACTTATTTATTGTTATTATCTCCATTTCAGACGAGAGAGATGCTAAAATAAAATGAAGTTTATTTTAAATGCGCGTTATCAACTAGCCTGGGGCCTATTTGCTTTGCAGTTGTGGTTTCCGGTCGCGGATACTGTCCAAAAACAGGCACTCATAAACCTACGATGCGATGCGGTAAGAACTTATTTTGGAATAGGTTACTTCATTTGGTAGCCTATGTCCATGTTTTATTCTAATTCGTCGCGACCGGCGAGACTAGGCTGCTCGATTCGGCATTTGTGTGACAGGATTCCAGCGGGCTCTAGACCGGAAACCAAACGAATAGAAAGGTGACACGAGCTAATTATCAAACGAAACGTGGGTTAGTCTTCTTAACATCATATCAAGTCAAAGTCAACTTTATTTATATAGCACTCTTCATACAAGTAAATGCAATGCACCGCTGTACAGAATATTTATTTTAATAAAAAAAAGATTTTTTAGATATTTTATTTTGCTGGTGATGTGGTTGTATTCAAAGGATTAAATAAAAGTGTTTCCTACAGTTTGGCATCAGGTGGCAATATATGCGGAGACGGATACATCTTTGAAGCCACTAGGCCTACAGCGGTTTTGCATCAGAAATGTTTTTTGGAGTAGCCTACCGTTGGCTCATCCGGCTATACATCCACGCATCCGGAGGATGCAGCCTCACCGTCAACCGGATCTAAAAGGCAAAGTGAATGGCCCCAGACTAGATCAGGCTAGCACGTATATTGGAGCCCCTATTCATACCCGGGAGGAGGCTACCGTCTTATAGCCTGGTGATAAAGAAGCAGAATGTGAGCTTGCGAGATAAGGACGGTATCTTCCTCATCCCCGCTATGGGGGGGCGGGCGCTACAGGTGAACCAACAAAAACCTATTCATCAGACCAGCCTATTCAGGTTGGGCTAGCACTCTCTAACAGCCCCACACACATACGCATTCATTGAGTGACTGCTTGGGGGGGGGTTAGGACTATTACACATGTCACACCGCACCATACGGGCATATAGTAGCTTTTATATCAGCCTCCATGACATAACCACTTAACCGCTCCCTCCCCCCACCTCCTCTCCCCACTAACTGATCCTGTCAGGCATCTGGCTACGGGGCGGCCATTTTCCCTCGCTCGCCCTGAAAAGGGCCTATAAATCAGACCCCCCTCCCACCGCCACCCCTCCCCCTCCGGCTCTTTCACACATTCAATTAATCCAAATGATTTCTACCGGAAATCTGAAGGACCAATCAATTCACCTGCACATTTCAATAGCCCCGGCGGCCCGTCGGCAGGCCGGCGCGCTCCCCGACCGCGCGGCCCCATCGCTCTTGTAAAAACATTATTAATTGCAGAGCGAGGCGGGCCATCCATCTTTCTCCTTCACCACCGGCAGCGGGCCGGCCAACCTGCCTGCCTGTCTGGCCCGCGTGGTGGGAATGTGTAATACCCCCCCCCTCCCTCACCCCCACGGTGACCGGGTAATAAAGTAACCCTTTTTTAATCATGTTAAAGCCGCGCTGTAGGACGATGCTCTCTCCCCAGAACACGGACAACGGAGTAAATAATTTACATTTGTAAAATTGCGTGAGATTTCTGTCATGTCAGTGGTGCTCAGAGATCAGTGAGATTATGTGTGTGTCTGTTATTGACATTCAAACCATGTCTTTGGACTTGGTGAGCCGCGATGTGATGTCATCCATTGAAATTTCCGAATGAGCAGCGAGATGACAGACTCCTCCCCCAAACCAGCAGGTCAGGACCCCCCTTCTCCCTGCAGCATGGGTGTGGTCAGGCTGACACAGGGGTCTGTGGTTAGACTGTAGTGTGGTCAGGTTGACACAGGGGTCTGTGGTTAGACTGTGGTGTGGTCAGGCTGACACAGGGGTCTGTAGTTAGTCTGTGGTCAGGTTGACACAGGGGTCTGTGGTTAGTCTGTGGTCAGGTTGACACAGGGGTCTGTGGTTAGTCTGTGGTGTGGTCAGGTTGACACACAGGTCTGTGATTAGACTGTGGTGTGGTCAGGTTGACACAGTGGTCTGTGGTTAGTGTGTGGTGTGGTCAGGTTGACACAGTGGTCTGTGGTTAGTCTGTACTGTGGTCAGATTGAGAAAGGGGTCAATGTTGTGGTGTGGTCAGGTTTAGATAGAGGTCCATGTTGTGGTGTGGTCAGGTTTAGACAGGGGTCCATGTTGTGGTGTGGTCAGGTTTAAACAGGGGTCCGTGGTGTGGTCAGGTTTAGATAGAGGTCCATCCATGTTGTGGTGTGGTCAGGTTTAGATAGAGGTCCATGTTTTGTCTTAGGAGGGAATGAAGTTGGAGGAGGAGGGGGGGGGGGACAGAGACCCATCATCCGTCTCCAGCCCATCGATCCCCCCGATGGTGGTCATTATCCCCAGGTGGCCGTGGTGGAGAATACTGAGGAGTCTTGTGGGAGGGTCTAGGGTGACCTACGACCCCGTGCCTTGCAGTGATGCGTGTTGGGTGCTGTTTGGAAGGCAGTGTCAGCCCTCAACCCGCGCAGCTAGAAGCTCAGCTGGCCATGTTGTTGAGCCCTGTGCGCATTTTGCAAGGGTTTGAGAACATGGATGTACCTTATACTGTACACTTAAATACTGGTGCTTAAATACTGGTGCTTTGATGTGATGTGAATATGCCTCTATGACACGCTATTCACTGTCGCCTACAATGTGTGCTTTTACCCACTGTGCAGGGTTGCAAAATTCCAGGAATATTCGCAAACTTAATTTATGGGAGTTAATGGGAATTAACAGGAATAAACTGGAAATTTATGGGAATTAATGGGAATAAATTCTTATTCCTGTTAATTCCCATGACTTCCAGTTAATTCCCACGGAAAGTTTGTGAATATTCCCGGAATTTTGCAACCCTATGACACAATGCTTTCTGGGATTGATATGTGCTCACAGACCGCCTCATCCACCGTGCGTCGGCTCCTCACAGCTGGTCAACGAGGACGAGAAAACTAAAGCACCGCCACTCCTCATCCACTCCCTCATCCCCCCAGTGTAGAGACACCTTGCTTAAAGGCAGTTCCAGAACCTCGCTCATCTAGGCGGTTCTAGAACGTTTCCGTGGGTGGTTCTGATTCCACGGCCCTCTCAGGCTCCGAGGCGCTTCCTCCCAGGGGGGAGCTGATGAAACCAGCGGCCCGTTGGCACTTAGTCATAACGATGATGATGATCATTATCGTCATCATAGCGCGCTTCTGGTATCAGCAGCCTGTCCTGCTAGGTGATTCATTCAGGATGATTGGCTACATTCACATACAGGTGTGTGTGTGTGTGTGTGTGTGTGTGCGTGCGTGCGCTCGTGCGTGCGTTCAGAGCTGCAAATCTGTCAATCAGCATCTAGAGAAAGCACTGTTTTTCATTGTATCAGCCTATTGTGAGAGATTGCCCTGTTCTGAGCCTTAATCAATTAGCCCCCCTCCCCACAGCTCCAAAGGTCCCAGAGAGATGAGCGTCAGTTGCCTCCTCGCTCGGGGTATTGATTTTGTACTTGTGCCACAGTCAGGGCGTTATTGTCGATGGGTGGGTGAGGGGTGGTGCTGTGTGTGTGTGTGTCTGTGTTGGGGAGGGGTGGTGGCGGGGGGGGGTATTGTGGTCCTTGGAGAGCTCGTATTTGATTCAGGGCCCAACCGCTCCCCTCTGTAGTCAGTTTATTGGCAAGTCTAGTGTTAAACTAGAAGGCCCCTCAACACAAGCAACCGAAAACCATTTTTCACCGCCAATCAAGTCCCCGTCTTCAACCTTAGAATCGTTGTGTAGTCTACAGGCTTCCCAGAAGATCCAACACAGAGAGCCTCTTATGAAAGGATATACCTTTCTGTAAAACAAAGAAGCATTTTGTGTGGTAGGCGGCCGCGGCCTAACTATTTTGTGGGCTTCACCGACATTAAGTCAATCGTCTTTTCGTTTAGGATATACCTCGTTAGATTTTTGCGCATTGCTTCAAAATCATTAAGCTGTTGTTGACCAGTCGACATATACATTAGCAGCAGTTGTTGTTCGTACTCCTTCCGTGATTGGACAAATGCCTTCTCCCCTTCGAAGTCCTAGAATGATTGGACAAATGCCTTTTCCCCTTCGAAGTCCTACAGTGATTGGACAAATGCCTTTTCCCCTTCGTACTCCTACCGTGATTGGACAAATGCCTTCTCCCCTTCGTACTCCTACTGTGATTGGACAAAAGCCTCATCCCCTCTACAAAGACTCCGCCCAGCTGCTTCCTCCCACCGCCATGTTCATCTGAGTGGTACGCGTGCCACGGGCTCGGCCTCAAACACAGAGCCCTTTGACGAACCTCGTCGATGAAACCCCCCCCCCCCCCCCCCCCCCATTGCTCAACTGTTCTGATGTGGTGGACTTTTTTTCCCTTGTTTATCTTCACCCATCCACACCGTTGTCACGGCGTCAGGGCGACCACGTGTTGTGGGCACGTTCGCCACGGCTTCAGGATGGAAGCGATTCGATCGAGAGTTCCAGCACGCCGTTTCCAGTGTGTGTCTGTGATGAGCCACGTCAGTATAGATGTGTGCTTTAGACGGCAGGAGACTCTGTGGAGAGTGGCGATGGTGATGTGAGGCGCAGGTTTCAGTGGAAACAACGTGCCTTTTCTTTTGAGTGGAAATAAATCCTCCATCTTCTCTCGTTCCATCCTCAGCTTCTCTCTCTCTATCTCCTCTCTCTCTCTCCCTCTCTCCTCTCTCTCTCGCCTTCTCTCTCTCATCTCCTCTCCTCTCTCTCTCCCTCTCTCTCTCTCTCGCCTTCTCTCTCTCTCTCTCATCTCCTCTCCTCTCTCTCTCCCTCTCTCTCTTTCTCTCACTCTTTCCTCTCTCTCCCTCGCTCCCCATCTCTCTCAAACCCACATACACACACTGATGTCATCTGTCTGGTATTCTGGTCTGTCAGCCTGGCTCGGTATTTAGGTCCAGTAGGAAACTGGCCCGGTCTCCCAGCCTCGTCCCCCTGTGCGGCGCGACCAGGGTGGGCCTGCTGGAAACTCGACACCCAGGCTCCATGTGCGGCCTACAACTCGCCCTTTTCTGATTAGTGGAAAAGCCTTTCTTCACTGCAGCTGTCTACTAAGACAACCCCCCCTGCCCCCCCCCCTGCCGCCAGCCACACACACGCACGGACACACACACAAAGACCGTATTATCATATCAACCTCACAATCATATTAACACACCAAAATGATGTCATAAAGACACCAGGACAAAACCACTTCCTCTCTCAACATCCCTAACCACAACCTCACCCTTTTCCTGGCTCCACACACACACACACCACCACCACCATCCGTGTTCCGTACCCACGCTGCACACCGTCATTCACACACACACACGCACACACACAGAAGGCGGGGTGGGAAATTCTACACGTCTGACAGTGTGGTTCCCAACGCCGGTGTGGACAACAGCCGCCAGGCAGTAAAAGCTGCTCCGGGCCTCCGACTGGCGTTCAATGGAGACCTGTTAGACTTTTACCACGTCTCTGTCGGTGGTTCTGAAGAAGGGGGTGGGGTGGGGTGAGTGTGAGTGTGAGTGTGAGTGTGAGTGTGAGTGTGTGTGTGTGTGTGTGTGTGTGTGTGTGTGTGTGTGTGTGTGTGTGTGTGTGTGTGTGTGTGTGAGGAACACCCCTGGTAAAAAGTTTAAAAATAAATAAAAAAAATCTTTCCCAAGATTGGTCTCTTTGCTATTTTGGGTGAAAATCCAGAACTGCTCTGTGTGATCGGCTTTTTATGGCCCCGTTAGCCCCTCCCCCAGCCTGTCTGTCTTCACTGAGCCCCCAGCCTGTCTGTCTGCACTGAGCCCCCAGCCTGTCTGTCTGCACTGAGCCCCCAGCCTGTCTGTCTTCACTGAGCCCCCAGCCTGTCTGTCTTCACTGAGCCCCCAGCCTGTCTGTCTGCACTGAGCCAGCCTGTCTGTCTGCACTGAGCCCCCAACCTGTCTGTCTTCACTGAGCCCCCAGCTGTCTGTCTGCAGCGGCCGAGTGAAGAGCTCCATCTAGAGGCCGTCCGAGGAACATGACCAGCTCAGACCTGCATGGTTGATATCAGGCCTACATGTTTAGGGCTCGCGGAGTCGGATTACACCGCGGACCTGGGATACTTCAGGAGGGTGAGAATCTCTTTGTGACTTACTGTACAGGCCTGTACCTCATATATGAACAAGATGATCATCCATCATCAGATCCTAACCATTCACTTAGATCATTTTATCAACCAGACCTCATATTTTCTCCTGGTTTCAGTCCATAAATTAACCATGTTTTTAGACAGAGGGATTTTATGTGTGGTATAGTGGTTTGGTGTAACGCTCCTAGCTTGTATGGACCAGTCTTGGTAACCAAGCCTTTCTAGGCTAAGATGAACGCTGATAGTGTAGCGCCATCTCTTGGTCACTCGCTGCATGTGGCCGACATATCAATGTAGACTATTCACTCTTGTTGTCTGTATAGCGACTCTGAACCGTCAGAATACTGTAAAATGCTCAATAGTAAAAGGTATTGTATTTGTGGGGGGGTATTGCTGCAATAGATTGAATTCTAGACAATTCCTCATGATTATTCTCACATCTCTATCATATAAATGCACACACACACATACACAGACACACACAGTGCTCTGGACAGTGATGCCCCTCCCCCCCTCCGGTAGCGTGCAGCCCGTGCGGTGCAGCTTGTAAAGGCAGCGTAATTTACTGCTCCTGTCATCTGTAAAACACATCAAATCCACCTCCTGCTGAGGAGAGAAGCAGGCCGCATTGGCGGAGGAATGGAGTCTGTCAGTCAGACGCGCTCCTACCCTCCACCCACCCCCTACCCCCCCCCCAAATACTCAATCAATCAATCAATCAAAGCTTTATTTGTATAGCGGATTTCATACCCAGAGGCAACACAATGCGCTTTACAGAGAACAAGGGAGGTGGGCATACGACCCACTCTACATATTCCAGAGGGAAGCAAAAAAACAGTAATCACCCGGGGGCCAGATAAGTGAGCTGTAAAAATTCTTCCCTGACCCCTCTCAACAAGGCGATCAAGCAAGCTCCAGGAGTATGTTTGTCTACCGGCTAAGAACATTTATAAAGCAATACATTACATTAAATTACATTTCAGAGTAAGAGAGGCTAAAAAAGCATCATAGGAGAGAGGGCATCCTATGGACATGCTACGACATCCACAGCAGACACGGGGGTGTCTATTGGACTCCGGGAGGTCTGCTGGTGACAGTGGGGCATCCACTGAACCTGGTTAGAAGATAGGAGGGAGAGAGAGGGGCACTAGGGAGAGGGAAGGCAGAACAGGGTTAGTAGCACATAGAGCCATATAGACCACACAGATATTGAAACAGGCAATCTGGGGCAAGCTCCTGGAATATATTTGTCTAATGGCTAAGAACATTTAAAGAACAATAAATTACATTAAATTAAATTTTCAGAGCAAGAAAGGCTAAGAGCATCAGGTCCAGGCCTAAGCCGGATGTGGACTGATGTGTGTGTGTGTGTGTGTGTGTGTGTGTGTGTGTGTGTGTGTGTGTGTGTGTGTGTGTGTGTGTGTGTGTGTGTGTGTGTGTGTGTGTGTGTGTGTGTACTAAATACTACGACATCCACAGCTGACACAGAGGTATCTATCGGACTCAGGGTGGTCTGCGGGCGACAGTAGGGTACACTGGGTAAAATCACTACACTGGTAACCATGTGATCATTTTGATGTGTGCCCTTCGTCTAGTCTTAGTGAGGACTCGTGCTGCAGCATTCTGTATCATTTGTAGCTTAGAGATTGCTTTCTTTGGTAGGCCTGATAGTAGAGCATTGCAGTAGTCCAGCCTGCTTGTGATGAAAGCATGCATTAATCTTTCTGTGTCAACCTGAGAGAGAAAGGGTTGCACCTTGGCAATGTTCCTTAGGTGGTAAAAGGATGTCTTTGTAATATTCTTGATGTGGTTTTCGAAATTAAGATCTGAGTCAAGTATGACACCTAGGTTTTTAGCCTGGCAATTGGTGTCAATTTCCAGAGTTTTTAAGTGTGCAGATAGTTTCTCTCTTTTAGCTTTTTCTCCAATGATCAGTACTTCTGTTTTGTCCTGGTTTAGTTGGAGGAAATTATGTGACATCCATACATTTATATCTGTAATACACTTGACAAGGCAATCAACCAAGCTGTAGTTACTGGGTGTTACAGAAATATAGAGTTGGGTATCATCTGCGTAGCTATGGTAGCTAATGTTGTGCCTCCTGATGACACTGCCAAGGGGCAGCATGTACAGGCTGAAGAGTTGAGTAGAGGTCCTAGGATCGATCCTTGGGGCACCCCATAGGTCATAGGGATCTTTCCTGAGCTATATTCACCGAGGGCAATGAAGAAATCACGACCGGTTAGATAGGTCTTAAGCCAATTTAGGGACTGGACCAGAGAGGCCAACCCACTTCTCCAGTCTTTCGATGAGGATTGCATGATCTATAGTATCAAAGGCTGCACTCATGTCCAGGAGGACGAGAACAGAGAGCTCTTTGGAGTCAGCATTAATTCTGAGGTCATTTACAACTTTGACTAATGCCGTCTCTGTGCTATGATGGGCACGAAAGCCGGACTGGAAAAGGTCAAGGGTACAACTTGTAGCTAGGAAATCATTAATCTGTTTGAAAACAATTTTTTCCAGAATTTTACTCAAAAAGGGAAGGTTGGAGATTGGTCTAAAATTGCTAAGAACTGAAGTGTCTAAGTTGTTTTTCTTCAGTACGGGTCTCACCAAAGCAGTTTTAAGTATTGATGGGAAGACACCTGTAGATAGGGAGTCATTAACAATGGATAAAATGTCATAGGATACAGAGTCAAAAATAGTTTTGAAAAAATCGGTGGGGATGATCCAGCAGGCATGTGGAGGTTTTGAGTTTGGATACTACTTTTCTCAACATTTCTGTGTCCATCAGTTTAAACAGGCTCATATGTCCATAACATGGAGGGAGAGGATCTGTGAACGGGATGCATGGCCTTTCCTGGGTGATATTCCTCCTTATATTCATAATCTTATCTCTGAAGTAAGCTGCAAATTCCTCACATTTGGAGGTAGAGAGCAGGTTATCAGGTGTTTTTACGGCAGGGTTTATTAGGCTATCGATTGTTGAAAAGAGCACTCTTGAATTATTTCGGTTGATAGATATCAATTTTGAGAAGTGGTCTTTCCTTGCATTTCTTATTGCTTTATTAAAGGCAGAGAGATGTTCTTTGAGAATATCATGGTGGACCTGTAGCTTGGTTTTTCACCATATACGCTCAGAACTTCTGCAGGTTCTCTTTAGTTGATTTGTTTCCTCATTTCGCCATGGAGCTTTACTCTGACTCGGTCTCAGGACGCTCCTGCTCCAGACGCTCTCCTACCCTCCACCTACCCCCTACCCCCTACCCTCCATCCACCCCCTATCCTCCACCCCCCCAAATACTCTGACTAGGTCTCAGGACCCTTTCCCCTACTCCTACCCCCTAGAGCTGGACAGAATCAAATAGCCTTCCCCTTTGTGTAGCTATCTGGCCAATATATATAATGCTTCTACTTTATAGTGAATGATCCCATGCTCTTGGTTATAAATGTTCCACCTCTGTTTAGTATTTAAACACATTTAAACACCAAACAAAACGGAAGGAAAGCAGCATGATGATCAGCTGCTTACTGTACTGTTGAGGACGGACTTGAGAAGTTAACATCTTCACTCTGAAACACCGGAGCTTTGAACAAATGTATGGTTTCTCGTCTGTCAGATCGGTTTCCCATCAAATGACCGACAGGGATCCCATTCGTTCTGCACCTTGCAGCGGGGCGAGTTGGGTAACAGCTTCAAGACTTTTTGCGGAGATTGGAGAACAGTTTGTTGTTGACGACCACTTTCTGTTTTGGTCATAACATCACATAACGGTTCCGTGGAGGTTTGAACACAATGGCAATGCAACATTTGCTACCCTGGTTTTGCCTAATTGGCTGAATATCAGTTAAGTTACATTACATTACATTACAGTCATTTAGCAGACGCTTTTATCCAAAGCGACTAACAATAATTGCATTTAACATAGGAAAAGCAAATGTACTACTACTTGCCAGAACTCACAAGTGCATCTCTTTTCTAAAACAAGTGACTAAGAGCATAATCTAGTGCTGAAGGCGAAGTGCAAGAATAGCAATCTACAATACAATAGGTGCTAATTGTTATTGTTGCCATTCCTGTTTATATTCTTCTAATGCGGTTCAACATATAGGTCCACTCTTAACTGGAATTAATCTTTAATTCACACCGTATCATTGTCCACTCAAATCATTGATTAACGGAGATCAAGGTATGCCAGCGTGGTTCGAGGGAGAAATGAAAACAAACAACATGGATGAGGGGGGTGGAGGGGGTGGGGGGGGGTGGATGGAGGCAGAGGTGTTTGGTGGAATGAGGGGTCAGACAGAGAGATTTGGGCCGTGATTTATAAACCCCCCCCCCCTCCTGTAATCCAACAAAACCCATGTTGAGGCAGGCAGTTAAAATGATATAGACATCCTGACCACAGCGCCTGACAGCTCAGGTCACTGGATAGACGAGGACACTCAAGAGTTCACCAGAGAAGACGGTGGGTGTATTTACAGCCAGAGCTGCAACACTGGACACACAAAGCCCAGAGGTGGATTCCCAAGTTTGGATCTTTTATTTCGGAGGTAACCTTGAGGATGATCATTTGATAACCTTTGGGTTTTTTTCACAGATCACATGGGCTGGATCTGTGTCTGATACACATATACACACAAACACCCTGATATACGCCATGGAGTATTAATACAAAAAATGTCTCAATGTAGCCTAAAGCTTTCTCATCACCGCTACTATAGAGTAGAAATTCTACAATATTCGCCCAAAGCTGGGGAAAATCCAGTGGTCAGGCCAGAAAGGGATGAAAATTGAAAGAGAGACACAATGGGTTGTCTCCCTAGGTCTTTCTCTCCTAGCAACTGAGATCTTTGAATGTCTTTGAATAGCTGCCAACTATGTCAAATAAAATCATATGATGGGGTGACGCGGCTGTGGCTCAGGAGGTAGAGCGGGTCGTCCAATGACTGCAGCGTCGGCGGTTCAAATCCCGGCTCCTCCTGTTCACATGTCGAAGTGACCTTGGACCCCCAAATTGCTCCCAATGAACCCCAAATTGATCCCAATGAGCAGGCTAGCATCTTGCATGGTAGCTGCTGCCATTCGGTGTGTGAACGAGAGGCCATTGTAGATATACAAGTGCAGTCCCTTTACTGTAGTTTGCACACATCACCACATATCTCATCACATTCCTGTTAATGTACTTAAATCAGTATATGATGATGAAGAGCAGGTAGCCTACTGTAGCTCACCAGTGCTATGTTTAACCTTGAGTTTCTCCAGATTCCAGATCTGCATGTCAAATCAGGATTATGCTGTTACCTAATTATGTGATTATATGCTGAGCTCATCTATAGTGACATCTAGTGGAAGTCCAGCGGTCTCCCTCGCCAATGCATGAGCAGACATTTCTCTCTTCTCTCTCTCTCTCTCTCTCTCTCTCTTTCTCCCCCATCACCACCTCTCTCTCTCTCTCTCCCCCCCATCACCATTGCTTCTATCTGTCCCTTCTCTGAAGTGGATTAGTTCTGGACCTCCAGAGATGTCCTTCAAGGTTCGGTGGGTGAGAGGTCAGTCTGTGACAGGAACCTCCAGGAGACCAAGGCACGTTTGAGTGATTTTATTGGGAGCGCTTGCAGGTGCCGGGTGATCCCCAGAGAACCGGAGGATCAAAATACAAAGAAACATTCAGGTACAGTCCCCCTTTTACATTACATGACAGTCATTAAGCAGACGCTAACGTTCATGGAGTAGATCATGTATTGGCCAACGGCTCGGTACGCAGACCTGCTTCAGGTGAGCAAAATTCACACAAAGTTCACCTGCGTAGCGAACCCCCCCGCCTCCCCCCCCCCCAGGTGAAGAAGACAGTGTGCAGGGCATGGTGCAGGGGCTTTTTGTTTTATTACAGTTGACCCTTGACCTTCTATACGCACCGGTCGAGGCGGGCTTTGTCCTTGCAACTCGTAACAGTGTCTAGTCACACAGGCATCTGTCAATTCTATGCAGCGAAAACATAAATGTTACAGATACATTTATAGCCCTATATCTTCTTCACCTCTGACTGTTTTGTCCCCTTTCATTCACTGTCAACAAGCTTCTGTCTGTACGCCTCTCGGAATCAAAGTGAACAATAGGAAAAACAACAAACACATGCATCAGTGATAATGATAACAATCATAGATTGATGACTTGACAGCGTCATTCTATTGTATATTGAAATTATCTCACCTTCTCACACACACACACACACATTTGAATTCTTTATTTAGGTCCGCATTTGTAAAATATATTGCCATTGTGATACATTGATTCACATTTTATAGATACGAGCAAGCATCTAGGATGTACACAATATGCCTACATACATATACACACATACTATAGAGTATCTTGATGGTATAGTATACATAATAATGATGTGTAGTAAGCATACTGAAAATACCGTTCACACCAGGGGAGTTATGGGCACAAAAAACATCTTCTCCAAACGCAGAGGCTGCCAATAATGGAGGAGATTGAGCAATAGCCTATTTAGCAGTCTGCTTTGCTCCACACTTGGTCAACCCCATAATCCTCAGGGCCTCTAACTGCTAACCTATGGACATGGCCCAGGCTGCCAAATATAAACACAATTAGCTGACACTTGTAACCTAGCTGTATAGTGGCTTGTACCAGTAGCTATTTAGTGAGAAACGCCTCTTCTAAACTAGAATAAAAAGTACAGCCTACTTCCAACAGGAATACCTCACTGTGGTCCTCATCAATCACAATGACACTAATGAATTAACACACACACAATCAGACAGTTATTTCATTAGCGTTCACTGTTTTCAAAATAGTACCTACTTTATGGATCTACACTACTGGGGTGAGTTCAGCCCTGAGAAAATGTTGCTAAAGGTTTATTGAAACGAAATGGTGGCATGTTGAGCGTAAGAGTTGCACTTATGGTGGCTGAGGAAAGGGTTTATAATAGCCTATCAGTCTGCTAATTGGGCAACACCCCTGCTCTGACACACCCACCAAACGAGAGAAAACCTACCTCAAAGCCTGTTGCACACCGTTTCGAGGAAACATATCGTTCACACGGAAACCGTAGCAAAACGGTACACACCGTTTTCAGATAGAACTCACCACAGATATTGAGATAGGCGGGACATCCTTCAGAACGTCCTATGGAGACAGAGGACACTGGATGTACTTAGAAAAGTCACCATCGGGGTGTGGTGGTGGGGGGGGGGTTCCTGGATCAAGGTCCAATGGTAAGAAGGAAAATGATAGGATAGGTTCACAGTAGTGATTGAAGAAATAGCCAATCATTGCACAGGGGCGTTTCATTTTGTCCAATCGTCGTTTAGGACGCAGTGCGTTAACTTATAAATGAGAAGGTGACAGCTGTCACTGTACGTTCATTCACCGCTGCTGTGTGCAAGAGTCGAGAGCTGCAACCCCGGACCCCGGCAGTACAGTAACTTATCGGTAAAGTTATATTAGGTGCTGTTGCAGTATGCTGCTATATAACCGATCAACATTAGTGTAGTCGTGAATGCGTCAAAGGAGATGACGGTTAGTTAGCTAGCTACTAACCAGATAGTTAGCAGGTGTTGCTATGGCTAGCTAATGCAGCTAGCTATTTTAGCTAGTAGCCAGCTTGACGAGATAGAGGGGCATTCAATGACTTCACCACTAGCAACAGGCTTTTAAGATTAGCATTGGTTCGTGTTCTTGCCTTAAATTGAGAATTTTAAGGCAAGAAAATTAACGCTGTGCAGACGGGCATGCAATCGTGAGTTCGTGCAGTTGTCAGTGATTAAACGGGATGAATGACACTGGTGCAAAATGTCTGACCGTGCAGATCTGGGCCTCGCTAGCTAACGTAGCTAGCAAATATCCCAGTGTTCGTGTTGACCTGCTGGAGGTTTCATGACGGCGTCTGGAGATTCTGAGGACGTTTCTATATTTAAATCTATTGCATTGCCCTGTTTCGTGTTTTACTAAATGGGACTCCGTTTTTCTTAAGTCTTGTGCCGTTTTGCGCGAGTCGTTTTGACCTTCACGTCTGGACCCGGTGAGTGGACAGGGCTAGGTGGCTAGCATGCTAGAGGTAAAAGATAGCAACTTTCCTAGCTAGCGACATTTGGCTAACTTTAGTGAACCTAGTACCTCATGTACAGGTAGTTAACTGGGCTAGCTAGCTAAATGCAGAAATTGACATTCTCATGCATGATTATTTGCAAGCAGTACTGTCGCGCACCTGCTCTGGACCTGGCTTGAACATGCATACCTGGCTGTAGTTATTCAGTTGGCTCGCTATGATAACGTTTGCTAGCTAAGCGCATTATTGCTAGCTAACGTAAACTCTGTTAATGGCAACACAAGTTAAAGTGAAGGTGTAACGAAGTTGCTAGCTAGCTATACATTTAGTCGTTTAGGAATGTTTCTCTCAATCGCTTCGTTTGGGTTAACTAGATCGTGTGAAATGTCTTTGCATATCTCCACCATGCAACAACTGGATTAACTTGGCTGTTAAACGACTCCATGTCTTTGGATTGGATCTTAAACGATGCTTTGGAACAATGCCAGTTGACCTTGTATCAGAGTGGATTGCAGGATTTTCAAGTCGTGTTTGCGTCTTGACTGTGCGTGCGTTTTGATCCATTCGGATTAATGAAAAGTGGCTTTAGGAAGCGTGTACTTCGACCGACCGTCTCTACTGCTCATTATGAAACAGGCGGCAGAATGGAACGGGCTGTTCTTTCAGAGGAGTGAAACTATAAACTCCGCCCAGAAACATTGGGTTTATCGCTTGTAATGGCACATTTTGACTTAAAAGTGACTAATTACTGACTATTCAAAAAGTAATCAATATACTGTACATTTTGCCATCGCAATTTTAAATGTGATCATTTTGCATTCACTAGCATGTGGTTGTCCTAGCTGATCAGTCACCCCCTGGCTCTCAGATCACATATGTGCCTGTAGCGTTACGTTGAGCAATAGAGAAATTGGTTGACTTTCATTCAGATTAGTCTATGCAATTAAGCCGCAGCGATAACTAGGGTTGACTAAGTTGTTTATTCCACTGTTGCTGAAATTAAGTGAAACTACTGACCGACATCACACAGGCTTGCAGTCCATGAACTACCTGTTGAATAGATGGATCTATTGTACTTTTCTGTCTTTTAATGAACAAAGATAAAGGAATGTGTTCATGGGTTAGAAACTGATCTCTCTCTCTCTCTCTCTCTCTCTCTCTCTGACCCACAGAATCCAGCCATGTATGCCTGCGCCAAGTTCGTCACTTCATCTCCTGTGGTATGTACCGTTTCCTCCCTAGCTAATGGACCCCAGCGCTGTCTCAGCTGGGCCATCCAGAAAGCACCCCCCCCTCCCGCACCCAGCCTGCTCAGTGGACAGGCTGGTACGGGCATAACAACAATACCATTACATGTGGACTGAGGATATTATCTGTATGTGTGTGTACTGTATATACACCAATACATCCATGATATACACTCAGTGGCTACTTCAGTGGGTATACCTTTCTAGTACTCTCCTCCGTAGAGAGTCTGGACTTCAGCCGCTTGGAATTTGTAAAAGGAAATTCTTTAAAAAAAAAAAAAACTATCACTTCCGGTCCGGACTGGATCTCTATGGAATTTTTACGGGATATCCGCCCGTTTTTTCACCAACTTCCTTCATCAAAATTTCTGCGTCTGAATACCAGACGTAGTTGACAGTCCGGGCCGGAAGTCGACTCGTCTGGCCCGCGAGACTATTCTAGTACTGAGTCTATTCTAGTACTGAGTCTATTCTAGTACTGAGTCTATTCTAGTACTGACTGGGTTAGAGTCCCCTTTTGCCTCCGGAAGACCCTGAGTTGTTTGTGGCACGGATTGAACAAGGTGCCCTTCTGCACTCCGCTGTTGAAAACGGAGCGGTTGATTTGAGCATCTGCGGCTTTTCTGAGAGCTTGAATGAGTCTGGCCTTTCTCCTCTGACCCGTTTCTTTAACGAGGCGTTTTCGCCCACAGACCCGCCACTCGCCGGAGGTCTTGTCCATCGCGCTGTTCTCTGTGAACTGTAGAGTGTGAGAAATCAGCTGTTTCTGAGACACTAGAACCGCCGCTTCCGACGCCAACAATCATTCGTACCACGGTCAAAGACGCTTAGATCATGCGTCTTGCTCATTCTGATGTTTTGGTACAACAACAACTTAAGCCGCACTGTGGTCTTTGTGATTGAACTTCCAACCCCCGTGGTCTTCAGTCTCCTCCCAGTGCCAGATGAACCTCGGTTTGCAGAAGGGTTGTGCTCCACCACTGGCTCCCCCCTTTCGAAGGCCGAGAACAAACGCGTTTGTCATCCATGCAGCGCTGAAGTACGATTGGCTTTTTCGTTGGATAGTTACATTTAAATATCAAGATGTTTGTAGATGTTGTGCCGTCAGCCGTTTTTGTATTATTGAAAATCAAAAGTCAAAACATTACTTCCAGAATATTACGCTGTGTGACCGCACAAATGACCACAACTAAACCTCGTCACATGTCCACTCCACAAGCTTTCTATATTGAGTTGCAGCCACGTGATTGGGTGTTTGGAGGAGCGGTTGTACCTAGCGCAGTCGCAGCTGAGTGCTTCTCATTTCTAGCCAATCACGCCGATCATTATGATGCTGCCAAGGAGTCGGGGGCTATTAAACAATTGCCCCCTGGGGATCAATAAAGGATCTCATCGATCTGAGATTCCTGCATTAGGAGGGCGAATGTTTTATGGCCACTTCTAAATGTATACCTACATACTAACTATGTACTGTAAATAAACATTTGTTTTTAATAAATCTGAGTCTCAAAATGCAACAGCCCTGGGAATAATCCTTGCCACCTGCACACTTTGCTTCCTGGTTCTAATAAATAGTGTTCAGGGTATCTGCGGGTCCTTTTAATGTCTTTCTAAGTCTAAATTGTCAAATGTATTACTCAAAGGTCTTTAAAAAAAAAAAAAGAGGGCAGTTCTGCCATCAGTAGCTCTTGGGTCCCAACTACCTGTTTTTTTTTTTGTAAATTTGTTCTTTGCGTTGTGTGGTGTTACATGTAGTCCTATCGTAGAGGGAGTTTGATTTCAGTCTTTCTTGGTGCCGCCCTGTGATTTAAGACTACTGGTAGTCCATACACGGCTGTGATGTTAAATCGTGTGTCCGTCCTAGCTGCGCGGTGGGTCCAGAGTCCTCGCTCGGCCAGTCTCCGTCTCCATCTTCAACAGACCTGAAGCCAGAACCGAGCAGCAGGTGAGAACCAGCCTGTAATGGCTGACACCATTCACTACCACAGTCTATCCACATACCTGTCCTTCCCTACCACTGTCCTACAGTCTACCCACCTACCTGTCATTCCCTACCACTGTCCTACAGTCTACCAACCTACCTGTCCACCTACCTACCTACCCCCTGCCCATCTACCTGTCCACCCATCTACCCACCTATCTACCCCCTGCCCATCTACCTGTCCACCCCTCTACCCACCTATCTACCTACATGTCTACCTATTTACCTACCTACCTGTCCATCTTCCTGTCTACCTACTTGCCTTACCGTAGGGTGGCAGTGGCTCTGGAGCGGGGTCGTCCAATGATCGTAGGGTCGGCGGTTCGAATCCCGGTTCCTACTGTCCACACGTCGGAAGTGTCCTTGGGCAAGAGGCACAACCCCAAAATGCTCCCAATGAGTGTGAATGTGTGTAAATGAGTGAATGAGGCCTTCGTTGTAAAGCACTTTGGATAATGGCGCTATATGAGCGCAGTCTTATTTACTAGGGATGCAAACAATCAAAAATCCATTCATTGATCGTTAACCATAGCGATACCACTATCAACCAATGTGGTAGCGAAGCAGCCATCTCCAGAGAAATGCAGAGAAATCAACAGCAGCATATTTCGAAAGGACAAGAAGCCACTTGTATTGTGATGCCGTCACGACGACAACAGCAATGCTCTATCACTTGAACGTTAACTCGTATAAGTTGGCTCTGCTCCTTGTCTCACCTGCCGCAAACCCACCATGGGCTCAGTGTTTACGAGGAGGAGCAGGCAGAGAAAATAACCCAGTCCGTCAGTAATAAAACTGCCAACGGAATGCATGGCCTGACGGTTTTGGATGACGAAACGGTGACAACGGCTCCTGGAGGTGTGCCCGGATATATATCCCGGGTGACCCCTCACCCAGGCTCGGGGTGGTAAAAGGATAGCCCCTCGGCCCCGAGCCTGGGGGGGAGAGGACTATAACAACCAACCCATACGAAGAAGAAGTAAAAAAAACGTTTATTAAGAAAAAAAAACGCTTTAGGTATTGTTTGGAAATGTTGGTATTTTAATTACAATTAACCATCGATTGATCTTTAGCATTACCAATGATCGATTCAGGGACGTGCCTACAATTTGCAACCCTACTATTTACCATGAACATTTACCTACCTGCCTGCCTGCCCCCCTGCCTAGACCTGTAGTCTGAGCCTCTCCCCTGGTGTTCTCAAGGGGCGGGGTTACAGGCTGCCTGCCTGCCCCCCTGCCTGTAGACCTGTAGTCTGAGCCTCTCCCCTGGTGTTCTCAAGGGGCGGGGTTACAGGCTAGAGGGTCAGTAATGCCACTTCCTGTAGCCAAGACATGGCGTTGCCTGTCCTCCAACAAGCTGTATGTAGTAGCTAAACGGTGCCAAGCTTACAGCTGCTTGGAGTGCGCTGAAAAAGCTTGGCTAGGCTACCGATGTTTTACAGCTACGTTCAGTCTTGCCAAAATCAGAACCCTTTTACAGCTTGCGCTTTAGCCCAAACAGTTCAACTTCTTTCAACTGGGGGGGGAAAAAAAGCCTAGAGGCCATGTAACTATAGCGCTAAAGTCTCACTCATTACCCATTGTAAACAATGAGAAAACAGGTGCCAGCTCTAAAATACAGCTCGCCTGCGGACACACGCCCCAGCTCTCTCTGCCCCGTTTCTTTCCCCCCTCGTTTCTCTACCCCTCTATTTCTGTGTCTTTGTCCTTGATTCTGACCCTCTTCTGACCCTCTCCCTCCCCTCTTCTGACCCCTCCCTCCCCTCTTCTGACCCTCTCCCTCCCCTCTTCTGACCTCTCCCTCCCCCCCTCTTCTGACCCCTCCCCCCCTCTTCTGACCCCTCCCCCCCTCTTCTGACCCCTCCCTCCCCTCTTCTGACCCTCTCCCTCCCCTCTTCTGACCCCTCCCTCCCCTCTTCTGACCCCTCCCTCCCCTCTTCTGACCTCTCCCTCCCCCCCTCTTCTGACCCCTCCCTCCCCTCTTCTGACCTCTCCCTCCCTCCCCTCTTCTCTTCTGACCGCTCCCTCCCCTCCACCCTGCAGGCCTTGTTGCCTGTCGGCGAGTCCTCAGCGCTGAGCCTGACCACCAGGGGCTTCCAGACCAGCGCTGTCTCCAGGGACATCGACACGGCCGCCAAGTTCATCGGCGCGGGCGCCGCCACAGTGGGTGTGGCCGGGTCAGGGGCTGGGATCGGCACGGTGTTCGGCAGCCTCATCATCGGCTACGCCAGGTAACCGACCCGACGGCATGCAAAAGGGCGCGGTTAACCGGCAGGGAAATGGCGGCGATGTAATTAAAGGGATATTATGTAATTAAAGGGATATTATGTAATTAAAGGGATATTATGCAAGTTATGCTGCGAGGGTGAGTTTGGCTGGCGACGCCCAGAGCCTGCAGGAAGCGGTTTGCATACGCCCACACGCCCAAATAAGGACGGAGGACAGCGCTCCGCGTTGCCGTTTAAATCTTGGCACGTGCGCTTGCCAATTATTTTTCCCATAAAACCGATGTCGATCTGACACTGATTTCTGTCGCAGAGCCAAACTGGACTACAAAGACGTGTTCATAGAGGTCCTCATTGACTTATCCCTCTTTATCATAGCAGCATATAAATATTTAAAATATTTACCTACATGTTGGCTATACCTTTTAATAAAGGTATACCCTGAGTTTGTAGTTCTGAAGTGTTGTCATACAGTTCATCTACTGTATGATAACTGGTTATAAGAAGATTTATGGGCATAGTTGGGTATGATATTGGGAGAAGTGTGTGCGCCTTTGTGGTGATTTGAACATGAATCCACTAATGGTAAAGACATTAGATGACGGTAATTCCTCTTTCTCTAGGAATCCTTCTCTGAAGCAGCAGCTGTTCTCTTATGCCATCCTGGGCTTTGCCCTGTCTGAGGCCATGGGCCTGTTCTGTCTGATGGTGGCATTCCTCATCCTGTTCGCCATGTAATCTAGCCCCGCCCCCTCCACTTATCCGTCTCCTCACTCCTCTGCCCGGGGAATTGGAACTCGACGCGCTCAAGATGACGTGGCGCCACCATTCCAACTCTAAGACTAAACAAAAACTACTACGACTAGAAGTCCTACCTGTTGTGTTACATGCTCTTGTTTATTTGTTTTTCAGAAGTTCTATGTAGGATCTCACTTCGGTTTAGATGTTCTGTCTGAATAAATGGTTGGGATAACTTTAATTGTGTCCGTCTTTGATTTGCTGTGGTGTTCATACTTGTTCCCACAGTCACACTAAATATCCTCATATGAGCCCTTACCATGTCAAGGGAGGGACTAGTCAGGGACTTTTATTTGCATGTATGAAACCACTTATGAGACATCACTATGGTTGTTAAATTGTTTGGTTTATTTTAAAGTTTAAAATACATACACATATGACATTCAACCTTGGACCCATGGCCCAAAGAGAGTGCCACAAACCCTTGTTTATTTATTAGATGCTGAGTCGTTTGAGAAGGTATTGTATGAATCGATGCAGATTTGATTTAAACATATCCAGACTTTGCAAATAACAGTTTTAAGATTATACATGACACAAAATGGGACTATCAAAGGAACGTTTTGCCATGTTGGGGCCTATATGTTCATTACTTGTCTACTTATATTTAGGAATATGAGGTCTTTCCTTCCAGTAAATACTTCTAGGAAGAGATTCTGGCGATCATCATGAGGAAAATTTATCCCAAAAGGCCTGCTAGTCAATTCTATTATGCACTGAAAGATCGGATTAACTGCAATTCAGAACAGTGGCCGCTGGGGGGCAGTATCCGTCTACCTCTGAGAGGAAGTGGTTCAGTAACGTAACGACAACACAACAGTGATAAACCCAGCCAGGCTGAACCGCAACCTGCGCTGATGTGTGACGATTAGGGGAAACCACGGTTTGACGCGTTAACGTAATAATCTGTTCTTCCTGTCTTATATCGAGGTGTCAGTAATAGTTTCGTGCTAACTCAGTTTAGCTGACAAGGTTATCTACTTTCGTGGGGTGCTAGTTAGGAGCGATAGACATACAATGCCGTGGGAACGCGTTCTTCAGTCTGTTTCGATTCCCCTCGCTGCTCCTCCTCGTATGTGAGTGGACTCGGACTCGTAACAAGAAAACTGAATCGACAACTGTCAAGCTGTCAGCTAGCCTAGCTAAGCTAGCTGTAACATTAGCTAGCTGACACATAAGTGCTAATTGACAATGGCGGATAGCGTTGGAGATAATACAAACGGTGCGGTTGGCTTAGGTGTCGGTAATAGCCACCAGGGCAATGGAGCTCCGCTGTTGCCGAGTTTGGGTAATTCTCTGCCGGGGCACTCGACGCTCGGCGCAGCTAATCCAGCCTCCCCGCCTCCCGCTGCGGCCGCGGAGACCGGCCTAGCCGTGGCGGCTCCGGGTTCCTCCGACACAACGACGACTTCGGCCGTGGGAAGCGGGTTCGGTAACAGTGTCGGGGGGGTACTAGCCAGTACGGCGGTCGGCTCGGCCGTTCCGACACCTACGACCGCTCTCCCCGGCGGTATCGGTCTGGGGGTCGCGGGGGTGGCCGGAGCTGGCCTTTTGTCCCAGATCCATGCTACGTCCTGGGACCCAACATTGAGCACCGACTGGGACAACGAGAAGGCGTCCCAGCAATGCATTCTCCGAATCAAAAGGTAAAGGCCTCTGTTGTTGCCGCTTTCTAAAAAATATTTAAAAAGTTGTTGAAACATCCATGTTCACCCACCTGGAGTCGGAAACCCTGAAGAAAGGATTTCTTCTCCCAACCCGTCTACTGTCATCCGAGTCTCATCTCAAAGCATATACCTGAAACTTGATACAGAGCGTTCCAGTTCCTGATGAAACACTTGGGTTTTGCCTTTAGCCAAACGTTAGTCTTAAGTCTACATATGATATGGGACAGGTAACGTTGGCTAACGTTTATTGTGTTCATAAACATTTCAGAGGTCATGAAGTAGGCTAGATCTAGTACTAGCCTAATTGATCATCGTGGGGTAACATTCGTTTGTGCTTAGGCTACTTCACAAAAATGCGATGCATCCAATTTTAATGAGGAAGTTAAGATGAATATATATGCCATTTGAAGATCTATTGTAGGGTTGGGCCTACTATTAGTAGCACGTCTTTAGAAAAATACGATGGGAAAATGTGAACTATAGTATAATATATGCTGCTAAATGTCTGTCAATACATAGAGCATACTAGCTCTCTTGTTTGTTGTCTCGCCTGTTTTTTTCAGAGTATAATCTCTTCTGTCTGCCTCCCTCTCTCCAGGGATATAATGTCCATCTATAAGGAGCCTCCTCCGGGGATGTTTGTGGTACCTGACCCTCACGACATGACCAAGGTACACCTCCCAGCCAGTGACGTCGGTGCCCAGCTGTCCAGTCTAAAATCCAGCCTGCGTCTCAGTTGTCCGACAGCTTCCACAATCTCGCGCTTCCGTTTTCAACGGCGTCAACGCAGATCAGATGAATCATAACTTTGATTAAAATCAGACTTTATGTATTACATGTGTGAATGTGGAGAGGAAGATAGATTATTGAGACGTACAGCTGCTAGTGTGAGCCCGATGTAGGCTACCTAGATGTAGGCTACCTAGATCTGATCAATATTGAGCCTGTGCTCATGCTTTGTCTGTGAACATGACAGCGTTATCAGACGGATGGATGCACCGTTAAAGCTCATGCCATTATTCAGGCTGCCTTTCCCTCTCCCCTCCCACAAGATCCACGCCCTGATCACGGGCCCCTTCGACACGCCGTACGAGGGCGGCTTCTTCCTCTTCCTGTTCCGCTGCCCCCCAGACTACCCCATCCACCCGCCCCGGGTCAAGCTCATCACCACCGGCCACAACACCGTCCGCTTCAACCCCAACTTCTACCGCAACGGCAAAGTGTGCCTCAGCATCCTGGGGTAAGAGCTGTGACGTGGCAGGTGGTTTCTCACCTCCAGAGACCGTCCTGATTCGCCGAGCTCACTCCTGATTTCTCTCTGCAGATCAGTTTGGACTTCCAGCTTTCTTGCCCCTTTGCTTAAGCACTAGATTATGCTCTTAGTCACTATTTTTTTAGAAAGGAGATGCTGAGATCTGGCGAGTAGTAGTACACTGACTACCTACATTTAATGCAATTATTGTAAGTCGCTTTAGATAAAAGTCTGCTAAATGACTGTAATGTAAAATGTTTTTGCCGTTCTTCAGATTGGATTTGGTTAATGTTTTGTTATGTCTATTGGCTGAAGGAGTCTGTCAAGGCCAGTAGTCCCGCCCACGGAAACCGTTCTAGATAGAGGGAAGTCCTGATCTGCAAATAGAAACTGAAAGTGAGTTCGCTAGATCAGGATGCTCTCACAAGGCTAGTTAAGGGGTGTATTTAATGTGTGTGTGCGTGTGTGTGTGGGGGGGGGTTCTGGTTCTGTTAGGACGTGGACAGGTCCAGCGTGGAGCCCAGCTCAGAGCATCTCCTCAGTCCTCATCTCCATACAGTCCCTCATGACAGAGAACCCCTACCACAACGAGCCAGGCTTCGAGCAGGTACGACCCGGCACAACAAACTACTGTTCCCAGGACGCAGCCTGTGTTCTACTACACTGCTCTGTGGGAAATGTAGTTTCTTAAATACTGTATGCATTTTATTCAATGAAGTCACTGTCTGCAAGCCCCTAATGGAGGCGGGAACATTTTTGAAGCCGAGTAGTTGCAAAGCACTCTGGGATATACCTGGCCACAGAGCTTCTATGCCGGCAGAAGTCACCCATTAGTAAGAAACAAAATAACGTTGAATTTCTGCCAGAAAAGATGTCAGGCCTGGGGTCTTCAGTAGGGAGGAAGTTCTGTGGGGTTTTTCTGAATTTGGAGTTCAGTATCTCGCCTAAGGACACTTCGACATGTAGACAGGAGGAGGCAGGATTTGAACCGCCGACCCTACGATCATTGGACAACCCGCTCTACCACTGAGCCACAGCCACCACTACTTCGACAAGTGTCCATTTTGTCCAAATGAGAGAGATTCAGAATCTGACCTTTTATTGTTGCGACCTTTGCACAGGGAAGTAAAACTCTTGGGTTCTGGCTTCTCAGCCTCATAGCAACAACATCATAATACAAGATAATATCAATAAAGAAGTAGGATAACAGTAATAATAAATCAATGGCTATGGTAATAGTAGGGGGCGGCCGTGGCTCAGAAGGTAGAGCGGGTCGTCCAATGATCGTAGGGTTGGCGGTTCGAATCCCAGCTCCTCCTGTTAACATGTCAGTGTCCTTGGGCAAAGACACTAAACCCCAAATGACTCCCAATGAGCAGGCTGGCACCTGGCATGGCAGCTGGCCGCCATTGGTGTGTGAATGTGTGTGTGAATGGGCGAATGAGAGGCCATTGTGAAGCGCTTTGGATGACAGCACTTTACAAGTCCAGTGCGTTCACCGATACGAGTGCCGGTATGAGGGTGTGTGCGCGTGTGTGTTTTATTATCCGTGTCCTCTGTCTTCCTCCAGGAGAGACACCCGGGGGACAGTAAGAACTATAACGAGTGCATCCGCCACGAGACCATGCGCGTGGCCGTGTGTGACATGCTGGACGGGAAGGTGGCCTGCCCCGAGGCGCTGTGGTGAGTGACCTCTCCTAGGGAGGGAGGTAGGTAGGTAGGTAGGTAGGGTGGGTGGTAGGTAGGTATGTGGGTAGGTAGGGTGGGTGGTAGGTAGATGGGTAGGTAGGGTGGGTGGGTGGTAGGGAGCGAGGTAGGTAGGGTAGGTAGGTCGGTAGGTGGGTAGGTAGAATGGTAGGTAGGTAGGTGGGTAGGTAGGGTGGTAGGTAGGTAGGGTGGTAGTTAGGTAGGTAGGGTAGGGTAGGGTAGGTCGGTAGGTAGGTAGGTAGGTAGGTAGGTAGGTCGGTCGGTCGGTCGGTAGGTAGGTAGAATCATAGACATATACACTAGACTCCGCATTGACGTTGATTTGATTGCTGCCGAACGAAAAATGTGGCCGCCATCTTGGTCCGGTACGGAGCTCCACGAGTAAACTAGTGATGGGTCGGTCGTGAACAATACGGCTCTACGTGCCGGGTCTTTTAAGTGAACGATGATAAATACATAGTTGTTAGCTGATAGATACAACTAAAACTGTTGGATGCTGCTGTTTTGCACTTTGTAATTTTTAGGGGCCAGAACCCTATTGTATTTGCCTATATTATTATTATTATTATTATTATTAATATTATTATTTTTATTATTATTATTCTCCATCTTCCACTGAAGTCTAACTTCCCGTGGACAAAAAATCACCAAAATTTGCACATAGCTCCAGTCCTATACCCAAAGTCCTCAACCTGCATTGTAGGTCAATAAACCTGAAGGTGGCGCTACAGCAACATTCTAAAGTTTAAAACTTTAAAAAATCTTAACAAATCAGCCATAGGTGCTATCACTGTAAAACCACCACGTGAATGTAGTCCCAAGTGAGACAACTTTCATACGCTCTGACCTTGCAGGAATTTTGAAGTCCATCACTCTGATTTCTTCATAAACTGTAAAACCTATCAAACCTATAGCCTCCCACATTTTTTGTTCAATTGACACCAACATTGATATACTGTATCTTCAGACTGTCCTTACCAAGCGATCCTCACAGATTTTTGAAATATGAAAAATTGAGCCCAAAGCACATCAAAAAGTTTTACTGTTAACAGTTCTGTATACAGTTCCTATTAATTCTCGCCAAATCAATGTCTGATCATTCTCATAAAAAGTGACAACAACATATCCAAGATGTAGTGTGATTTCTTTCAGAATTTTATCTCAAAAATTGAATTTTTAAAAATATGTTTAATTCTGTCCTCTGAAACCAACACTTCATACAGAGAAAACTGTTACCCACAATCCAACAAAGCTCCACGAATCTGAGACATCACTGTTGGCAACCCTACCCAACCTCCGCCGAGGATTACAATGACTAAATCGATTGATTGGCAACTGACTGAGTACACAGCTGCTGAAGTTAATGTTCAATGATGGAGAAAAGCAAACAAAACCTGTAAAAATGAATAAACATATCTCATCCCACATTTTTCAATCAATTAACACCAAACTTGCTACACTGGATCTTCAGACTGTAATTCACAAACTCATTGACCAGATTGTTGAATTATCAAAATCGAGCTTACAATGCATCAAAATGTTTTACAAATGTTTTACGATACGATACGAATACAAAATTAACATTGGAATGTCAACTTTCTTGTTGTCCTCCTATTCTCTCGCTTATTGCTCCTAAACTTGTTGGAAATTGCCTGGCCCCACCTCATCACTGCGTAGCAGCTTTAATTTATTTAATTTATTTATTATTTATGTTGTTTGACTGTTATGGATAGTTCAAAGACAAATATTTGTTTCTACTTATCTTCTAGAGTTATCTCTTGATGCAGGGTTACTTTTACTGACAAACTGCTGAGGAGAGCGGTTGTCACGTGACAGCGGTATCGGACCAATATGGCGGCCGTATTTTGCGCCGCTCAATCCATTACGAGTCATCTCGTGTTCATATCTATGGGTAGAATGCCTAGATTGTGCCTTAATAATAATAATAATAATAATAATAATACATTTAATTTGTAACGCACTTTTCATTTAAAAAAATCTCAAGTGCTACAGGTTTAAAAGCATAACAAAACACAACTGAACAAAAAGAACAAAATTAGGCCTTAGAATGCCTTAGCTGTGTAAGATTTAGGCATCAATCAAGTAAGAATTATGTTTTGGTCAGTCCATCTACTAAAGATTACTCAAAGCAAATGTTTTAATTTTTTTAACAAATACAAACATTGTATATGATGCATAACCAACACAACTACTGTAGTTTTGGCGTCGATCGAACATCAGGGCATTTTGTATACAGTCATTTTTGGAACTAATAAAACCATTCTACTGTATATGATGCATAACCAACACAACTAGTTTTGCCGTCGATGGAACATCAATGGATTGTGTATAAAAAAGTAGGCAACACTGCGTTGGAGGCATCTTTGGTGATTCAGTCCCACTATCTGCTACCACAGGGTTGGTTATCCTCTGTAAAAAGGCTCAAATATCAAATATTTGTTATACAAGTAACTGAAGTCAACTTACATATTTAAGAACATATTTTAAACCTAAAAGTAAATGGGGTAGTCATTGACATGAAGTAAAATAGCTCCTACCAGTGTGTGTAGTGTTTGATCGAAACCCACTCCTGTCCTCTGTGTGAAAACAGCTGCACTGTGAATAGATCTTTAACATATAGTAGAACCTAGAACCTAATAACTTAGAACCTAGAACCTAATAACTTAGAACCATGTCCTCTTTCTGTCCCTCTGTTCTTTGCAGCTTCATTCTCTCAAGCTCTATTGGACAATAAGTGGACAGTTCTTAGTTGCACTAAATGTGATGTCACCTCACCTGTGTGTGTGTGTGTGTGTGTGTGTGTGTGTGTGTGTGTGTGTGTGTGTGTGTGTGTGTGTGTGTGTGTGTGTGTGTGTGTGTGTGTGTGTGTGTGTGTGTGTGTGTGTGTGTGTGTGTGTGTGTGTGTGTGTGTGTGTGTGTGTTAGGAGTGTGATGGAGAAGTCTTTCCTGGAGTATTACGACTTCTATGAGGGGGTCTGCAAAGAGAGGCTTCACCTGCAGGGGCAGAACATGCAGGTGAGTTAGTGTGTGAGGAGGTAGAGTTAGTGTGTGAGGAGGTGTAGAGTTAGTGTGTGAGGAGGTGTAGTGTGTGAGTAGGTGAAGTGTTGTTGGCATCTGTCCTTTTCTTGTTTTTTGGCTGTTTGGTTGGATAGTTGGTTCTAAGCTTTGGCGATATGTATGTAAAGTATGTCCAATAAAGAGAGGTAATCAGCATAACCAGCAGCACCATAGCTGGGGCCCTGGGGCCCCCTAACCAGCAGCACCATAGCTGGGAACCTGGGGCCCCCGACATTATGCATTATTCATGAGTAGCCCCCAGTGAGGTCATGGCTGTTTACATTCTCCTTCACTCACACACCTCTTTCTCTCTCCCCCTCTCTCTCTCTCCCCCTCCAGGATCCGTTCGGGGAGAAGAGGGGCCGTTTCGACTACCAGGGCCTCCTTGCACGGCTAGGCTCCACCCAGCGGCGCGTCCGCGAGAAGTGCCCCCCGGAGGAGAACGACGCCGACTCGGACTCTGACACCAGCTCCTCCGGCACGGACCCAGACAGCCAGGGAAGCTCCCAGCCTTAGCCCCCAGGGGGCGCCGTGGCGCTGGTCCCCGCCACACTTCTTCCCCCCCCCCCCATCCCACCCCTGCTTCTCCGCTTCTGTCTCCTTCCCTTTTCGTTTGTTTCGGCGGGGCTCTTTGGCCACCGGCGAGGGGGTTTTTCTGGGGGAGGATGTGTGATCTCACGAGGCACGGCAGAGTGCCGCGGCCATGGGATTGGAATCGGACCAAAGCCCATGTCTGTTCCGATTGGACGTTTCAGTTTACTTCCCCCCCTCTCCTCCCAATGACTGCCATTGATTGTTTTCCATTGATAAGAGACGCCGGCGTGCTATTGGACGCGCCGGGCGGCCTGTAGAAAGTCTGCCTCGCAGCAAAAAGACAAGCGTCTGCCTTTTTTCGTTGTAGTTTCTTCGTTCTCAACCCTGGATTACATTTGAGATAAGTCTTAGATTGGCCGTCATCTCCTAAACGCGTCTAACATCTGCTTTCTAATCACATCCACATACTGATAGAATGCATACTAACATTGTTACTGTGTTGTTTTTTATGTCTGAAGTATGACAAGTGTGGAATCCTAGTTCAATTCAAGTCCAGGTTCTCTTTCGGATTTCACGATGACACGTTTGTACGAGGAAGACCCACTATCATTTTCACAACAATACTCCCACTACCCACACACACACACACTTAAACACAGAGTTACTGAAAAGGTTTTCAGTAGTGTTACTTGTTCTAGTCAACATTATAACATATATATATATATACATATATATATGTATATGTATATAACATATATACATATATATATGTAGGCTTGGTCGTGACAGCATGGTAACCAGGACGTCTCTCTCTGTGTTGTGTGCATGTAAAGGTTGTTAAAAGGATGTTCTCTGAACCTGTGTTTGACGTCCATGGTGGCCATGTCGCCGGGCTGTGAGAGAGGTTATAAACGTCGAGGGTATTCCTGGTCGTCTCCCAGACATTAGCGCCACCGTGTGACGCTGCAGGCTGCTGTAACGTTTGGATATGGTTGGTTTAAAAACGACAGCTGTGATTGCCGGATCCAATCTCCATACTACAGGCCTCTGGGCCAATAGCGATCTGCCTCACGGTAGGGCTGCCTCTTATCCAATCAGGAATACCCTAGACGTCCCTGTCCTTGTCTCCCAGTCTGAGTGGCGTTGGTTTGCTAGCCTAGACCCGCGTCTTACTTCCTGTCTATACTTTGTGATGCTGTGGTGGTTATGGACATCAAGGGTGACCTTTGGTGCAGTTCAATCTCAAATAAACAAGTCATTTTGTTTGTTTTCAGACATTTGTTGATTCAGGCATTCTGGGTTCCCTCTCCTGTTTGAGCGGGGGCGACTCTGATGTAAGGGGCAACATCCAGACCAAGTTAGTCCGACTGATATCACCGGCCAGTGAGATTGGACCCCATAGTGACTAGAGAGATGGACTCTGATGAGGTCAAGTCTCAGCTGAAGGACCGGCCGTAGCGCTGCGTTCGACCACCAGGTGGCAGTTGTTCCTGCTTCGAGGTGGAGATCTGTTATATAGATGTGGAATATTGTATTCCTACTTTTGGAAGATAATGTTGAATCTGAAAACACAAATGGTTCTCTCCAGAAAACCTCTCTCTACACACACACACACGGTTAGATGTGAAACAGCAGTTTATTATGTTATATTATTACTATTAATAAACGTTGTATTAGTGTAACTTTGCCCTCAGATTGTTTTCACCATGTTGTCTATCCCTCTCCAGGAAGTGACGAGGGCATAGTTGGTTGTTTCTGGACTGGCCCTCTTGTCATTTGAAAGTCTGCCGTTTTTTTCAGCCAGTAAAGAAATCTGGGACGTCAGCCCTCGTTTCTGAAACAACTCTCTCAGGAGAACGGCCAAACCGCGCCTGTCCTATTTGGTTTGGACTGCCGCCACTGTTGGTGTTGCGTGTTGGCATGGGCCAGCCTCTGAACCCTGTGGGCAGCCAGACCGCCCTCCTCTATTCACGGACGTTTCTATCTCTTCCTCTCTCATCTGTGTGTCCAACACCTGACCTATCCCCAGTTGGACAGGGTTTAGCTCTTAAATTCATTCATCATTTGTTTAGAATTGCCCTTTGTTTTCAGATGTGGGTTCTAAGTTCCGGTTGGAATCCATTCTGCTTGTTTTGAGTGAATTTGTATGTAGTCAGCCATGGTTCTCTCAGTTGGGAGAGGGCTGTCTTTAACAGGGCATTTCGATTTTAGAGTTTATTCATGTTTGTTTGACACCAATTATGCTAACCGCTATTTGCAGACTAGTTGAAGTGGCTCCGTGTGAACTCTTCACGTCTGCTTTGACAGAAGTGGGGCCCATTTCGGCCTCCCAGTCCCAAAACTCTGCCTGCCAAGTTCACGCAAGACCATAGTTGACATTTTGCTCTGTGTTTTCATTCCATTGTACATGTAAAAGACTGAGCCGACTAATAAAACGTACCAATGGTTATTTTGAGAAGTGTCTGACTCATTTGGTATGTTATACACACACCTACTTGCTGTTAATGTTTCGATTGCACACAAACACACTCCTGAGGGCTTATTAATACATAAGACACATGAAAACTAAAGTATCTCTGGTTTTCAGAAATAGAGATTCCCAGTGTCCTCTCTGTCCAAAATAACTTGAAAGAGATGTCAAGTTCCTCCTCTGATCTCTTCACGTCTTCTCTGAGAAGCAGAGAATGACAGGACAGACTTTTTGAGACCCCTCCCTTCCCTTGATTTCACGTTCTACTTACAGTAGTAGCTACATGGATCTGATTACACTCGCATAATAATTACAGGATCTCAAGGGGTCTTTAATCTGACACACGGCAGTGTCACACACCAGCGCACACACGTGAGCAGCGACAGCACACGCACACATTCAACATCAGGGGTCGCCAGTTGATTTTGTCCTCCATATTGCTCCCATTCAAGCTGTCCTCCTCCAGGGGCAGTCAGGAGCAGTGGGAAGCCCTCATCAGTGGCGCCCGGGGACAAAGACCAAGTGCTCAGTCCATGTCCTGGTCAGGGACCAGACTGAATAGCATCTGTTCTTCTGCATGTTTTTCGTATTGGGTTCTTGGGAGGAAACCCTTGTGAACATGGGGAGAATATGCAAATTCTGCACAGAAAGGCCCGGGAGATACTCCACCTGAGTACCTGACTACCCTGGGAGATACCCCACCTGAGTACCTGACTACCCTGGCGGATACCCCACCTGAGTACCTGACTACCCTGGGAGATACCCCACCTGAGTACCTGACTACCCTGGCGGATACCCCACCTGAGTACCTGACTACCCTGGGAGATACCCCACCCGAGTACCTGACCACCCTGGGAGATACCCCACCTGAGTACCTGACTACCCTGGGAGATACCCCACCTGAGTACCTGACCAACCTGGGAGATACCCCACCTGAGTACCTTACTACCCTGGGAGATACCCCACCTGAGTACCTTACTACCCTGGGAGATACCCCACCTGAGTACCTGACCACCCTGGGAGATACCCCAGCTGAGTACCTTACTACCCTGGGAGATACCCCAGCTGAGTACCTTACTACCCTGGGAGATACCCCACCTGAGTACCTGACCAACCTGGGAGATACCCCACCTGAGTACCTGACCACCCTGGGAGATACCCCAGCTGAGTACCTTACTACCCTGGGAGATACCCCACCTGAGTACCTGACCAACCTGGGAGATACCCCACCTGAGTACCTGACCACCCTGGGAGATACCCCACCCGAGTACCTGACAACCCTGGGAGATACCCCACCTGAGTACCTGACCACCCTGGGAGATACCCCACCTGAGTACCTGACCACCCTGGGAGATACCCCAGCTGAGTATCTGACAACCCTGGGAGATACCCTACCCGAGTACCTGACAACCCTGGGAGATACCCCACCTGAGTACCTGACCACCCTGGGAGATACCCCAGCTGAGTATCTGACAACCCTGGGAGATACCCCACCCGAGTAACTGACAACCCTGAGAGATACCCCACCTGAGTACCTGACCACCCTGGGGAGATACCCCACCTGAGTACCTGACTACCCTGGGAGATACCCCACCTGAGTACCTGACAACCCTGGGAGATACCCCACCTGGGTACCTGACCACCCTGGGGAGAACAATCCCACTGCCGACATCATCCCAAGTGGGAATCAAACCCAGGATTGGGAATCGAACCCATAGGCTCTTGCGTGAGGCGACACTGAGTAGGTCCTGCGCTGTCTTGATGTGTGTAGTCAAGGGAGGGGAGGATAGAGGTATACCCACTTCTTACCCACAGACACTCAATACCAGACCTGCAAACTTGTCACCTTTTGACTACAGTCACCTTTTTTATGTTAAGCATGGTAGTTTCAGTGAATCTAGAGGGTTTTAGTTTTGTATGTCGTCACCTTTTTCACTACTCCAGAGTTTGCAGGTCTGCAATACATAACATAATATATGTAAGTAAGATTGTATATATATGTATGTATATGTATAAGATGTCTGAGAGTGCCGGGCACAGTGCATTTCATTGTATTTTATAATACACATGACAATAAAAGCCTTGAACTTGAACTATATACCCCCTTCTTACCCACAGACACAATATATACCCACTTCTTTACCCACAGACACAATATATACCCACAGACATAATATATACCCACTTCTTTACCCACCGACACAATATATACCCACAGACATAATATAGACCCACTTCTTACCCACATATACACAATTTAGACCCACTTCTTACCCACAGATCTACAATATATACCCTCTTCTTATCCACAGACACACAATATATAACACAATATATACCCTCTTCTTATCCACAGACACACAATATATAACACAATATATACCCTCTTCTTATCCACAGACACACAATATATAACACAATATAGACCCATTTCTTACCCACAGACACAATATATACACACTTCTTTACCCTCGTCTGTTGTAAAAAAAAAAAAAAAAAAGTTTTTACATCTTCCCTCTTCTTCAGTCACCAGGGGAAGTGTCTCCGCCCGGGCGTTCTAACATGACACCATGGCACAATGGAATGCACCTGTAGGCTATAGCGATTAGATAGCGAGATAGATACTTTATTGATCCCCTTATAGTTCATAGGTCTACATTTTACTCCAGAGGAGGATGACCTTTGGGGGTAGGAGGGGGGGGGGGGGTATCAATCTCTTCTTTGACCAGTGAACTATTGCATGTATGAGTAGGAGAGGAGAGGAGTATTGTCATAATTGGAGGTGTAGCAGGGGACAGTACTAGGCTATAGAATGTCGCGTGACTTTTCTTGGCTCACTTCACTGCACCGACCTGAGATCCGCATGTCGACGCGAGACGCACAGACACCGTTTTAACATTAGAATGTAGATGAACAGTCATCAGAGCACAGTATGAAGAGAGAACGGAGAGGGAGGCGACAGATGTGATTCAGACACGGATGCTCAGGTAGGCTAACACTGATTTTAGCCTATGAGGTGTAGCCTATACCAAGTCTGTTTCAACAACTTCAAATCGAGTCACTCAATATCTTCTCACAGACTAATTCCTCGTTCTTTTTGTTGAAATAGTTTGCATAGTCGTTATTTTACAACAAGAGAACTGATATCTTGCAACAACACCTGATCAATTGTATCGATCCGCTGTAGTTCTTCACATGTTCCCTTGCTTTGGCCGGTTGATCTTGTCGGCTGCGTATTAAAATGGACAGTAATGTGAGCAGCTGAATGGGAGCGATGTAACCTGACCGCATCCTCCCAGGTACGCGTCGGTGGACGGTGATTGAGTGGGGGAGGGACATCGTGTCAATGACTTTTATTGTGGCCCATTCATTCATTCATCCCACCAGGCATCCCATCAGGAAACAAGCAACCTGAGGTGAAACACCATGAAAGAATGCCCGCAGAACAATAAACAAACGCCGTTGTAAACATTAATACATTAATACAGGATAGTTATTATATCTAAAGGTGATTTAGAGATAATATGCTGAGTTAAGTATATAGCCTAGAATTTGACACATTTTACTACAGTAATAACGTATTATGGTTATTAATATAGCTCTTATTATGAAAGCTGGTGCATAAATAAATGATTCGTATTACTATTGTTATTATTAACACTATTATTGTAGTTGTTCTTACTATTATTGCTATTATTCGTATTATATCATTGTTATGTGACCACATACAAGGTGCGATTTTGTTTAATGGGGTAAGATCAGAGATAACTTATGACAAGTGGTGAATCCATGAGGATGTAGGCTGTGAGAATAATCACACAAACACACAAACCGTTTCTCTGAGTAGAACTCGGGGCACTTAATCAAGAACAACCCCAACGTGGATCAAAATGGTTTATGAAAGTAAACCCCGCGGTGGACTGCACAATGCAGACCTGTTGTAATGAATCATGTTACATTCACATCTACATCCACTTGGTGTGCTTATTTCGTGCACACATATTATGAATATTGCTTTATAATCATTTGCCTTTTCTATGGCATTTCGTTCGCGCTTTCATTAAAACGTATGATGTAGCATACACTTCGAAGAACAGTTTGTTCGTTCCCAAACTGTTTTAGAAATATAAAAGAAATTAGATTAACATGATGAACAAACGATTTTTGAACTTATTTGTGGAAACCGTTTCATTTCGATAAAGAACGATTCAAAAGGCAAAAGAGTCTAGCCTACTGGTGTAAATGTTTAACAAATGAATGCAGACAATATATAATATTTGTCTGCTATTCTAAAACAAAATTAATTATTCGTTTCTTTAAAGGTTTCTAGTGCAGCCACTATTATAGATCTCCAATCAACAATAGCCTATAATCTTGAACTGTGAATTTAAGAGAATAGGCTAATTTCACAGTGGTGAACCTAAACTTAACAGAAAATGATAGCATGCGTTTAAATGGGCTCTTGTGTTATGATAATGTTCATTGTGCAGGGACTTGATGAAAAGTTCACAATTTCTCTACATGTGTGGTGTACATACGCTATACATACATGATGCGCTGTGTCCAAATGCCCGCTTGGTGGAGGTATCTGCGAACAAGACAAGACCCTGGTCAGGGAACGTTATGAGAACTCACCTATTAATCATTCTACCTGAAAAGTGAGATGACTTGTAGCACGTTAATACACTCAAGTGATGTGGTGGTGAGCAAAATAATGTTCATCACTACGCTAATAGTTTTTCCAACTTTAATGATCTTTGCAAATGTGTGATTATAGTCTTGATTCGTAGTAAGAAACCCCATCTGGTTGTCTCCAAAACCTGAGTAGGACACAGCACGATGGTTCTGGTGAGAACCATCCGTTTTCAAGCAAATGAAGGAACCTGTCCGTTTACTTTTTGAAACCTGACAGTTTACTTTTTGGCTGTTTGTCTTAAGAATTTCTCAGAATTACATATGACTGGCTACGTTTCATTGGGGGTTGTTGCACGCGTTAGCTAGTCCCTTGTTTGGTGCGTTTTCACGAAATTACCTCTCTCTCCCTCCCTCCCTCCCTCTCTCTCTCGCTCTCTCCATTTTGTGCAGTCGGAAACGACACACAGCGCCACATGAGGAATCTTCAATCAAAATGTAGTGAGTATGAAATAAGCTGCTCGTGACTCGGTTTCAATTCTTCAAGTATTCGGAGGATTTGTCCTGACCGGGCGAGTTTGTTGTTTAAACCTCAGAGGAAACGTTTCTAGTTTCCCTTAGTTTTCCTCTGCCATGTTGTAGGCTAGGCTACTGCATAAACAAATGGAATAACTCATGGTTATGTTTTAAATGACAAAATGTGGTTGAAAATGTTATAAATGTAGCCTATAGTAATACATGTAACTGTCGTTATTCGTCCTATAGTGCACACTTTCCAACGGATGTTTCCTACAGTTGTTTTCCTGTTAATGTAATTTTAAAAGCTGAAACCCATCATATCAGACATAGCCTATCACTGTAATCTGTATTGTGCAATGTTTTCAGAATGGTTCTGAAACTATAAACTGTTAAAATAAATAAATACATTCTAAATATATGATATTCAAGGTTACTTTGATTGTTTTGATGAAAATAACACACCTAAATGTATCAGACATAGTGCTGTTTTCTTTAATGTAAGCTACTATTGCTAAAAATGTTAGATGTATTTATTTTGTTTCAATTCTAACAGATTGTCCCTTCATTAACCTACAAAAGTTAGTTAAAAATGTTTGCAACATCTTTATCTAAAAGTAGTAAGGATATCAACCCATAAGTTCTTATTTGGCCTTGACAAAGCTTCTTTTTTTTCTTTTTTTTTTTTTAACGTTTAATGGGTGTGTAGGCTAAACTTTAATCATACATTATGGATTGGTTTATTGATTGATTGAATGATTGATTGGTTTATTGATTGATTGATTGGTTGGTTGATTGATTAATCGAATCATTGATTGATACTATACTGATATTGATACTATGCCATACCATTCTCCCACAGGTGATTCCACAAGAACAACAAGTTTGTAATAGAAATTTAAGATACATAATTCTCATTCAACAAATGCAAGATGTATCCACACTTTTCCACTCAGTTTTTAAATGGTTTGTTTAATGTTTGCCCTTTCAGGAGAGAGCAAGAGATGGAGAGAGAGAGAGAGAGAGAGAGAGAGAGATGGAGAGAGAGAGAGATGGAGAGAGAGAGAGAGAGAGAGAGAGAGAAACGGTCTCATGGTGATCATCATTCAGAGGAAGACTTTAGCACCCCAGTTGGTTCAGTAGGATCCCCAGAAGAAGTAGCACAGTTTGGGACTCTATTAGTGCGCGGGCGTCCCGGTCTCCCCAGAGATTAGAGAATCTGGATTAGGGAGGGGGCCTCCATGGGAGAGATTAACTAATGTATCCTGCACAGGCACACACACACACACAAATGCAGACACATGCACAAACACACATGCATGCAGACACACACACACACATACACGCACATACTCAAGAAAGTAGATGCACTTGAGTGAGTTCTGGCGAGTAGTAGAACCCTGACCACCTAAGTCTCTTTTGATAAAAGCGTCTGATAAATGACTGTAATATCATGTACTTGTAGATACTCAGCTCTCATCACGATACCTACCGGTGTGAAGACGCTGGTCTTACCCAGCCAGGGGGGGAGAGATGGCCTGGGACACCCCTGCCCAAAGGACTGGTGTATCATGGGGAAAAAATTCCCCCATCCGATTCTGACCCCTAGTTGGACGGGCACGTTTAAGACAAGTGAGACAGCAAGATTAGCAGGACAGAGAGTGAGGACCCATGCTTTGAATGATGTCTTTAGTTTGAAGCTTTCCTTTGCCTTGTATATCTTCTTTCCGTCTGAGAACCGATACGAACCTTTCCGGAGATGTGATCGTCTTGACATCGTTACACCAACGCCATGTGATGCCAGCGAAGTGGAACCCCGTACTCCTTTTAGAACGGAATCGTCCAGTGCTTTGTTTGATAGATTGTGTTTCCATTGTTCTCCTGCTCAAGACTGGCTAAACATGACACTGAACCACCACAGGCTATTTACCAACACAGACGTTTTACTACGCTACATGTTACTACGCTACATGTTACTACGCTACATGTTACTATGCTACATGTTACTACGCTACATGTTACTACGCTACATGTTACTATGCTACATGTTACTAAGCTACATGTTACTACGCTACATGTTACTACGCTACATGTTACTATGCTACATGTTACTATGCTACATGTTACTACGCTACATATTACTATGCTACATGTTACTACGCTACATCTTTACTGATGTTCATGTTGTTCCCCCCCCAGGTAAGGGTAGCATGTGTTGTCATGTCCGGGTCGGATATGTTCTCTCGATCCTTCTCTCTCTTCCTCTCTCTCTCTCTCTCTCTCTCTCTCTCCATCTCCTGCAATCATATTATTTGCTCAGAGAGATGTCTAAACAGTTATGCAACAAACTGACCGCAGTGTGTTGGGCTGGGGTCCATGTTCAGTAGTGTGTTGGGCTGGGGTCCAGGTTCAGCAGTGTGTTGGGCTGGGGTCCAGGTCCCTGGTTCAGCAGTGTGTTGGGCTGGGGTCTAGTTCCCCTGGTTCAGCAGTGTGTTGGGCTGGGGTCCAGGTCTCCTGGTTCTGCAGGGTCCGGCTGGTGTTGGGCGTTCTGTCCCGTCCTCATTCTACATACTGATCAATGCTTGGAGGTTCTGGCCTTGTGGCTGCAGGAACTCGCTCCTTTTAATCATCCATCTAGTCGTCACTACTGAGCTCACATCTCCAGACTTGGTGGCTTCTCCAACAAAGTACTTTGGTTTTGGCAGTCAGTAATCATGGATTTGTTTCTTGGGGAGGATCAGCATTGGCTAAAGGATTATGGTGTGTAAACACTGACATAGCTTCAGATACTTTTGAATTTTGGGCCAAAATGCAACAAGACCTCGACAGACATATTTGTATATTTGTATGTCAGAAGCATTGATCCCCTGCTGTGATCTTATTAGAAATCACACCAACTGTAAAGAGACAACCACAGTTTAGTATGGAACCATATAGAATAGTTTTTGCTTTTTAACATGATACCGAGAGAGACAAGTTCAAAGTAAAAAACTTTTTTCCAGTCCTAGTATATGAACTCAACCCTCATTGGCTGTTACTCAGGCAACTCAAGCAGTATTCTCACCCTCTAATTTATGATGACATCATGAAGATAGCATCATGAATGGAAACAGACATTTTATCTAAATAAATAAAATACTCTATACCTTTATTCACCTCTATGTATGTATGTTTCTGTTGATGTGGCTGCAGCCTACGTAGGCTACCTGAGGGTTCTACTCCACCATGCCTGAGGGTTCTACTCCACCATACCTGAGGGTTCTACTCCACCATACCTGAGGGTTCTACTCCACCATACCTGAGGGTTCTACTCCACCATGCCTGAGGGTTCTACTCCACCATACCTGAGGGTTCTACTCCACCATACCTGAGGGTTCTACTCCACCATACCTGAGGGTTCTACTCCACCATGCCTGAGGGTTCTACTCCACCATACCTGAGGGTTCTACTCCACCATACCTGAGGGTTCTACTCCACCATGGCTGAGGGTTCTACTCCACCATACCTGAGGGTTCTACTCCACCATGTCTGAGTGTTCTACTCCACCATGTGGATGTGGTTCAGCGTGGGGTCAAGGGAGAGTAGGCTACTCACATATACCATAATGCAACAGTGCTGAGGCACCATTCTGCTGCATTCCCGCCGAATTTAACCCCTGCTTCCCCCAACCCTTTGACCTCCTTCTAACCCCCTCCCCCAAAACACACACACACACACACTAGACATGCTAGCTTTACTGAGGGGAGGAAGTCAAATTCGGAAGTGAGTTCCTTGTTTTTCTTTTTTTTCCCCTTAAGCCTCTCATACCCTAAACAATCTGCAAACCTGCACAGCTTGTCTTGTTACAGAGAAACGCTGCTGCTGGCGGACTGGTGAAAAGGAGGATTATTTGGTGAGGTTCTCAGAATGGTACAGAGGCCACCCCTGTAGTGTTCCATCCACAAAGCTTATGGACAATTAATTGGGCCATAGTAAACGATAGTGGATAGCACTCTTTTCTCTTTCTAGAAGGTGATTGTCTGTGTCCCATCCTCAAGATACAGCGACCAGTTGGGCACAACTGGGTGTGCTAACATCTTATATTTATAGATAACATTCAACTAGCGGCTTTACCTCTGAATCCATTTCACATGTAACTTGATGTAATGACACAATAACTCTCAGTTGTTTTCAGGGTTGTTTTTTTGTATAACTTTTTATGTTTTTGATGTAGATACAGTACATTACAAGTTGTTGCACAGGTTATGCATTTTGCTTCATGTCTGGACATTTCATGCAACTTATGGAAAGTATCTTGTGATTTGTCCAAGCGACCTCCAGCTTCACCACTTCAATTCCAAGGCGACCAGCACCACCACACTTTAATACAGAAAGAATAGTCTGTTAGGACACCTAGACATGATAGCTGTGATTAGTTTGCTTAATATCAGATTTTAACAATGATGAGGGGATAGTGATTTTTCTTTTCATAGACTGAGATTAAGTGGGCTATATAGACTATAGACTAGTCACACATATCTTTCAAATAAACAGACACTTTTTGCTAAGGTTTACTCATGACAATGGATAGCCTATATTTATAATTTATATTCCTTAATATAAATGACCACATTTGAAAATGAATCATTCTTGAGTGTGGTCAAACTTAAGTAGGCTATTTTCTTGTCTCATAACATACATTTTCACAGTTGCCTACACATGATATGATTGTACAATTTCATAGCAAATACTACAAAAGTGACTTGACTTATTTGAAATAATTAAAGTGCTGTTTCCTTTCAATACACCGGAAGCATTCTAATGTGAACAGAGAGCCATATATGGCCATCATCACGGCTGCTGGAAATTCACAAATCTAAGTGCACAAAAAGTGAGTGCAATTATATGTGTAGTGATGGTGTCCTATCACGATCATCAGTCACTGTAATGGTTGTTAGACTGAGTAATTCGTGGTAAGATAAAGATAAATAAATATAAATTAATTTCTCGGCTACAGGTTTATTGATTCATTTCCCGAGCAAACACGGTGGTGTAGCAGTCCATCTGGTCTGTGTACTGTTATAGCTGCAAATTATCAATAGATCATCTCCAAAATGTAGTCTTTCCTCACAGCGTGGTATAGAATAGCCTATAGTCTATATTTCCATGGCGGAAAAACCCGTGACCTACACTTGCTTTTCTTTAAAACATGCACATTTAGTGACCCGTATAGTGAACAAGTCAGCTTGTTGGATGACCTCTTAATTAGCTTGTTTATTTTATCTATTTTCCTTTGTCTAAAGAGGAACCATTTCCCAAGCATGAGAATGCCACGTTGACTATCAGGCCGAGTACAGTAGGCGCAAACATACCATCCAACTTGTGTATTCTACTGCGATTATCGTGGTGTAAATGCACGTTTCTATTAAGAGAGAGAGAGCGTGCACATATGCACAGTCACACAGCTCGCTCCAGTGGCACGAGCCTACTACGAGCGTACCAGTCAGACAGCTTTCCTCCGTGGGAGAGGAGGAGAGGCAGCACTCAGCGCTTTTGGGCCTGGCTTCTGCATCCACCATTTTGAACGTTCAATCACAGTCTCGCGTGGAGGAGTAGAGAGGCTGAGCGCCATGTGGCCGCCGCGAGTAGTATCCTAGGTACGAGCTGTCAATTCATCTAAGCCCAGAATGATGGAAACGGGATAAAGCGCAATTTTGACTGCGTAGGGATACATTAAGCCAACCTAAACCTAATTGAATGTATGTGCCGCATGTGATAATCATTTAACCCAAATCATCATAATAGAATGCAACTGGTGACGCGGCCGCTGAGTGCCCCTCTGCTAGCCCTCCGGGTTGAATCGGCCTGGGCAACATTGTAGTTCATACAATGTAACATGTTATCATGTGTTCCACTACGCGCGAGACAGTGCGTCGCCGTGTATGCAGCTAGTGCCCTCCTGGCCTAAAGATCATAGTTGCCCCCCACCTTTTGTTCTAGCTGCAAGTGACTTTTAAGTTCACCAAATAGGTCATTTATGTAACTCCATTCCCGCGACCAAATTCTTTACCACGCACGATGCATATTCATAGAGAGGGCGGAGGGGTATTCATGGGTGGGGTGAACGGCCATGCATGTCATGAATATCTATACAGACAGGCTGCTAGATCCTTCTGCTGTAGGAGCGAAGATAGAAGACTAAGCAATAATTCGAACAAGACGGTCACCAATCCAATAGCCCATGTGGGCTATTTAACTAGGCTACTGATTGAATCACCCTCTCCAAAACAAACGTGATATAGCCTATATATAAAACAGAAAAAATGCAATATCGCACACAGATTCCGTCTTAAATTAATCCTGTTTTCCCGGTGAACTGATCTACACAGCACCCCAAAGAAGCACCCCTCGCGCATGTGTGGGCTACGTATTGCATAAAGCTCCTATACGCACGCGGCGCACTGTACTGTACGGCGCATTGCACGGAGAGGCTCGCCTCGCGCACAGCAGCTCGCCTCGGCCAGGAGGGCCGTCCCTTTCTCTACTCCGCGACCACGTGGTTTCCTCTTTGCAAACAAAAAAAAATTAGTGAATTCGAGTCTGTTGAGAGGCGGTGCCATCGCTAGGCAGAAGGATCTGTGACAGTGCAGGGTACAACTCGAGGTTGAGGGGCAGAGGAAAAAATTCTCCCAATCCCGCCATACTTCTATCACTATTCCTCCACAGCCATCATCAAATTAACTCCAATTGATCCATCTCAACAGTGGCGCGACACTCGCCTGGGTTGCTGCAGTCAAGGTTTTTTTCCCCCACTTCTGTATTGGACATAATCCGACTACAACATTACCATTACTTTTCACTTTTTTGCCATTTTTTCTTTTATTTTAACTTTCAGAAATACATTTCATTTGCTGTCAGTGGCCATCTGGAAGTGCTCTGAACCTAGTCGTCCTGGGCAGATATAGTGAATACTAATAATTGTTGCTTTATTACAGAGGAGAAAAAAAGTTTTGTTGCTCTGATTTTTTCATTTCAACTGGAGGACTATTATTTTTCAACATGAACAAGCTATACATTGGAAATCTGAATGAAAACGTTACCGCAGAGGACTTGGTTAAAACCTTTGATGACTACAAGATCCCATACTCCGGGCAGTTTCTCATGAAAACTGGCTACGCGTTTGTGGATTGTCCGGACGACCAGTGGGCTATGAAAGCTATCGAAACATTTTCTGGTAAGTAATTTAACGTAAACGAGCCGCCCCCTACAGTAGTGTCTTACCTTTATGTAATTTCATTCAGTAGAGACGACCACCATAGGCTCCCGTAGACCGGGGCAGGGGCATGCCCAGTGCCCTACATGTCCCAATTTCCCTGTGCCCACTCTTTCCAGGCACGTCATGGCCCAGGGATATATTTTATGAGATTTATTCTATTTTGTCCATAACAGTGGATCGGGAGAGAGCAGTGTAGAGTGCTGTAGTCGAGCAGCTACTACTCAACTTTTACAGGGGGAGGGGACTCCATCTAGAGACCCTATTCAAATGCATAGCTCACACCAAGTGTCGGTGCCTAGATCTAAATACTAGTGCATTACGGTGGTATCTTCGTGTGGATCCTCGACTCGGAAGCTGTAAATCCCAGCTGGATGAGAGTATTTCGGCCTAATATGCACGCGTTTCTATTGTACTTGCCGAAGCCATGCACTGTAGTGTAGTGCCTTCCATGACTAGGTTCTGTGTACTCGGGAGACTGCTATAGAATCGAACAGCACCCCTCCCCCTTTTGGCTAACAGGCCACTATAGCCAAGATAAAATGCCTTCCTATGAGTAGTTACTAAGCACACATCGAAACATGTTTTATAGGAGAATTGACTCTGATTACTCGAGCCCTTGCATGGTCACAATAGCCTACGTCCCCCATGCCTTCCTCCACTGTAACTGTGGAGAATCCAACAGTGTATTTTTCATGATTTTCTATATATATAACATGTGATGTGTGTTCTATACAGCGCGAAGGTCGCCATGCTTGCTCGTGTGTTGAGCCTGAAATAGATCACCAAGACGCGGAGGACACACAAATGTGTATCTTCAGCTGTTTATATGTTTGACAATGAATGAAATGTATACACTATTAAGTCACAAGTCCCAAATGAAGCGTTTTAGTTTGTCATATGGACTAATAGATGGCCAAATGAAAGCTTCGCAAATGAAATGTAAGAAAGACTAGTTTGAGACACACACAAGGACCTCACGAGTTCATACAGAATGCAGTTGTTGAATGACTTCTTTAGTTGGGGCCTATCGAGTATAACTTCTTACTCCTCATCTTTCAATGACGTCTCTTGAAGTAGTTGCGTTGTCTGCTTTGTTATCTTCTACATTTAATGTAAACTACAAAACACAACTACCGTAGGCCTATAGGCTATATACACCATAAACAGCCATTATTCGTAGGCTGCTAATTATGAGATATAATGCTACATTTTACACAATGTATAGTCTAGACTAATTAATGGTTGGCGTGGCCTCAATATTTTCAACATAAAACATTTATTTTTCAGGTAAAGTGGAGCTCCATGGGAAACGTATTGAGGTCGAACACTCTGTCCCTAAGAAGCAAAGGTATTTAGAACTCCCCTTCCCCCAATAAGACTTCAATTGTTGCATCTATTGCTTTAGCTTTCTACAAAGGGGACATTTTGCAGTTCAAGTTGAAACGTGCACCTCTTTTCCTGTGTTTATCCATCTGCCTGGTGTGTTTGAATGTTGGGGTAATCTCAGACACATAATGTATGCTGTTTTTAATCGACTTACATTATGCTGTGTATTTTATGCCATTACTATGAACGTTGTTTCCTGCTCACGTGAAACGTAGTCATTTTGGTGGCCTATGCGTAGGCCTAGTGGGTACACTGGAAACTATTCTCCTGATTTTATCGATATCCATTCATTCTTTAGGAACTTATGTATAAACCCATACCCGTACAACTGTAGGCCTTTTGTGTAGCAGTAGGCCTAGCAGTAGGCTAGTAGCCTGCTAGTTTATTTAGGCTCAAAACCTGAACATGGACGTTGACTAGGCTACTCTTACATTTTGAGTTTAATGCTGGTACTGTTGCTGTAGAGGTTTTCGAATGTGCAATTATGGAAAATGTTGACATGGGATACTTTTAGACGACCTTCCTACCGAGACAGGTTAACGAACTTATATAGGCTAGGCTACATATTACACTCGAGTTATGTCAACGTGTTGGCCTGTACGGTTCGTGTACGTTTCATTCTTTCCCAAGAGCTGAAACTTGAGTTCGGCAGATCAAACAGTTACGCACAAGGCAAGCTAATAATAAACTCATTAAAATGCTTTACAGAGAATAAAAGATAATCTTGTTTCAGGTTTTCCATTGAACATGGGAGTATGGGTTGTAGGGGCATTCTGTAGGCTTTACATGGGAAGCTCTAGTGCTTCAGGGGTTCAGGTAGAATTTGAGATAGAGACGGAGCTGTTCCGGCTATTATTCAAGTTTAAATATATTGGCATGATATAGGCTATGTGAGGTGTGGCTGCTGATATAACTCCTATTTTGTTTTGGGGTTATGTATGTTTTTTAACACACCACTTTATAGTTTTAGTAGCTAGTAATAGGTTACTCCCCCTTTCAAATCAACGAATTGCTCATAAATAATTGGAGTAGCGTAGGCACTTTTAATTAAATGCTGAAACAAAGGGGGACATTGCGCGACCCTCTCTCCTTCACAGTCGACCTGGCTTAAAATACCACATTTAGGTATTCCCATTTGTGCATCTCCATATCTTAAACATCACTCATTGCCCGTGACCTTTCACTTACTTTTATTTCGTTTGTAAAACAATCGCCCTCATTGAGGTCAAAATGTGTTCAAAAATAGATCACACACTTTTGTTGTTTGGGTGGTTTTATTGGCCATTACAACATTGTTGTTGTTTATCTTGTTGTTGTTGTTTTACAAGCAACACAGAACATTCATTCTGAACAATTAAATCCTACAGCTTTTCATTCATTCATATTGTCAATTAATCATTTTCAAAATGAACATTTCGAGAATTGAGTTGCCTGTGCGTCCCTGCGATACATAGGCTGACATGTAGGCTAGATCATTCTGGCTATGGTATATTGACACAGGGCGAAGGCAGTGTAATTCATTAGTCATTATTATACTTAGGCTTGTGCCAGTACTGTGCATTATGTGAATTTTAAATAGTTTTAATAAATAATTCCCCTTATGCAACACTCTTAAGCAGCTCCGTAATTTGGATAGGCCCGTTTGACCTACATATAGGCGTAGTCTAGCATGTAAAGGGGGAAAACCCAATTTGAAGAGTATATTCAAAGGCCAACCTTCGTTTTACTGTTGTTGGAACGGCCTGCCTTGGCTGAGAAACAACACGTGGTCGCTCCCACTGAGAGAAGTCATCCAACGTCACTTGAGTGGGGAAAAATGGCGAACCTCTTCAATGGCAGAGAGGGTGTTTTTTTCTTCTTCATGGGTTACTCACCATTTCAATGCAGTTACCTCTCCCTAGGAGAAAAAAACGGATCTATTCGTGTTTCCCTCCTATATGGTGGGGTTGCCTTTACGGTTTTAGGTTGAAAGTTACAACAACGGTTTTAGGTTGAAAACGTATCAACAACCTAACGTTTCAACAATCTAGCCTATGCCACAAGCACAAAATGGCCGGGTCGGACAACTGCCAGTAGGAAGACTTTATTGTGCATTTATAACATATAGCATTGTACTGGTTGAGTGTTAATTTTGAGATCTTCTTGGTTGCTATTTGAGAATACATAACAATAAACGACTTATTTTAGAAATCCTAAACGTGTGGCACCGGTGGCGGAGGGGGGGAGGGGGCGGGCGGGGGGTTGCACGAAATTTCACGCGCATTATTGGGAAACATTTAGATTGGATGAAAATCACACCCACGGTAGCCTTTGAGGGTGTATTATGTTGTATTTAGAAGAAAGCGGTCATTTTCTGAGGTATTACAGAAGAGTGTAGAGGCTTTTGACGTAGGCCGACTCTCCTCCCAGACGGGCCATGCGGTTGGAGCCCAGCACCAACTTATTGTTCCATCATTGTTATACGTTGTGACATTAAGCTGTGTCCCATTGTATTTTAAGTTATACTTTGGACAGAAGTCGTTTTTTTAGGAGCTCTGGTATCCATTAACCCCTGCCCTGGTTTTAACTAGTTGTGTTGATTTGTGTTGGTTTGCAATAGTAGTAGGCTAGTTGTTGTAGAAGCAGTTCATATGTAATATTGTGTGTTGGTGTAGTTAGTTGCAGGGTGGTGTGTTGGTGTAGTTGCAGGGTAGGCTGCGCTGGGCAGAGCTGTGTGTAGGGTTCAAGGCGTGACAGACAACCTGGAGAGAGGGTAGGGGGCATGGATGGGAAAGAGAAATAACATTTGGGGGGGTTGTGTGTGTGTGTGTGTGTGTGTGTGTGTGTGTGTGTGTGTGTGTGTGTGTGTGAGAGAGAGAGAAGGGTGAGAAAGTGTGTGTATGCAAGTGAGAGAGAGAGAGAAGGGGGAGAACGTGGGTGGGTGGTTGGAAGGAGAGACCAGGGGGAGAATGTGCGTGTGTGTGTGTGTGAGAGAGAGAAAGAGCGAGAGATGGGGTGTTGTAGAGGGAGGGGTGGTGATAGGGGAAGGGTCTTCAGAGGGATAGTGCTATTGTGCGTTGCCCTCGTGCGCTAGCTCCCTGCCTTCTTACGTAAGGACATACGTACACTGCAAATGAGAAATGTATGTACTGCAGGGAGGTGGGGTTCAGCCAGTCCTGTGGGCACGGAAACAGCTCAGAGCGTGCTGTTGTGACCGCTCACAGTTTATCTAATGTATTTTTCAGAATATTGAAAGACATGCTGTTTTGTGTGTGTGTGTGTGTGTGTGTGTTTTTTGTGAGACCAGACAGAGCACGTTGTAATTCCTCTGGAGATTCGTGGCGTCTCGCTGAAGAAAAGCCAGCAAAACGTCAGACGGTCGGTCAGTTTGTGACGTGCGGTGACGTTTTTCCCTCACGCACGTTTTGTTCGCGACACATTTGAGTAAAAGAACCCGGACACTGCTGGTAGCTCACAAAACTGACCTGAGGAAGATCCTCACGGATCAAAATGTTGTCTTCAGTAAGAAAGGAAGCTCTGTTTTGCAAGCTACCAGCAGTGTGCAGGTGCTCTTCACCACACTCCTATGCTCATGCTACCCATAAGTCCATTGGTCCAAGAGTGCAGAAGGTATTTCTTTCATGTTTGCAACACGTTTAAGAGCGAGGGGTACAGCTAGGGATGCTACGTTAGCGCCTCGGTGCTAACTCTTCCGAGTCGCCGACACTTCCAAGGAAACAAAAGAGTTCCAAACCACGTCTGTAACACCAGGTGCTCAAGAAGAAAAAATACAACCGCCTCCACCTCCACCAACACCTCCTCTAGAGAAGCTAAACAACGCCGTCATAAAGGCTCTGCTCTTGACAGAGCGGTCGTATGCGCAGGGCGGCCGGGGCCGCTAACTTAAGCCTGCGTAGCGTTTAAAAAACCCCAACAACCCCGAGCCACGTGTGTGTGGGACGGCAGGACTCGGACACGGCGGCTGGGAGGCCGCTCGGCGCCGAGAGATGATCCCGCCCGCCCCGCCTCCGGCTCGCCTTCATCGCAGTAATTGTTTGTTTTGTGAATCCGCTCTATAATTACGTCCACTTAGCTCCTGTCCATCCCAGGGGTGAGTCTCTCGCTGCCGTCGCTGCCTTCGAAGAAACGAGAAGTTTGCGTCCCCTGTCCCTGATTGCTAAGTCAACCTGAAGGGAAGTGTCTCTCAGCTTGCTGGTTAAGCCCTGGGTCTTGTCTGTGGTTAGGGTGAGGGTGGCGGTTATAAGGGGTGAGGTATCCACCCCTAACGTGCTCTGCTAGGTCTGTAGGGTTACTATAGGGACAAGGGGAGTCAAGCAAACACAAGTGTGGTGGCTCTAACTGGAGGACAAATCAAGGAAGAGGATTCATGACGTTTATTTCACCATCACTCCAGACTCACTCCCTTTAGCTTCAGAAATGCTTTAATCACACCAAAACACTCCCTCCTCCCTCCCCATTCTGGGAGTCAAAACTGTGAACGCGACGAAAGTTTTGTGTAAATGTAATGTTGTGTGTAGCACATAGTCGAGATTGGATAAAAATAAAAACAAAAAAACTCCCGGGTCTAACCCAGGCGAAGCCCTTTTCCAGCGAGTGTGAAGGCGCTGGATTAGACTGGCTGTGAGCGAGAGGGAGGCAGGCACGCTGGCCACGCCCCCTCGCAACTGTTGTACTACGGAAGACACGGTGAGGGCGGGAGAGGGGGCGGAGGGAGAGAGGGGGGTGCGACCAATCAGCTGGCCGGAACACCTGTGTGCCGTTCCGACGGGGCTGTTGACGCTGCAGCGCACGAGAGGCAGTCCCCTCTCTCTCTCTCTCTCTCCTCTCTCTCTCCTCTCCACCCTTCCTCTCCCCGACTCTCTCGCTTCTCTCGTTCCCTTTGCTCTCTCTCTCTCTCTCTCTCTCTCTTTTCCCCTCGCCTTCTCCCTTCCTCTCCCCCGTTCCAATTTCTCTCTCTTGATTGCTCTTTCGTTTTGTCGTTTGCTCCCCCTCTCTCTTTCTCTCGCTCTCTCTCTCCCTCTCTCGCACGCCCGACGCCTCACGCCCACATGCGTCGCTCCGCGCACGGTCGCATTCCAGATGCGTCGCTTTCTGCGCGGCCAGCAGAAAGAGGATAGAGAGAGCGATTGAACGAGAGACGGAAAGAGAAGAAGAGGAAGGATAGAGAGAGAGAGAGAGAGAGAGAGAGACAACAGCGTAGCTCCTCCAGTCAGAGAGAGTCATATGATTCTCTTTCTCTCTCCCGGGGAGGGAAGGAGGGGGGGTTGAGGAGCACAGCGAAAGGGAGGAGAGGCAGGGGTGTCGCATGGAAGCACTTCCTCGACGGGCATGCACAGGGAGAGAGGGGGGTTGTGGGGGTTGTGGTTCGCCGGACGAGCTGGGAGAGGGCGAACGAGAGGGTGTGTTTTCATTTCCGCACGGATAAGAGAAAGAAGACAGAGAGAGAGAGATAGAGAGAGAGAGAGAGGGGGGGGTATAGAAAGCAAGACGATCTTCGGGAGGTGTGGCGTGCGCACGGGAGAGCTGTGTGTAAAATGTGTACCGTCTCTTTAAGAAAACCCCCAGCTCCTTGTGAGTGAGCAGACTTCCCCCTTTCTGGTTTGAACCATCTGTCCTGGTTTTAAAGGGGCCGGTCGCGTCCCCGCCCCCCCCTTCGCCCACACCCTCGGCTCAGGGCTAGCAGGGGCGGACTAGCCATGGCCGCCACTAGCCTTCAGATCCCACCCCTGTGCATACATACACACGCACGCACGGACGCTGACACACACACACACCGACCGTAGCCACTGTGGAAAACAAGCAGGCGGACTGGTGACGTGTCTCGTGAAAAATTTGATCCTTTGACCTGGAAGAAGAAGGCAGAGAGAGGGAGGGTGTGTGTGTGTGTGTGGGGGGGGGTTGTAAGGATCTTTGGTGCTCTGTTGAATGAGTAAACCTATGAAGGTCGAAAGGTAGGAGATCTTGGAAATCAGATGTACGGTCAAACAGGTCTTTCTGTGTGTGTGTGTGTGTGTGTGTTGAGAGAGAGAGAGATAGGATTTTTCCTCAGAGCCAATCGGAATGCTCAAGTCACCCTTAGCCCCGCCCCTCCCCACCCACAGCCTCACACAGCAGCACACGCCTGAACCAGCACATGTATGACAGAGCCGTAGTACCTACCGCCAAGCATGTGAGGAACTGTGACTCGGAAAACAAAGATGAGGGAGGGCAGGATAGAGGGAGGGGCCGGGGGTAGAGGGAGGGAGGGGGGGAGGGGTCGCAGAGAGGCCCTAGGGTAAACTACCGCCTATATGGACGGAAGGGAAAGAGGCCCCTCCATTTTGAAGCTTTCCTCCAAGTGTGTGTGTGTGTGTGTGTGTATGCATCATGTCTGCGAGCGAAGCGTGTACGATCCGGAGCTCCATCCACTCCGCCCCAGACGGCTGAGGTCTTTTCACCCAGGAGAGGCACCCGGCGGTGGGGATGTTCCGTCAGGAAGCCCCCCTGCAACCAGCCGCCGGCCTGGGGGAGAGAGAACAGAAAGGATCCCGACGCACCGGTTAACATTGATCGAAAACCCTTTGTCGCACGGTGAACTTAGGGCATTCCCTTCTGTGAAAACATATTAATTCCCACAGCCGGCACAGTTTCTTGACTCATAACGAATCTTGAATATAGATTTCTGACAACCGATGTGTTACAGTTACAGTGTCTTTCTTCATTTTGAAAGTAGACTGCAGACTCATATCCATACTGTACAATGCTCTCTTTCTACCAGTCGCTTAGGTGGTTAAACACACTGTCTCTGTTTGGATTCAACCTCAAAAGAAGTTTGCTTCTTGAGTTTTTAAAGGACCACAGATCATATATATACATATATATATATATATATACATATATATATATATAACTCGGATGTAAATGAATCCCGTATGTCTCTTAATGGGCTAACCAAAATCTAAAATTCAGATTATATCAGCACAGTCTGTTTTCATTCACACACAGCTCAGGCGTGTTCATTCAAATTGTTTGTGTATTTACTTAATGTCCATGTAGCTGTTTACCCCGTGTCGACCAAGCCAGCTGAGGTTTACCTATCTCGTTGTTTTTTATTTTTTTTAACAAAGCATTTCTCTTAAAGGGGAACTTCTTCCTCTGACCACGCCTTTTGACCCTTGACCTTTCTCTGTGAGCCTTGTGAACCAGCCTCTCTGTGGAGCAGCACAGTAAACACTGCCAAACTCTCCCCCACAGGGCAAAGAGCGCATGTGTGTGTGTGTGTGGAGGGGGCAGGGGGAACAGCATTGCCCCTTGGATCCAAAATTCTTGACTTTCTTTTTTTATCAGTTGCAATGAGAGAGGCGGTGCATCCGCGAGCTTCAGGGCACCGGTGTGTTTCTGAGCGGCTGGACAGGCCTCCGGGTTTCCGCCGTGGGGCTCGTCCAGAACCAGAACCACGGAGCTAAAAGCTCCGTCCACGCCTGTCGGATTTTCTGACCCATATAGGGGTGATTTTATTCTAGTCTATTTTGTTCATTTGCTTCAGAAGTCCTGAGGAAGTGCGTTGAGATCTCAACGTTGAGCAGTGTGCTCTTGTCGTTAGTTTGACACGTTTACGATGTTTTTCATTAAAAAAGAAAGAAAGAAAGAAATCCTCCCCAAAATCTTGATTGTAAAAACAGCTGTAGCTGTGTGTTGTTTTGCCCCGTTTCAAAATGTAGTTTTCGGCTGCTTCAATTTCTTGCGGCCTTTCGTGAAAAGTAATTATGTTTCCTTATATATAAAAACGCTGATCAGACTGGCGCTACGGAGTATCCAATCAGGCTTCTCTCTTCCGAGGCCACGCCTCTTCTAAACCAGTGGTAGAGAAGGTCAGGATGCTCTCCTCCGCTCCTCTGAGACACAATTCATTCCTTTCTTTTCTTCTTCACGTTACTGTCTGTGGGTTCGGCCTCCGAAGACCTGAAGACATCATCATCTGTATTGAAGTTGACCCTTACCCAGAGTTGAGCTTAAACATGTGCTTTCATATTGGCTGGAGTTGAGCTTAAACCCTTTGTGAGAATCCAGATACCGTTTCATCTGGTTCAGCAAAGATGCACTTGTCACTCTCAAGTAGGATGGGGTTAGGGGGTTAGTAGGACCGTGTAGGACAGAGTTGGGGTTAGTAGGACCGTGTGGGACAGGGTTATGGGCTAGTACGGTAGGACCGTGTAGGATGGGGTTAGGGTTCGGGTTAGCAGGGCAGTGTAGTGAAAGAGCAGGATGGATGTCTTGTAATGTGACGCTTGATACCGCGTCTTCATTAGCACATTTGACTCCTCAAATCGAATTAAGGTCAGTGTGAAGGTCACTGGTATGCGCAGACGCTCAGAGCTGCGCCCGGTGACGCGTGTCACGGGACAGACGCCATCGCATCAAGGCAGAGTCTGAGGCCTCAGTCCCGGGTTGTAGAATCCAAACCTTATGGACTTTTGTTGCTTTTTGAAATTGAATTCATGGCATTTGTGTTCACTGAGATTATTTTGAAGTAACATCTTATTGCATTCTTATGGAGGAGGGATTGAAAGAAAATAACTGGTTTTGACTGATCTATTGTGGTTTTGAAGACCGTACATCTTCATAGCGCTCGTGTTGGGATGCGTACTGTGGAGGGAGTTGTAATGTAACGTTATAATGAAGTTTAATGTAGGTTTCGATACCAGATATAAAGAAAGGTGATTATCATCGAGATTATCATCAAAGAGGAGGAAATTACGTTCTTTGTCACAGACGTAAATCTCAGTAGAGTTGTGTTTAATTCATCCATTTAACCCTTTTAATACAGTAAGAACAGCGCCCACATTCCGAATATGAATTATGAATATGGATTGTCCGTACAAACATGTTTGTGGTGTGTTCATAGTACGACCCACATATGAACTTGATATGAACATTATACACCATATGAAAGATTTGGGAATTAGAATTAGGGCTTTCAAATGATATAAAACATATCTACGAGATGGTTGTAACCAAAGGGTTGAACAGGGATTTCATTTGCGAACAATTTACAACTACCAGATATTGTGCGCTGATGTCACGGCGATGTCCACGCATCAACCAAACCGCCCGGGTTTTGTTCAGCGTTTCGGGTGATTCGTCTCCTCGGGTCACGTGACCAGCCTCCCCCCTCGCCAGGCGTCTAAAAGCGGTCGGTTGCGACAGTCACATCCACCTGGTCGATTTGTGGCGGCCATTTTGTTTGTGAGTTTCCCCTGCACGCTTGGCCAACCAATGAGAGGTGAGGAAGCCGGGTGTAGCCCGGTGACGTCCCGCTGTGCAGCTGTGCTGTTCGGGTGTAGGTCTGGGGGGGTGGGGGTGGGCTGGGTTAATGGACTCTGGTGTTACTGTGATACTCTTCCTCCTGGCTGTGGTCGGGCTACCACCACAATGGACTTGGCACCCGATCAGAGTTTCTTCCAGGAGCGTCCGTCCGTGTGCAGTCTGGTGTCCAGGGGAGGGTCTAGGGCTCAGTCTGGTGTCCAGGGGAGGGTCTAGGGCTCAGCCTGGTGTCCAGGGGAGGGTCTAGGGCTCAGCCTGGTGTCCAGGGGAGGGTCTAGGGCTCAGGAGGGCTCATCGCTGCCCGCCAGCAGCTAGCAGCCTCAACGGGCGTTGGTTTGAACTTCTTCTCCTCTCTTCCGATTAACATTCATCCCATTCCTTTCTCTTTCGCCATGCCGTCCATCCATCATGAGGACGTAAAGAGAGGAAGACGTCGACTATACCGACGTCGACCCGTAGCTGGAGTGGAGTTCAAACCTGGGGTTTCATATTTGTGAGAATCCAGATTGGTAATGTCTACACCTTTACATTTTCACCTGGTTCATCACATGACATTACAGTCATTTAGCAGAGCTTGTCCGAAGCGACTTAGAGTTAGTGCATTTAACCTAGGCAGATGCGTTGATCACAAGTGCATCTCCATTCTAAAGAAGCATCTAAGAGCTTAACCAGTTCTGAAGTAAGAGTGTAGGAGATCGCCCTTTCGTCAATATCATTTCCCAGTGCTTTTATTTCTCTGAATGGTTGGTTCATATGGAGGGTTTGCAGGGTAGAGTTGCCTCTAGGCCTTGTTAGAAGACAAGAAGCAGATTTGCACTCTTGTGAGGTTTCTTTTATTAAAAGAGGAAAAGGTTGCTGTAGCGTAAAGCAAGATTTACAGAGAGCTTAGGTGTTCACTTTTAGTTAGTTGTCCTCCAAATTGGTATGCATGTCAAGCTATTTATCTCAAACTTCAAATTGTTCAGTTGAATTATTGAGCGGCACTGTGTAAAATTTCAAAATAGTACTGTATTATTGTTGGTTGGTTGCTTTATACATTAACCGCATGATCAAATGGGTTTTTTAAAGATTGAATTTAAATTGAAAGGTTGAATTTCAAATGTATTACATTGTGTTGCTTTGTAGTTGTGAGATGTATAAATTAATACAACACATGAAATATTGTGAAAATCATATTGTGTATCAAAAACTAAATACATTCGACTATTTTGAGAATTCAAATAGTGTTGTTCAGCCGAGTGCTTCAGAATGTTGACAGTGAAAGCATTTCATATGGATTCTATTTTCTGCCCTATTCATTCACAGAGAACTCAGTCCTGAAATGCGATACACACTGTTCAGTTATGTGAAATCATTTTGAGATTGAGGCAAAACAAAAAAAAGTTATTTTCCTTCTTGATGATAAAAAGTTCCCGGCTTGCGCTTGTGCCCGTTCAACATAACCAAGAATTTTGTTTTTTGTTTGTTTTTAAACTAGTGTTAAGTGTCATTGAGGCTTTGCTGAATGATTAGAGGACCAAGAGTCTTTCCTCGGGTGACTTGACAGGACCTGATATCTTTGATATTCTTATCCAAATGACTGAACTGAAAGCGGTATTGCGAGGTACTAAAACCTGAGCCTCCAGTGTAGCGGCTTCAGCTGACAGGAGAATGTGGGTTAGGTGTGGAGGTGCACTGATGGCTGCATTTAAAGACTGCTACCCAATGGCCGACACCGTCTCAACCTCTATTCTTTACCCTGCTATCAGTCCCTCCCTGTCTTCTCTTGTTTGTGTCTAACCCCCCCCCCCTCTCTCTCTCTCTTCCCCTCTTTCTCTGTCTCTCGACACTCCCTCCCTCCCTCACTGGCTCTTCCTTTCCTTCCTTCCTCCGACTCTCAAACGGTTAAAATGGAGTCTCCAGGTCACATGTCTGCCAAACAGGCATGTGCTGGTATAGCCATGCTATCCTCCCGCTGCACACACACGCGCACACACACACACACACACACACACACACACCCACACACACACACACACACTCACTCACTCACTCAAGGCAAAAGGGGGGGAGCTACCATCCTCATTCCCCTACTCAATCCCCCTCCCCCAGCCTCAGAATGAGCCCTCCCTCCCTCACACACACTCCCTTCATCATACCCTCAGAGAGAGAGAGAGAGAGAGAGAGAGAGATTGAGAGTGTGTGTGTGTATGCATGTGTGCCATATCACAGAACATGCTCAAATGGAGGTGTGTGTGTGTGTGTGTGTGTGTGTGTGTGTGTGTGTGTGTGTGTGTGTGTGTGTGTGTGCGCGCGCGCGTGGAGGGGGGATTGCTAGAATGGCTCACCAAGCAGCCGTATAGCAGACTCTTGAGCGCTGACGTCTCTTTAAGCAGTGACAGTGCGGTCCTGTTGGTCAGAACAGGAGGTGTGTCCCGTCCGTTAACAGATGCTATTTACGTTGTGTCTGATGTCTTCTCAGTTAAGAAAGTGATAGAACTCAAATCAACGGTGTTGTGTAGCAATAAAGAAACTTGAGTTGACTTTGCTTAAATCATTCTTTCATTGGCCTCATGTCTATTAATGAAAGTGTTTGTTATAACGATGTGCTTTAATCTTCTGTCTCCACTACTTATTCTTATGTTGGTAAAGTATCCTTTAGATACAAAATCTGCTCCTTCCTTTGATAAGATGAAATCTGCCAGATTCTCTGAAATCTGTTGCTCAATTTGCAATTAGCGTATAATGCCGTTAATGTCTTGAAACTGTACAGTGCATTGCATGATGGGAGTGTGGAATGGACGGAAGGTTCCGCCTCTCTTCTCTCTGAGTGCTGTTAGAATGCTGTTGAGAACATGTGATCCTTCATGTGTTTATTACTGCTGATAAGTATCTTCATTTAAACTTTTTGTTTATTGTTGTTGTTGTTATTTTACAATCAACTTATGATACATGTAAAAGGTTTTATGAGAATTCACCAGAAAGCGGGCAACAATGCAATTGATTGACATTAAATCTAGTATTGTGCAGAATTCATGTCAGAAACGATAACGGTCATCTGGATTCGATTATGATCTTCACATTCACCCCAAGGTTGCTGCACCACAAATAACCATCGCCCAAGAGAAGCTTTTGTGATGTTGGATCGGTGAAGCAACTATAGCCAGTAGTGCTGTGTTCGAGGTTGCACACGAGGAGAGAATGAAACAGGGAGGATGGTGTGTGTGTGTGTGTGTGTGTGTGTGTGTGGGAGGGTGGGGCTCCAGGGCTGGCAGCCCTGAAGAGTTAGCAGCATATAGAGTGGACGGCGGGCCCCGGGTTCGGGCCCTTCTATAGGGCCTTGGTGTTCATTGATTCAAAACAAAGTCAGGACTGACGTCACACCTTCAAAGGAGGAACCTACCCCTCGTCCCCTCCCCCTCCCCCCCCCCCCCCCCCCTCACCCCCATCTTGTTTTTGAAACAGAGGAGAGAAGTCCTCACACAGTCCTGCATGTGGTCTCTGAGGCTACAGTTGATTGTTGCCATTAAAGATAAATCACGACCACCTTTTAGAAACCGTTTCCCTCTCATTTGGAAGAATACTGTGGTTTTAGGTTGTGTGGATGGTTGTAGAATCAGATTAGTGTTTCTGTCTTGTGTGTTTGTGTTAAGGAATTGAGTTTTGGTTGTGGTCAATGATTAGCCAAAGACTTCTGTTTTTACTTTTGAACGTTCCAATTGTTTCGAGGGCCTCACGGTTAAAAATATCCTATCCAAAACTTAGATGTCACCTATATTTAAATACTAATTTGACAAATTGATGGAAGTGACAGAAATAATGAAAGGTGTTCAGTCCATGAGCGATAGGGTTCAGGCTGAACCAGATAGTGATGGTCAGCAGCGGTCTGCTTATGGAATGAACCACTGTGGTTAAAAAATTAACTGACAACCTTTGTAAACAAGGAACTGATAATAAAGATGTTTTAGGGTATTATGGTTGTAATAGAAGCAGTTACTCAAAATGATTTTGAAGTGACAAATGTAGGCCTAATATTTGCCTTTTTTGAACTACTTATTTATCTTGCAGTTGTTTCTTTTGAAAGTAGTGCCATGATTTAATTTTAAACTAATTCCAAGATCTCAGTCATAAACATTGTAATTTCAATTGGTTCTGAGCAAAAACAGTAGGCCTATTAGATTGGGGAAATTTTATAAGATTTTCATTTGCAAAATGCAGCAACATTTTAGTAGCCTATAATGAAGTTCTGTTTATCCCTTATGTATTGTAATTTATGAAATTAAAGAAATATGTTTAAACTTTTGATCTTGAACTAAAAGTAATCGAATAGGCCTACATTTCATCGTACAAGACATGTAACAACAAAAAGCTACGAAAGGGTTGTGTCAGGGTTGACATTGAAATGATCATTCTTTTGGAATGTTTAAATTGAGTTACATTTCATTCAGATTATTAGATAGGTTTTTTGTAGATGTGTTGATTTAGTTTTGGGAGTAAATTCCTCAGGTTCAGACTCGCCCTCCACTTTTGAAACGAATTCTTGCTAGATCCTATAGGCCTGCGGTCGTACTGTGGCTCACATAGAATAGGCCGAACATGTATTATTCCAGCTCTATGCAACTTGGTTGGAATATAATAGCCTAATTTGTTTGAAAACAATTCTGTTCGTAAAGTAGTAATGAATGTGCCTATAAAGTAGGCCTAGGTTAGTCTACTATTCACTATTTGCATGCAAATTTGATTTCAAATCCAGCGTTGTTGCGTGACCCATAATTATCACAAAGATATTACAAATTTCTCCATTCCTTGTTTGTTCCATTTTTAACAAACTAGACTAGTATTTTTCCATTATGTGACGCCAAAACGAGTTGCGTTGGTTTTAGCAGCTCTGCTCCATGGCCTGATGTGAACTGACACATCTTGTGAGACCTTGTGGTTTGGGCTTTGCATTTTCTGTCAGTTGTGCCATCTTATGAGCAATTAAATAATACATTTCGACCCACACGTGCTTTGATAATGGTCGTATTAAAGGCTTTGTTTCATAGTAGGCGCACCATCTAAATGTGCCCAATGTGAACGTTCTCTTAAGCTGCAGTCACGCCAACAACAAATTAAAGTAATCGTTTTAATTTATCAATCTTATATGCGTGGTTCAATCTATTCCATTGTTCTGCTCTCACAAACACACAGCAGCGAGGGGAAACGAACCCATAGTGTGCCCCTGAACATGGTGGTGGTGGGGTCGGTAAGCCCAGCAACACTAAGCCACTATTCGAACGAAAGTGCATATGCGGGCCTATGATAAATGTGTCAGTATCCGTTTTGGCCAGCGAGAGAAAAAAAAACGTGCTATGCTTTAGGCATGCTCTCATGGCATACATTCTATTCCACACCATACTCCATGTTCTCTTATCCCTCCCCCCCCCTCTCTCTCTCTCTCTCTCACACACACACACACACACCCTCCCTCGCCTTTCTTCCTTCTAGGTGGGCGGTGCATTCCGGCTGAGATCCGCCCTCTCCACGATGCTGTAGTACTCTGGAGTAGTTTACTGACTTTATGAATGAAGGCAGGTTTTCCTCCGAACAGCAGCAGCTCTGGCAGCTGAGCCGTGGGGGGAGGTATGTCCGGGATAGCCGTCGGACGGACACAGACAAGCGACTGAGAATACATTCGATCTCGTCCGGCGTTAAGCGACATTTTAGTGCGCGCGTAAAGAATCTGCATTAGCAATATTGCGCATGGTCTGTTGTCAGCCGCTCGACTGTACCGTGTTCACACAATCAGCCCTTTGTTTAATCCTTAAACAATGGTGATAAAACAGATGCGGGCAGCAAAATAATATGAGAATCGTGAGCCATAATATAATATGTGCTTCATACACCCACCATGTAGCCCAGAGATGAGTAGATATGCAGTTACGTGAAGCTAATTGTACTCAGGTAATGACACATTAACAGTCACCCCTGTCTGTTTTTGCCCAGCGTTGTTCTGGTATATTCTGCGCCTCTGCGTTTCATTGTGGTAATTGGGCGTTGTCATAGAAAGATGGCTGCCTACTTGCTCGCTCACATGGTAGACACTTATCTAGGGTTGTGCCATTCGCAGTGAACTAGAAAATCCGGCTTTACGGACGCCTGGTAGAGGGCCTACGAGGGCTATAAACACATACACACACATATATATACAGAGAGAGATATAAAGATATATATCATGTAGGAAGTGATATGTTCTCTATTGTAAAGCAATTTCCTCACAAGTGTAATGAACCCTGTGTCTCACATGAGCACATTGGGAACCTGCCTGACTCCTCTCGGTTTCCCTCCCCCGGCGAGGCGAACAGCCCGCTGCAGACAGCCATGTTGACACAATGGAAAATGTAGTTCCTAATAGGCTACAATTAAAGTTGCAAAATAGGCTATATGCAATGCATATTAGCAGGACTATAAAGGTGTGTGGGCTATTTCACCATTTCATTTAGGCGAATGCTTGTAGGCACGTCAGGGTAGCCTACAGGTGAACGCGTCTGTTTTACCTGTCAACCGTGGCGTAGACTCACCATGTTTATTTGAGATCACACATTCTCGTGTTATTGATCAGATGAACATGACTTGTTTCAGTCTCGTTGACCCGTGGTTGTTACTATGACACTCTAAATCTACAGATGTAGGTCCACCGTGGTCACTTGTAGATTCGATGCTTATTCGCTCTAAGGAAAGCGCCAGCTTCAGGTCTATTAAGCAGTGCCCTCCACAACATTTTCACACGAGCCTTTGGTTTCTTTTACACATCTGCAGGCTAGGCCTCTATACCTCTGTTATTTTCAGTCAAGTTTGACATTAAAAGTGAACAAGGGGGTACAGTGTTTTTGCATTGTATGCAGTCTGTTTTATAGCCTATAGTCTGGTGTAACGTGTAGGTTATAACAGTAGGAAAAACGAGTCATTTCATATTTCGACTTAATATTTTAGATTTCTCTGATAACATTAAGATCAGTTTTGTGATCACTGCGCAATAGACAATGCAAACAATTTCACCTCGGGGATAAATACAGTATCTAGATGGCGAGCGTAATAAATAGCATGATCTGATGCGTGTGCGTAATAGACTAATTATGAATACAAATCCGTCCCATTCAAGTCAGTAAAAGAAAACGTATTTTAAAAGGAAAAACTACTCAATACCCCCCAGTTGACATTTAGCCCCGGCTCTCCCCCTCGAACCTAGCCCGCCCATGTGAGGCAGGTCTGTGGCTGTGCGCACAAAATGGCGTGCATCAGAGAGGGAGTGTCAGGCGCGAGGGCAGAGAACCACAACACGGTTCCACAGCACAGACAGAAGCTGCCGAGGAGAACCCACACGGTATGCTCTCTAAACAGCAGGGTTTCATTGAACCTGCGTGTTGTTGACTAACTGTGGACTTGTGTCACACTCCATAGTTATGGTTATTGGTCCACACTGTGACCCAATAGATCCCCCTCGTTTACCAGCGGTAAACCCTATATCACCATAGGCTATAGTTTAAGGTCACTTCTCGAAAGAGTTTGGGTGAAATCACATGATATAAGACATAGGCTAAATGGTTATATAAAGAGAAATGTATTCGTTCCCTTAAAGCTCGGCCAACTAATTAGCCTACATTTTGTAGGCTGGTGTTGTGCGTAAAATGCCCTTTCTTGTCATCTTGTAATCATTCACGTCCGTCACCATAGAAGAAAAAAATGATGTAATCTACACAAAAAATGACACTTTGAGAGTCTGGAAAGTTTGGCAATTACTAAAAGTACAACGGGCCTACTACTGCACTCTCGAAATGGAGAATACTCGCTCCACTTGCTGCGCCCAACAAAATGGAGTCCGCGTGTCGACTGCCAGACTCTCATTGCGCGTGGGTCATCAGTGGAGCTGGGCGTAAACTTTGACCCAGGCTGGAAGCATGTCTCTCTCCCCACTGCTAAATGAATTCCAGAGTTGTTGTTCTCTCACTAGGTTCAGGTTCCTCTTCGTTCCTATACCACCCACCGCAACGACCACCCCAGCTCTCTCTCTCTCTCTCTCTCTCTCTCTCTCTCTCTCTCTCTCTCTCTCTCTCTCTCTCTCTCTCTCTCTCTCTCTCTCTCTCTCTCTCTCTCTCTCTCTCTCTCTCTCTCTCTCTCTCTCTCTCTCTCTCTCTCTCTCTCTCTCTCTCTCTCTCTCTCTCTCCCTCGCTCTCTCTCTCTCTCTCTCTGTAGGCCAGGGCGGAGCGGCACACTGGGTAGACTGCTGCAGCAGGAGCTACGTGGACAGTGTCCATTTTTGGCCGCACTCCGCGGCATGTATTCATCCTCACGTGCATATTCAAAGTAATACCTCAGTATTTTACATGCAATATGCAACTGAACTGGTGCTAACAGGCACGGATATAGATATAGAAAGAAAAATGTTCACACGAATCCCTGGAACCCTATTTCCGTAAAAACGTGGCGACAGCGCTTTGCTCGTCGTTCTCACGCGCTCCCGTCCCAGGTGTACTTTGAGGTTCTGATCAAATGCATTTCATGACTGCTAAAATGGCGAAAATATTCAGGGTTATTCAGAAACGTTTTGTAAGCTTTGTTGCATTCGACGAAGCTCCATTATGACGGATAGGTTATGTGAAAGCTCTGGATAC